>NW_025336360.1:3492905-3504791 GCF_004798865.1 Varanus komodoensis | reverse complement strand
GTTTCCTGTTGAAATGTGTGTTTTGTTGTCTGAATCCAGCAGTGCTAACAAGCTGGTTGCTAGTCATGAACAACCCATAAAATAGCCAAGGTTTGTTGGGTTGTGAACTGTGCGTTGTCACCATGGTTTCTTAGGTTGGCTGGGTTCAGATGACATGATAATCCATGCCATTTCATTGCAGAAAGAGAGAGAAATTGCAGGGGGTCTATGCTTGAGTGGAGCTTGTGGGCAGGCTGCCTGCCTTGCTCTTTTTTGAGGCATAAAAATGGGGAAATCATAAGGCAGAGAAGGAGAAGCACCCTACAACCCGTGTGGAAGAACAAGCAAATGTCGCAGCATTAACACATTTAGGTCATACTAAATTGACCCCAATCATTCAGTGCATTTTTACCAACATTCCTCTATCCAGAGATGTAGAAATGCCCTGCCCCGTGCTGGCAGGATGCTTAGTGCTGCCTGCCTCTGCCCTGCCCCTGCCACTGCCGTGTCTGTCCAGCTTTGCCCTCCCTTCAAGGTAGGCGAAGCAGCCCCAGGCTGGGCAGGTGGCATCCTGGCATCCTCTGAGCTCATGTTGGCTTGTGCTGGACTCAAGGATAAACAACCATGAAAAGTTTAGACTAGACTAGACGGCCTCTGCCCTCACACTGAACACAAATCAGCCTTATTTGCATGCATTAAAAAGAAAAATGAAGGACAATTGCTACAATTTAAAACACATAATAGGGACTTTGCAGCGAATCAAATAGTTCAATCCATGTTTCTTTGCCCTGGGAAAGTCAGGCAGATTGTCACATTCTGACAGAGGATATTATCTCAGGGCATGTGGGTAAATTAACAAATAGCTTGAAGATCCAACCAATGATAGTAATTATAAGAACAAAATTGTTATTAATGTACTAATTTACTCAGGAGCCAGGCGTCATGTAATTACAATTTAGGATCAAGACAAGGTTAATGCATTTACCTTCCTTGGTATTTATAGAAAGTTTAAACAGATTCACCATTGTCAAAATCTGAGAATTATAATTGCTTGTCTGAGGCCTGGCTTTGTGCTTTCTGCTTGGTCTCTGGTGCAAGAAAGAAATTATTAGAGCTGGGCCAAAATATTCCAAAGATGCCATTTAAAGAGAAAAAATGAGATGTTTCTTTACCTGCTAACCTAGGAAAAGACCACTTTTGTAGACTATTTTCCAAATATTCTGTACCACTTATTGTGTAGTGGTTGCCCCCCCACACCCCCACAGGGTCCTGCTATAATACTAGGTCTCACAGCTTGTGGAGGGTGCAAAGTGCACACTGTGGAGGTCCAGAAATTAGATTTCCCCTATCCCATCACTTTCTGGCTCCCCTGGTTTACCCTGCCCTGCTTTCCACTCCTTGATTCTGGTTGAACTTGCAAACAATCCTGCATTAATTGAGAGAATTGTAATGTGCACAGTTTGCCCCACCTTTAAGTTCCCTATTTGCATCTCTCTGCTCAGATCCCCCAAGTTACTGGTGCACACGTGCATTACGGTGCTGTCTGTACGTGCTCCAATGGGGCAGAGCTTGGAACCAGGGTTCCATTTGGATGCCAGGAAGCACTTCCTGACAGTTAGGACCCCGAGGGTGTGGAATGGGCTTCCACAAGAGGTCGTTGAGGCCCCATCAGTGCGGGTGTTCAAGGATAGGCTGGACACAAACATGGTGGGCATGTGGTGAGTGGAGCCGGCTGGAGCCGGGGGTCAGACTAGATGGCCTGGGAGGCCCCTTCGGACTCGCTCTGCTTCTCTGTTTTTACACAGATGTACTTTGGAGCACAGGGAAACCACTGAATCCTCCACCCATGCATACAATCGCTTTAAGGTTGCTTTTGGGGGCAGTATTTTATCAATAGCAGCTCCATCATGGGAAACACTTAGAACATTTAGGGCATTTTTCGTTCAGAAGAAGCAAAGGGCTGCATGATAAAAAGTGTCCAGAATTATGCCTGGTGTGAAAACAGCGGGAGGACAAAGTTTATCTTGCTCTCCCATAAAATTGGAACCCAGTGGAATCACCCCGAGACCTGAGTGCTGGCTGGTTCAGGGTGGAAGAAATAAATGTGCTCCTGCGCGTAGCTGTGGATGGAGCTACCCCAAATGATGGAGAAGCTGCTGTGTGGCAAAGAACCCATCTCCTTGTTTTTTGCATCAGTTGGTTTGGATATTGTGGGGTTAATACTTTTCTGTGGTTGCTAAAACCTAAAGGTCAGGTATTTGGGCCTTGGCCAGGAGGTCTACAAAACCTCAGGTACAAATCAGGGACCATGTGCAGCTCTTTGGAGCATGAAGAGAAAGAGCAGTTTCTGTTCTGCACAGTGCAGAGGGTTTGGCAAAAACGTGTGTGCGGAAGACAGCAGGAGGAATTTAGGGCAAATGTGAGTCCTCAGGTTACTTAATTACAGGAGCACAGACTAAACTAGCATAAAAAATGGTAGGAGGAGGTTGCAGGGGGAAAGATCAAGAGCAAAAACTGCTTGGGACTCCGGCAGCAAGAAATTGCTGGGAAGAATACAAAGAAAATGAGGGCAGTGTACAGGTTGCACTGGATGAAGTCAACCCACTCATTTCTTGCCACTTTGCACTTATAGTTCCATTGTGCGTGTGTGGGTGTGTGCATGTGTATTTTAACCATTCATCCCCTCCCCACAAAACTTTCCCAGTAAACTTGCAATATTTGGTTGCTTAAACTCTTTTGGTTTCCTTTCTTGTTTTCCCACCCCAGACCTTAAAGATAGACCCAATGCAACCTGAAAGGTGTTTACAAGCAACAGGAAAGGGTTTAAGGCTAATTGGTGGAGGCAGCTTGGGCAAACAGAGTTCCAACCTGGGACCATGGAAGACACCAGCGCAGGAAGGGAGAAGTGCAGGGAAGCTCCGTGCGTGGTCTGGATTTATTTATTTATTTATTTATTTTATCGATTTATATGCTGCCTTTTTCCTACAAAGGGCTCAAGGCAGCTTACTTCATCCTCCTCCTCCATCTAATCCCCACAACAACAACCCTGTGAGGTAGGTTGGGCTGAGAGCCTGTGACTGGCCCAAAGTCACCCAGTTGGCTCCATGGCTGAGTGGGGACTAGAACCCAGATTGCCTGAGTCCCAGTCCCATGCTCTTAACCACTACACCACACTGGCTCTCTTCCACTTGTGGGCCAACAGAGAGTTGCTCCCATGACAACCTTGGGGAGGGTCCAGACACCATCCAGCTTATAGCCTTGCTCTGGGGCTGTGAACAACCCTTCTCCTGGCCCAAAGGACGTTGCCTGTCCCTGCTTTAAACAGATCCCTGGAGGAAAGTCCGGCTGTGGCTCCAATTTGCCTGGGCTTCCACCTCAGGCTGAAGCAGCGCACTTTCCTCAGTAGCAGCAATTGGAAATGCATAGAGCTATCCATGGTCCTGAAACTTCCTCAGTTTAACACACGATCAGCGCCATGGATGTCTCACTAAAGTTCAGATTGCGAACCATGCAGCACTGGCACTGGAGCAGGTAGTCTCACTGCACAGCACCGCCACTACAGGAAGTGTCTTGATTCTCTGGGGAACATGGGCATGAGCATGCAGTTGCTTCTGGATTTTTCCGTGGGCCGTTTGATTGCCCTCTGTGTGAACAGAATGCTGGACAAGACAGATGCTTCAAGATGGCTCAGCTTAAGTACAACTCACCAGAGACATGGTCCCATAGTCTGCAGCTGGTCAGGAAAGGCACCACTGAAATCTCCAAGGCATAAGAGGATGTATTCGGCATTAGCCCACACCTTTTAGAAACCAGGCCAAATTCAAACTGGAATTTTAGAAGCATCTTCAGGTTTGTTGTATGTGTGAACCTGCACAAACCTTCCCTAGGTTAATTTAACTCCAACTTCTGCTTGGCTGTTTTTGTAAAAAGTTTGCCAAAGTGGAGAAAGGAAGGATTTTTAGGATGAAATACAAAGCTCGTTCAAGGCAGCCAAGGAGATCTTATTCATGCAGTGAGTTCAGATGCTGAGTGCATCTCTTGATGCATTTAAAAGCACACCACTTACATAAGAACTCCTATAAGCTCATCACCATTAATTTTCCATATTAAATACATCCATAATGAAATCTCCGGAGAAGCAAGGCTAGGCTGGGACCTTGGCTCTTTGGAAACAAAGCATCTTCTCTGGGGAATGGCAGTCAACCAGCCAGCTGGAGAGTGCGGCTAAGTGCTTTTGTGTCCCCCGGGGCATAGATTAAATGGTGGCCTGGGGACTGGCCCTCACTACTCTTCTGAAATCTCTGCCAGGTTTATGCATCAATAAATTATTGAAGCAAATTACTTTGACTGTTGGAACTGCCAGTTAAATGTAAGGGTATTTTGGCTGGGAGGCTGTTAAAAGGATGCAAGGAAACATGCATTAAGAAAGGCAGATTTAGCAAACTCTCCCCTGCAGAGGAATTATAAGACTGATAGCCAGGTCTTAAACCTCCTTGAATTACCAGAAGCTTTTGGCATCTGAGACAGTCCTTCCCAAGTTGCTAATGGCTGAATCATAGTATGAAAGGATAGTAGAGCTGAAAGGTGCCAAGGAGGTCATCGGCTCCAACCCTCTGCTGGTGCAGGACACCAGTTTACACCTTCCCACTCAGGGGACTCTCCAGTTTCATCTTGAATCTCTCCAGTGTGGGAGAGCCCCCCACCTCTCCAGGCTACTGGTTCCACTGCTGCATGGCTCTGACACTGAGGAAGCACTGAGGAACCCGGACCCTGATGAAGCCTGGATCTGGGTTGCCTCAGCTAGAATTGATTATTCCATGTCCTACACTCTGGTAGGAATGATAAGAGATCTTGACCTTCCTCTTTGTGACAGCCTTTGAGGGACTTATAGAAGGACACCATGTCCCCCCTCAGTCTTCTCTTCTCAAGGCCGAACATGCCCAGTTCTCTCAGTCTCTCCTCACAGGGCAGTGCTTCCAAACCCTGGATCATTTTTGTTGCCCTCCGCTGGACCCTTTCTAATTTACCTGCATCTTTCTTCAATCTTGGTGCCCAGAACTGGACACGGTATTCCAGATGAGGTCTGAGTAGTGAGGAGTTCAGGGGAACTACTACTTCT
This sequence comes from Varanus komodoensis, assembly GCF_004798865.1. Lineage (NCBI taxonomy): Eukaryota > Metazoa > Chordata > Lepidosauria > Squamata > Varanidae > Varanus > Varanus komodoensis. The sequence goes on along the minus strand of NW_025336360.1, from coordinate 3,499,693 downwards.
CGTGATTTGGAACTTAATGCATTCCAAAATAGCATTTGCCCTTTTGTGGCCGCATCGCACTGTTGCCAGCCCTTGGGAAAAGGCCTTTCTGTACTTAACTTCTGCAGCTAAACATATTTTCTCCAGCGGAAGCTGCTGGCTCCCGTGTTGGTGGAGTGGAGTTTTAGGGCATGGCATCACCTTGTGATACTGAAGCTCACTCCCTCATTGATTCTGTACCAAGGAAAGCACCAGACTGACCCACAAGCAGCCACCAGTTTCCACTGGTTCCCTCATGCACTTTCGCTCCCTCTCTGCATATATTTTGAATGTGATGACACACAGAGCTGTCCACCACAACCCATAGACTGTCTTGTGGGCAGTCAGCACCACCAGCCAGTGTGCATCACTTTAGACTTGCTCACTGTCAGAATCTGGGCTGCTCTGGTGGCCTGATCCAGACCAACCACCACCATATTCGTAGGATTGGTCCCAGACCCTGCCAGGGCTCTCGGCCTCCTGGTGAGCACCAGCTGGGTTCCTCTGGAACTGGACCCAGCAAGGCAGGTCTGCTTGCAGCTGCAGAGCCCGCTCCTGCTTCCGGCAGTGCTTCCAGCCTCGGCACGTTGCCTCAGCATGCCAGGCCCCTCCGTCTGCTGTTGCACTTGTCTCTTGCCTGGCCAGCATCCTGCCATGGTGCCACCTTGCCAGGCATCGTGCTCTGTGGTGGGTTCCGTCTGAGGTCGCTTCCTCTGTTTGTCCTCCTGGTTCCTGACCCTCAGCATGCACATTCTTGGCCACACACTTGTGCTGCCCTCACATGTCCATCTGGTTCCTGACCCGGCCCATCCGGTTTCTACAGCTTGGACTTTGCTACTGGACTTGCCATTAAACCCCATGTTTGGGCCCTGTCTTGCCTCACGACCTGGGGCCTCTGCCTTGTCTCTGGCCACCCATATCCTGGCCCTGGACCCTGACAGCCACACTGAGCTCTTTCAGCTCAGGAGCCATGTTTCATTTTTGAGAATTTGAGTTGGGGGGAACCCCATTTCAGTGGTGGTGGTGGTGGTGTGTGTGTGTGGGGGGGGGCGGTGAAGGCAAAGGGAACAGCAAAAAGTACCCCAGATGCTGCCAGATTTTAATATAAAGCTTGTATTTCCCATAACTAAGCCACAGCACAATCATTTTTATGAGACACTGGGAAACTGGCAGGTGACTGGTGGTTGAAGGAGGGGACTTGTGTTCTGGAGGACCAGGTCTGAGCTCCACACCCCTGCACAATTTCTTCCTACTTCTTTGCTTATTGATTATAATTGTACCCCACCATTTTTCCTTCAAGAAACTCAAGGCAGCTTCCATAATGCTCCTCTTCCTGGTCCTCCTGGCCCTCCTCTACCTCTGTCAGAAACAGGCCCTCTCCTGCCACGACTTGGCCTCCTGCCACTGCCAGTCACTCCCCGTCCCCATCCCTCTTGGGGACTGCATTATGAATGGGATGGGGCCATAAAGCAGCATGCTGGGGCTGCCCACATGTTGACCTCAGCAAGGACAAACACTGTTGGCTGTGCCCACGGCTTGACCACTGGGTTGGTCGGATGAACGAGTGCGCCCAATCTGGGCTCCCACTCAGAAGGGTGTGGGTTGGTGTGGCGACACTTTTACGGGGCGGACTGCCTGCGTGATGACACTGTGGAGGGCAAATGGAGCATGAATCTCTCCATAATCTGGCTAAAACTTTATGACAGTGTGGGCTAGAACCACACATGGTCCTTTTTATGATATGATAAGGATGTGAAATCAGATGATTGACAAACACTCGAGTTCAAAAGTGGAACACGCTACTTTTCTGCTGGGGGATGTGTTCCCCCAAGTTCGGCATCAGGTGTCCAGTTTTGCCATCTTATCTTTTGAAATCAGAAATAATATTTTATCGACTGACCCAGTGAGATATGTGGCAATAGCACTTTAGGAGTCTTTGTTTGATCTGTTTCTCCAGCTGAGCCATAGCAACTGACTGTTTCTAGATTGCTTGTATTTGGGGTGCATCTGCAGATTGCGAGGATTCTGATGAGCTGTGGGTGCAGCTATGGATGCGCTGCCACATGGTGGGCGAATGTGGGGCAGAGATGCCCTCGGCTTGCATCAGACGGGCTTGTTCAGCATGGAGCTGGTCCCCACATCTCACTGCACTGGAAAAGACATCAAACCAGAGTCATTCTGCCCCCTTTGCACCCCTGACAAGAACACCACCTTGCCTGATCTCTAACCCAGCTGCTGCTCTCTCCCAATCCCCCTGAGTCTGCAATTAAATATCCAGAAGCTCTTCTTCATAGTGATTGATACATTTGAAATATTCAGAGCCACTGTTCAGTACAAGAGCCAAGGGAAACTCCTGGCTGCTGTCAGTGAGGCTGCTCACCCTTGCGGATTTTCTGTCCAGCATTGCAGGAGATGTCCATGATGCCCCATGTTGGTGAATCTCTTTTGGAGGGGGAGTTCATCACTGTGCCTAGCAGTCATCTGCCTCCCCTGGCAAGAGGCCTCCTGTGTAACGTTCCCCACCAAAAAACAAAAACAAAACAAAACAACCCCCCTCCCCGCGGCCTACTTTTGCCGGGCATGATGCATAGATGTGCTTTAGGTGATGGAGGAGGAGGAGGAGGAGGAGAAAGTGATGACCCCCCCCCACCCCTCACTAGAACAGCATGTTTGGTATAAGGAAATGGGGGCGTTGTAGGGCTGGGGATGTGGGTTGGGTGCTGGAAGTGAAGTTCAGAACCCTTCTCTGTCCTTAATTAAAATCTGGGCTGGATGGCTTCTCTCATATTTGAAGCAAAGGGCAAAAGGCCTCTATATATCTCAGCATGCAGAAACACACGTCTTGTTGGCACCTCAGCTCTGGGCCTGCCATATTTGCTCCGAACGGAAAAGTATTGCTGCGAGGATTGATGCCTGATTCAGTTGCAGGTGCCATTTATGGAGAGATCATGTGTACGAAATTCTGGTGCGGCAGAGTTTCAGAAGACCAAGGGCTGAAGTGATGCCTTGAACCTGAAGCAGAGCTGAAAGCTCCCAGAACAGCTGTGGAAACACCCCCTGCTTTTTTCCTAGGATTATTTGGGGAGACTTGTGGAAATGGTTTCAGATTCATTTGCATCACCTTTGCCTGCTTTCTCCCCCTCTTCTTGTTCTCAGTGCTGCCACAACATGAAGGGATGTGATCGGCTGTGCCGTGTCACACATGGCAACCTATTCCTTGCATGACTCCTGCTTGACGGGGATCACCCAGCAATAAGCAGAACAATAATGGCTTTTAAAAATGCGGAGGCAACAGTGGGCTGGGGGAACTGTGACTGCAGAGAGGGTGAAACAAAGCTGAATTGCTCACAGTTACAGGTTTTATTTGTCAGAAACATCTTCTAGATCTTGAAATATTTTTGAACTAAACACGGTAAAAGCAAGTCATCCCCTTAATATTTTACCTATGATGGAATCTCAACCTCCCCCCCACCACCACCCTTGAACTTGAATGCATTTGCCAACCAGCCTTTTCTGATCAGCTAGATGGATTTTGAAGATTCAGGCTACCCACCAGATGAGACCTCAGCCAGTGCTAATTCCCCAACTCCTAGCCCGTTTTTGGAGGTGCAGGTATCACAGAAGCATAGAATAGCAGAGTTGGAAGGGGCCAAGAAGGCCATCAGGTGCAGCCCCCTGCTCAGGCAAGACTCCAAGTCCCAGATGGCTGTCCAGGTGCATCTCATCTCCATTCTCCCCCTCCTGGGGAAAAAAAACACTCTCACTGCTCCAGTGGCATTTCCAGGGGGAAGGAACATCAAACCCTTATACAGAAGTGCAGAGGGCATTAAGCAGAACCTCTTCGTCATACACCTGAATGCTACTGCACATAGCAAAACAGCTTGCCTTGGGACAACCAACCCAAGCTCAGCCCTTTCTCTCTCTCCCCCCTCCCTCTCCTGCCTGCCTCCCTGCTCCCAGGTTTCTGCTGCTCTGAGCAATCCAGAAATCCAGAGTGCTTGCACATGGACACGAAAGACCCTGTAATCAGGACAACTTCCCATTCTTTGTATTTTTAAGGCTAACAATGGGAAGAGAGAGAATGAGTGAGCAAACAAGTGAGAGACTTACAGACTCTGTGCTGATATTCACAAGTAAAGGAATTTAGGGGTTTGTGCAATGTCCATAGTTCATAAGCTGCTCCACAGAACCTTTGTCTTGGCCCCTGGTCCTTGGCCATGCAGTGAAGACACCAGGGAGAAGGCTTGTCTCTGGAAGGTGCAAAGAGGCTCCACTGCCACACAGCCTAGTTCTCCAAGCCAGGAGAAGGATGTGTTGCCACCCCCAATTCTGAGGGTGGCAGCCATGAACATACCGTCCACATCACCACCGCCTAAGGCTGCTGAAACACAGGAAGTCCTTTTACAGGAAAAGGCCTCCATTAGTGCAGAAGCTGGGCCGACTACTTGTGAATATCAGCCAAATCCTTCCTGAAACGGCACCCACAGCCTGTTGCTTATTGGAGCAAAATGCAGGGTAGCCGGTTGGCCTGCAGACTGGGAGTTCTCCATGGTGCTGCTCTGATCCCCCTGCCTCACCCTCTGGGAACCTGGAGGTCAATCAACCTTCCCCCAGTTCTCAGTGTGAAGCAGTCCTAGAGTGGACACCCTGAAACCCAAGCCTCACATTGTTTGATGTTTCTTACTGTTATCAAACTCATTGTCCATAACTTTCTGCACTGAGAGGAGAGTCTGAAAAATGTTTCTAATGGATGTGCTGCCTCCAGGGCCTGCAATTCCGAGAAAGCTTCCCAGTATGTTGCAGACCCCTTTCAGGGCTTCTGACAAGACACGTAAGGCAGCCCACGTGCACATACGGACCTGTGATGCCACTGCACTTAGAGCATTGTCTGTAGTTCTGGCAGCTGCACCCCAGAAAGGCTTTTGTAAAGCTGGAGAAAGTGAAGAACGGGGCAACTGCAGCAGTCAAAGGGCCGGGACAGCTTCCCTAGCGGGAAAGGGTGCAGCACCTGGGATTGTGTAGCTTGGAAAACAGTTGAGGAAGCGGAGACATGCTAGAGCTTTACAAAATTACAACTGGTGTGGATGAGGAAACATCCCTCCCCCTCTTTAAAACTAGAACCCCATGGGGTCACCCCATGATGCTGGTTGGAGTGAGAGTCAGAAGAGATAAATGCCGGACTTCTTCACAGACAGTTAGAGTACAGGCTTCGGTTTCACGAGTGGCAGTCGTGGCCACCAATGCAGGTGGCATTCAAAGCAGGTGGGTCAATTTGCTGCACCCACAACCCCAGTGCCTGTGCACTGCTGTGCCAAGCAGTGCTCAGGTGAGTGACCGAACGAGGCTTCACCATCCGCTACAGGAGCAACCAGGGAAACAGGCTGGCAAGAGACTAGAATGACCTTTTTCTGTGTTCTCCCCCCTGCCCTCGCTTCTTTGCTTTGCCCCTTAAAACTGCTTCAAGTTGCAAAGTTCAGTGCAATCCAGAAATACAAGCTGTCTTTTCTAAAATGAGCTTTTATTAATGTCAGGCTGAAAAATGTCAGATGTATTTGTTAACCCACTAGGAATGTTAAACACCAACCATGGGTATTTCATATTAAACTCACTAGGAATATTAAACTAAGTTGCAGCCTTCTGCAAAAACTGCAAATGAAAAACACCCACCGACTTTTCTTTCTGTGAGCTGCTTCCTGGGCACGGGTGAGAAGTCCACTCATTTAAGGCTTTTTATTATTTTTACAGGATTTACCAGATTTACAACTCTTGAGAATTTCAGCCAGCTGAGATGGAATTGCATTGTCGAAAATGTGCACAAAAATGACAAATTTCCATGCATTTCTCTTTTAAAAAATCAGTTGCTCATGTGAAGATGGATAAGCTTCAGTGCAAATAATCACCAGTCCTGCTGAGACCAAGACTGACGGAGCCATTCAACCCTTTAGCATCTCTTAGGGAATCATGCTTCCCCCTGGGACTTCAAGCACATTGGCACTGGGGCTGATTCTAAAGCCTGGACTGGAAGGCGCATCTCTGCTTGAAAGAAAGACTCATGCGGAGAAGGCGTCTCCAGTTCGGGCCTCTGATGGTGCCCCCACAGGTGCTACGAGTGCACTCAGCTGGCAGTGAGGTGCTACTGAGGGAACACTTCCTCCACGTGGCTCTTTGCTCTAGACTTCTGGTCTGCTTGGGCAGCTCCTTCTGAAACAAGCCCCTTGCCCTTTGGATATGCTCCTTCCCTGTGAGGAAATTGAGAATTTGGACCTCACAGCGCCTGGGTTGATGGATCCAGTGCAATTCATTTTGACTTCCACCAACAGCAGGGGGTTGGACCTGATGGCCTTCCTGGCCCCTTCCAACTCTACTATTTCATGATTCCTTATCATTCTCTAATCCAGTTTATTGATGGCTGTTTCCCATGGGCCTGGGGATTGTGAACAACAGCGGCTGGTGATGCTGTGGCAATGCTTGTCTGGACCACTGCAATTAAATGTATTAACACAGCAGGGATGCTTGCTTCTCTTTGGCCCCTCACCCACTTATTCAAAACGTTTCCTACCATGGAGCAGGAAGGCAGAGAGGGCAGAAAGATTGGAGGGAAGGAAGAGTGGACCTTTCATCCAAACAGGAATTTTTAATAAGGTTACAGCAGGCCTTGGGGACTCTGCAACAGGATGTCAGCTTGGCCTTTTAATAATTTACACAGAAATCACTTTGCAAGAGTAATTGTCTGAAGTCAGACAACTTGCCCCGAAGACATAGGGAGAATG
>NW_025336360.1:3482617-3492805 GCF_004798865.1 Varanus komodoensis | reverse complement strand
CTGCCCTGTGAGGAGAGACTGAGAGAAATGTGCATGTTCAGCCTTGAGAAGAGAAGACTGAGGGGCAACATGATATCCCTCTATAAGTGCCTCAAAGGCTATCACAAGGAGGAAGGTCAAGATCTCACTGATATCAGAGTGCAAGACACAAAATAATCAGCTCAAGTTGTGACAACTTGATTGAGGCTGGACGTCAGGAAAAGCTTCCTCACCCTTAGAGCAATGCAACAGTGGAACCGGCTGCCTGGAGAGGTGGGGGGCTCTCCCACACTGGAGACATTCGAAAAGAATTTGGGCAGCCCTCTGAGTGGGATGGTGTGTCTTGGTTTCCTGCAACAGCAGGGGCTGGACTCCTTCCAACTCTACTCTCCTATGATTTATTCTATGATTCTGGGAGAGAAATGGTACTGCCTCCTTCATGGTGAACAGCCCGCCTCTTAACCTGGAACGACCTGAAGTGTTTTGCCTCCCCACCAGCGCAGGGTCGAGGGAATGTTCCCTTCCTTCCAAACTGGGCAAACTGCACTTTTGGGGTGGCTCAGCATTAGAAATGGAGGAACATGAGAATGGCCCTTAAGTCAGATCTGGTATGTCATGCAGCTGTACCCACAGGCTCGGGCTATTTGAAAACAACCCAGGCTTCCTTCTGCTGTTGTGGTGAAGGAGGGTTTCTGGCAAATCCATTTTTGCTTCTGGACTGGACTGGACTGAAGCTGGCATCTCTCATGAGCTCATCCTTCCCTTTGAATGGCAGTTTCCACTCAAGTCTTGCTCGGTATGCAAATATATGCAAAGCACATCTAATGTGCCACTGCAAAGACCTGCCTGCTAAGTTGACAGAGAACACTGCCTGGTAGACTAATTCTTGGAAATTTCCATAAACCCCTCACTTCAGTGGCTTGACTAGGACAAAGCCAAATCAGCACACAGGTTTCTTGTTTTGGGGTTCTTTCTTGGCTATATTAGTACTCTTTCTTGTGGTTTTTTTTTTTCTTGGCAGGGGGTAGTCCAATGGTCTGCTTTTATTAATTCATCTTGGTCTTTGAGGATATAATTACTTAGCAAAATCTAACTGGCTACACCGGCTGGTGATGTTATCCTCTAGGATACCAGAACCTGTCAGATTATCTATAGAGGAAGGAAGGAAGAGGAGGCAGGGAAACAATAACTCTGAACAGGAGAGACAAAAAGGGAATTGCTTCTCCGGGAAAAATGCCCTTCCTGTCAACATATGTTGACAGACAATCATGCAAATGTGGGTAACACTTGCTCACTTAAGTAAGATTTGAATGTGAACAGCAGCATTGGTGGAAGCATATTTCCCCCAAATCTCTCTTCTCACAGCAGTGACCCTCCATCCCCCTGAAAATACTACTTGAAGAGCCAGGAGCTCCAGTGAAATGGAATGCTTGTAGGGCGTTCGTTCGCAGGATCCTCCAAGTTGAGCAGTGGGACTTTGGCATGCAAGAACCTTCTTCTACCAGAAGGTTTGGCAGATTCACTGGATCATTTATTGCAATTCTAGTGCACCCAATTGCTGAAATATTTGGACAGTTTACAAAGATTAAAACCTTAAAAGCGAAACATAGAAACAGAGCGAGTCAGAAGGGGTCTCCCAGGCCATCTACTCTGACCCCAGCTCCAGCCAGCTCCGCTCACGGCATGCCCAACATGTGCATGTCCAGCCTATCCTTGAACACCCGCACTGATGGGGCCTCAACGACCTCTCGTGGAAGCCCATTCCACACCCTCGGGGTCCTGACTGTCAGGAAGTGCTTCTTGGCATCCAAATGGAACCTTGGCTCCTTGAGCTTTGCTCCGTTGGAGTGCCTCCTGCCTTCCTCTGCAGGGGTTAACAATGTTATATACATAATATAACTGCTTGTATAAAAACATGAAAAGATGGAATGTGCACACATGCAGTAGCTGATTCTTTCTAAATGTAGGCAGATTTACCAACAGAAACAGGCAGACTAAATTGTATATATTTTGCATTTTCTTAAGAAATAAAAAGAGCCAATGCCCATAAAAGCATGGTTTGACCACAGAAGTTTTCCTCAGTGGATAAGTCTGCAAAGAAACTCTTTCTGAGCCCCACCAGAAGAGAACAATGGTAATAAGCAGGAGGTTCGTGCCAGGAATGTCAGGGATGGCAACCCCTGGATCCAGCCCAACACCTTGGTTTCATGTTGAGAGTGTGACTGCCCAGCCACCAGCAGTGGATGCAGCGCTCCGGGGTGTGTGCATCTGAGTGGGAGCAAGTGCATCGTTTGCGAAGACCTTGCTTCCTGCAGTTGAGGATAAGCGTGTCACTGCTCTCCGTTGCAGGTTCCCTCTGTCTTCAATGCCTCTCTTTAATGCCTTCAACTGGGAGGGCAAATTGCCCTCCTTCCACACAGGCAGCAGTGCCATCTCATGCTTTCTGTTCCATTGTTCAACTTCCTTTATTGAGGGAAGACCATAAAATAAAATTGGGTATAAAAAAGCAGAGTTCTCCATTTTTATTGCCATTCTGGGTTCCCATTGGGATGGAGGATAAAAATCTGCATCTGTTGCTAGGGGATACGCAGTCATTAGATTTTAAAAAACAGCAATATCCAACCCTAGAGATTTTTCATTGCAGATTGTCTCTTTGCTATAAGCTTAATCTAATACTCTCCAATTAGACAGGACTAATAATTGCCATCTTACATAAAACGCAAGTATCAGCCATCTGAAATACAAATGAATGTTTGACAGTTTTATGGCCTTCACAGCCAGCCTCAAAGTTTGGAACCAAAAGAGAGAGATCAAATCACATCCCAAAAGAGTGGAAGAGCAAGAGGATATGTCATTTTGGCCATGATGATTGGGCGGTAGTATAAAGCTTCTGGATTGGTCTGGCCTGGTATAAATACTATAGGTGCAATAACCTACCCAGACATCAGCAAGGGCCAGTGACAGAGTGACCAGTTCTTAAAACAGTCGGAAATGAGAGAAATGCTTGTTTCCAGAACAGGGCAAGCCACTGGAGCTGGGGGGAGGGAGAGCAGGTCCCAGTGCCACGCCAGTGCTGGAGTCGCCTTCAGAGGAGGGTCCAGAAACCTCACAGTGAATTGGTCACTCAGAAGACCTTGGCACTACTCAAGACGGTCTGGCGATGCTTTCTGGAGAAGCAGAGTGCTCAGCTTCTGCCCCAGGGCCACCCCCCCAAGCCCCTTAGAATGCAAATACTCCAAGATGCATAAAGGTGCCCAGGTGAAGGAGTGTTAATTTCCTAAAGAGGACTGCTCATGTTGGGCTGCTAGCTCTGCCCTGGTTACTCGAAAAAGCACTTAATAACATTTTAAAAGGATTTTAAAAGGATTTTAAAAGGATAACTTTGTATCACAGGCTCTTTGATGAGAGATCTCCCACTTGTTGGTAATCCTCAAATAAATAGACAAGTTCAGGAATTCATTTAAGTGTCAAGCAAAACATGAAAGCAACAGTTTCTCTTATAAAGCGAGATCCAAGATAGTCTATTTTGTGTGGGCTCAGTCACAGTCCCATTTCATTCTGCTTCTGCATCTAGCTGAATTTAGAAAACAGGAACAACATAAAAATGTGCATCGAATTTGAACATATCCCCTTGTGAAAAGACACACTGCCCAGCAATGGATGGAGTTTTGCACACAGTCTTCAAGTGCCCCAAAATTCAGACATTTGCCCTCTGAAGGGACGTTGCTTCCTGCTACATAAATATCCACTTGGGAAGAGTTGGTTAGACCAAACAAAACTATACAGCCCATGGAAAACTCCTAGATCAGGAGAATGCCAGAAGTGTCTCAGCTGTGTTCTTCTTCAGACCTTCACCCAAAATATGGAACCCAAGGATTCAATGACTTTCCTTGCGAGGTGGAGGGCTTTGAAATCTCCGATTCAAGCTTTAATTGATTTTATCCCATGCACTCATCAATGCAAGCCACGCGGCACAAACCGCCCTGTTCCAAGCTGCCACTGACCTTGTTCCTTCTGTTTCGGGTGCTCAAGGTGCAGCGCGAGGTGGACTGGGGGCGGAAGGGATACCAGCAACACCCACTGAGAAGGGTCGTGCAGCAGTGGGGAGTGGGGGGGGGGCAGCCCTGGCCAAGGTTTTGACAGCCTTCAGGAGAAGACTGAGGAAGAGGTGAGACCCCAGTGAGGGTCCTCGGTGGCCCCAGTGAAATACCTGGTGGCCACTGTTCAGGGAAGAAACTGCCACGGGGGCTGAAATGAGCGGGCTCTTGAATAGCATTGCAATATTAATTTATTTCATTATCCACAACATTTAAGCATTTAATCACTTTAACTTTGTTTAAATATTGATATGTATTTAAAATCCGGCACGCGATCGTGCATAGGGCTATTCAGCTGCGTGCTGAGTCAGCTGCACTGGGAAAACCCCAGATGCACCATCAAACTTCGCTAGATGCAACGCTGGAAAGAAACTTGAAGTTCTTGGACATGCCAGGCTTCTTTTCCCCAATTCAAAGTGGAGAGGAAGGAAGATCAGCTAGGACAGAGTCTTCAAACTTTTTCAACAGGGGGCCAGTTGAAAGGTGGTGGCGGTAGGGGTGGGCACAGCAAGGCAGTGGGTGCAGCGAGGCGGCGGCGGGCATGAGCCTAGCTGCCCCTAGCCTGGCTGCCCCCAGGCTCACACAATTAACAATAGATTTTAAAAGTTATATATTAATTTCAATCCTCTCTCGGTCTTGGTCGTCTCTTTTTCTCTTCCACCCACCTCTCTTCTGATTCCCACTCTGTATTCCCTCTCTGTATATGCATGCAATGGGGGTGGGGGGGGGAGAGCTGGCGCATGCTCCGTTGAGCTTTGAGCATGTGCCTGCTCTCTGTCTGCTCAGTTTCAGAGAACGCCTGCACCAGTGCAGAGATTTTGGACTCCTTTTTCTCTGAGTGAGTCCAAAACCTCTGAGGCTGGTTGGATAAATGGGCATGGTGGGTTGGATCCAGCCTGCGGCCGTCGTTTAGGGACCCATGAGCTAGGAGGATGATTCCGAGGCAACTGCAGCTATGTGTCAAAGGTCCACTTGGCACACAGGAAGAACCAAGTCCCTCACAGTGCAAGGATCCCCTCCCTCCGTCTTCTCTTCCAGTCTAGTTTTCCAAGTAGGGAGACTGTCTAACATGGCCGCCATGCTTGGTTGCCATGGGACAGAGTATCCACTCTAGACCTTTCTGTTTCAGCAAACTTCTCAGGAGCTGCCTGTAGTACTGATCTGGATTTTGGAGGTAGTGTCCTGCACCATGGATATTTCTGAGTGCCGCTGGGGAACAAAGTGTGCCTTTCGGCAAAGTGCGCAAAGAGCTGAAGGGTCTCATGTCCAGGGCAGAAGATGCCAGTGTTGGGCTTCCAGCACTGGCAAGGTCCAGCAACTGGCACCTAACTTTGGACATAAATACGAAGACCTCAAATTTATGTAGGCTACACAGAATCTCAAGCTTAAAGGAAGACTTTAGCTAATGCCCCAATACATGATTTCAACATTGGTAGGGCACATTCTCACTGAACTGGTCCAAGCAGGAGTGCTGATGCTGTATTCTGAGCAACGGTTGCTCCACGTAGTCTCCAAAGGCAGACCCATGGCACCAGTCATGCTGGAATGCCACTGGCACATGAACACCCAGAGCCCAGCTTGCCAGGCTGCAGCACACCATGTGGCATCCATTCTGCGTATTTCCAGAGGGGGAAAGCATGGGGACTACATCAGCACCCCCAGTCAGCACATTCCACAACCAGGGATGATGCGAGTCATAATCCATACCATCCAGAGGGCAACTGAGTAATTGAAGAATATGAGAGGTGAGAACCTCATGCTATCTAAGCACCTCAATTGCAATATTTTATTGTGTTATTCATCAGGGTTGCTGCATATTTTTTTTTCCTGATTGGCTTCTCCTCTTTAATTGCAGAGGTGGAATTACTGCAAGGTTCTTCCTATGTTCCAGCTGTTTCCTTTCAGTCCATTATTTGTAAGAACGTATCATTTTCTCACCAATTTCTCTACAGCTGAGGTGGAAAGAATACAAGATTTAAGGATTCAACTGCAGGAAGAAGTGAAAAATAACAGAATTTAGAGAAAGTACTACTTATGGATAAATCCATCCTTACTTTGAATGGCACACAGTATATTTTAGAACAAGATAAATTCCCCCGCAGATAAACAAGATAGAGTAATTGGAAGCCAATGAGCCCTTGCGATGAGCATTCTTCACTGCCTCTGGCAATCTTGGGTGCTCCACTGCAAAAGGGAGAGTTTGGCATTGTGATGGTGGGTTGGTCTGGCCAGTTGAGATGCCAGCAAAGGAACAACCTCAGTGTACTTTGGGTCAAAGTGCTGGAAGACCTACGACATCAGCTGAAGCAGCAGTGCACTCAGGATATGAATTAAGGCTGCATGAAGAGCCTGCCGGTGGGGCCAGTATCACAGGCAGCTGAGTTCCAGGGCGGCATAGCAGGTGCGTAACAGGCAGGTGCATCAGCATTCAGGCTGGAAAATCTCACAGCAAGAACCCAGCAAGGAAGTGTCAAAGGAGGCAAGTCTGGTCAGTGCAGTTTGCCGTGTTTGCTCTGGTTGTGCTCACAGCCATGCACTGCTGCTCTCATGCCGAGGTGTCCAGAGGTAAGCCATGGCTTCTGTGGTGAGCTGTGAGCCACTGTGGTGAGAAAGGTCCTCGTGTGCCGGCCCTCCATGTTTCCTTTTCAGGCTGTCTCTTTCCTGAGGTTCCTGAAGTTCATGGTTTCAGTGCTTCTGAGAGAGAGTCCCTAGGCTGGACATCAGGAAAAGCTTCCTCACTGTCACAGCAATACGGCAGTGGAACCAGCTGCCTGGAGAGGTGGGGGGCTCTCCCACACTGGAGACATTCAGGGAGAACCTGGGCAGTCCTCGGAGTGGGATGGTGTAACGTGGTGTCCTGCAACAGCAGCAGGTTGAACCCGATGGCATTCCTGTCCCCTTCCAACTCTACTCTTCTATGATTTTATGAACCCCTCCTGGTCTACAGGCAGGTCCTGAGCTTTCCTGGAGGCAGGCTCCTCCTCCTTCTCCTCCAGTCTATATTCCAAGGAGGAGTCTCCCAGTGGACACAAGACGGCCATCCCCATTCTCTCCAGAAATGGTGGCACACAAAGGGGTTATTTATGGGAGAGGGAAAGGGATGAAAGGACATCCCACATTTTGTCCTTTAGCTATTTTTTATTCACTCTGCAGTTGCATCCTATTTCTCCTGAATTCTGTTTTAACCACAGGTTGGATCCCAAAGCTTCCTTCCATGACAGGAATGGGCCTTCATTGACAAGGAAGGCTCCGGTCATGGAAGGCCTCTCTCCCCAGGCTTTGGGGATTTCCCCCACAGTGCAGCCCTTTCAGCTGGGTCCCTTCTTTAGCATTTTCAGGGGGCTGCCGTGGAAAGGAGCTGCGAGGAAGCAGATCCCAAATTAATCAGAATCTGTCTCAGAGCTTGTGCTTCCCCGATGCTGCTGAGCTCTATCTCCTCTCACCCCCAGTTATTGTCCATGCTGTCTGGGGCTGACGAGCATTGGAGTTCCTTGGTTGCTACAGCACACCTACAAATCCTCCATTCCCCATTGGTGGCTGTAGCCATGTCTGTGGCAAGGAAATGAAGTTGACAAGGATTGCCCTGAAAAAAAAAGATGGGGCAAAGCACAGTGATGCATGAGTCAGACCAGGAACAAAGGTCACCTCAAGGAGAAAATTTGCTTGGCTGGTGTGAAAAGATACTGCAAGTTTCCATCTTTAAAGGGTCAGATTTCAAGTGGAATTTCTGCATGCTCAAGGGACTGAGATGCTTAAATGTTCAGACCTGCAGGAAAGGGAGAGGGAATGGAGTAGATAATGTTTTGGAATAGGTGCTTAGCTCCTTCACGAACAATCTCATTTGTAGGCAATTTGTTCACTCTAGCAGAATTTTAATTAGAGTTTTATTTCTCTTGCTGCTACCCTGGATATCATACCTATAATCCAAATAATCACATATTGGTGATAAGGATTTCCACTGGGACTCTGCTGGGGAGAGCAGGGGAAGGAGACTTTCATGCAAAGAACTCTTCTTGGTCCTGCAATGCACGGGCTGCCAGCCGTGCTCAGCACAGAAACAAACAGACCCACTCCAGCTGCAGGAAGTAATCCCCACTTAAATTAACACCTTTTCATTAATATGGAAGCACTTTCCTGGCAGGGTGGCTGCGAGTGTTTTTTTCTGGTTGTGACAATTAGATGCGTGTGCAGAAAGAATCATCGAGGGGCATGAACTGAGGCGAGAAATTGACAATTTCGGAGGAACCCTGCTGCAAACAGGAATGGACAGCGTGGAGGAGCAGAGCAGGGATGACTGTGTCAGGAGAGGAGATGGAGCCAATGCATGCGGGGGCGGAAGGGAGGCCGAGCCTGCTTTGTGCTTTGAAGCGGCACCGCTTGACCTGGCTGCGGGGAGGGGGCCTGTTGCAGGGCATGGACCCTGCCTGGAGCACAGAGCGGCTCTTCCGCAGCCCCTGGCATCTTCTGGGCAGTTCAAAAGGAGTTCTGCCTGAAGCCGTGGGAAGACACAGCTGCTCCGCGGTGAAAATTGTGGGCAGGGTGGGTCCAAATGCCCTCTGTGAAGCAATGCTTCTTCAGCATCGTTTCTGCATCATTTCCGTCGGAAGAGAAAAATATTCCAGGCATGCAGAGAGTTCTTTTTAAAACTTTATTGCAATGAAGGGAACAGAAAAAAATGGTTTCCTTCCCACTTTTCTGTTCACCTGAGCACATGCTTGCCTCCCCTTTTTGAACCCTGCTCCCGGCCGCTTGTTCCCTCCCCCTTTCCCCTGATTGGCTGGGGTACCGGGAGTTTACACTCTTTCCGCCCGCCTGCTCCGCACCGGCCCTTCTTCCCAGTCCAGCCCTGCCCCCGGGGGGCTACAAGAGGCCCATTTTGTGCTGCCCAGCTTGTCAGTAAACAGTCAGGCAGTATTTGGCCCTCCTGCCTGTTTCCCCACACCTTGTGCCATCTGATCGTAGCCCCTCCTCTCCTCTGGGCTAAGTAATTTTCTTTGTTACCTTTTTAAATCTCTACTCCCTTGTTTCAAATCATCCTTTCACACCAATCACTGCCTTCATTCTGTCATACATTTAGCACAAATCCACCTGTAAGCAGATGGACTAATTATTGAAAATGTGCAATTTCACCCCCAACTCCTAATGCATATTTTCAAATCTTAGCCTATATTTATTCATTTAAAGCTTTTATGTCCTGCCCTTCACAATGTCTCAGGGTGGTAATACAATAAAAAAGAGAGATGCAAATTTCTGTCCAGTGTTTATTTTTCTATGACTATATTTGCATAGAGTCATAGAATATTGTTGAAAAGTGGCCCGCAGGCTTGCAGAATCCATGCAGCTCTGGGAAAGACAGACTGCTGGCTTATCCATGGGCTGGATTCTTAGGGATTCAGGCTCACGTGAGTCTGTAGTGAATTTCTCAAACAGTCCTGCTTCCTGTGGTTTTTATTTGTGGCCTGGCTCCTAGATTATGCTACCTGCTCCCAGTCCCCTTAGAGGTGGGAGAAGCATTCCTGTCTCTTGTCTCCCTTCCACATGATTGATCACCACACGTACCGGCAGATTAGCATGTGCTGTGAGGCTGGCATATCATGGCGAAGCGAGACAAACTATGGAGTGAGTGACGCATGAAGCCATTCCTGGTGGCCAAACCGTACTGCCTGTAATGCAGTGTAGGTGAACCAGAGAGCAACTTTGGGAACTAAGCTGTGCCTACTTTCTAGCCTTTTCTGGGGGGTCTTTCTGAATATCACCTAGAGATGCTGTGGATTGTAGCTGGAGTCCCTGGTATGCAAACACATGCTCCACCATTGACCTACGACTCTTGAACCAAGGAAAATGTGCATTTTCCTGTTATAGGAAGAACCTTATACCAAGTTAGAGCCCAAGACTCCCAGTGCAACATTGCCCACCTCTGGGAGAGGCACCAAGCAGGGTTCTGCAGCATCCAGCCCTGGCTCCAGCACTCTGCAACATTCCTATCAATGATTTGCATGAGGAAGTGCAGGAAACACGTATCAGAGCGAAGCTGAGTTCCCCATGCTCAGCACTGGTTAGGCCTCACCCAGAGTGCTGCATCCAGTTCAGGACGCATCTTAAGAATGGTGTA
>NW_025336360.1:3475424-3482517 GCF_004798865.1 Varanus komodoensis | reverse complement strand
GGGGGGGGAGCTGAAGGGATCTACTGGGCAGCAGTGGTAGCTGAAGGTGAAACGGCAGAGGGACTTTCATGGACAAGGGCAACGAATTCAAGCTAACCCTGTTTAGCACTGAGCAGAAGAACCAAAGAATAGAAGAGTCAAAGGGGCCAGGAAGGCCATCGAGTCCAAGCCCCTGCTGTTGCAGGACACCAAGTCACACCATCCCACTCAGAGTCCAGTGTCACCTTGAATGTCTCCAGTGTGGGAGACCCCCCACCTCTCCAGGCAGCTGGTTCCACTGTCGTATTGCTCTGACAGTAAGGAAGCTTTTCCTGATGCCCAGCCTGAAGCTGGGTTGCCTCAACTTGACCTGATTATTCCATGTCCTACCCTCTGGCATCAGCAAAGAAGAGATCTTGACCTTCCTCTTTGTGACAGCCTTTCAGGTACTTGTAGGGTGCTATATCTCCCCTCAACCTTCTCTTCCTGAGACTGAACATGCCCAGTCCTCTCAATCTCTCCTCACAGGGCAGTGCTGAGAAACACTGGATCATTTTTGTTGCCCTCCTATGGACCCTTTCTAATTTACCTGCATCTTTCTTAAATCTTGGATGAGGTCTGACCAGTGAGGAGTATAACCACTTCTGAATCTTCTTACCTTGGAAACCCCATGACAAGACAATCCCAAATGAAGCAAGTGACCATGTCAAGAGGTGAGATGCCCAGCTTGGAAGGCACTCAGTGAGCGACTAGGGAAGAGCACCGGACAAGGATGAGTAGTGCTGTCGCTAATGATGCAGCTAGATCAAAAATGAAAGGAAGCCTAGCAACTGATCGGAAAGCCTGATGCTGCCCAACATGTACAATTGGAACCTGGAACGTGAGAAGTATAAACCACGGCATACTGGAAACAATAAAGCAGGAAGTGGAATGATTACACATTGCAGTATTTGCCGTGAGTTTACTGAAGTGGCCTAGAACAGGACATTTTCAGTGAGACAAGCACGATGTATTTTACTCAGAAAAAATGGAGAAGCTCCAATACTGAGGCAAGACAAAGTGCAGGCAGCAATGGGCTGCAACAAAACATCCAACTGAATAATACTAATCTGAACTTGTGGAAAACCTATCAACATAATCATCATTCAAATCTATGCCCAGCAACAGATGCTGAAGAGGAAGAAATTGAAAATGCTTATGCAGGTGTTCAAGAGGAAATTGATAGCACACCAAAATAAGACATGCTGCTAATCCTAGGTAATTGGAACACAAAAGTAGGAAACAAAGAAACAGAGTGAGTCAGAAGGGACCTCCCAGGCCATCTAGTCTGACCCCCGGCTCCAGCTGGCTCCACTCATGACATGCCTACCATGTGGATGTCCATCCTATCCTTAATCACCCTCATCGTTGGGATAGAAACATAGAAACAGAAACATAGAGGCACAGAAACAAAGCAGAATCAACTGCAATAGGGCAATTTGGCCTAGGGGAACAAAACAATCTAGGAAAATCACAGAATTTTGTGAAGACAACCATTTGTTTTTTGTAAATACTTACTTCAAGCAACCAGTCAGACAATTATATGACATAAAGGTATGTGAGGGGATGTCACACGGAAATGGGTAGGGACCTGTTCTCCTCTGCAGAGGAAGGTAGGACGCACTCCAATGGAGCAAAGCTCAGGGAACCAAGGTTCCATTTGGATGCCAGGAAGCACTTCCTGACAGTCAGGACCCCGAGGGTGTGGAATGGGCTTTCACGAGAGGCCGTTGAGGTGCAGGTGTTCAAGGATAGGCTGGACGTGCACATGGTGGGCATGTCGTGAGCGGAGCCGGCTGGTGCCGGAGGTCAGACTAGGTGGCCCGGGAGACCCCTTCTGACTCGCTCTGTTTCTCTGTTTCTATACACAAGGCCATCACCAGATAGCTGAATACAGAATACTGAACAGCAAACTCAGACAGACTATGTAATTGGAAGTAAAAGATGGGAAATTGTATTGCTGCCAAAACAAGGCCAGGAGTAGAACGCAGCAGTGGCCAGGAACTGTCAGTGTCCAAAATCAAAGTCAAGCCGACGAAGATCACCAACAGAAATGTAGTGCCGCAATGCAACTTCCATAAGCCACCCTGAGACGCAACAGCAAAGGATGGCATACAAAAGTTTTAATTAAGTAAGTAAATAAATAAATAAATAAAATCCCTGAGGAAATTCAAGACTACATAAAGAATGGATTTGCATTGCTCATCTTAACTGACTATGAATCAGAAGAACTGTAGACTGAAACCAGAGGCATTCTTAGGAACAATGCCAGAAGACAATTTCTGTAGCAAAAGAATGAAAACACCTACATGGAGAATAGAAGAAATATTCACTATTTCTAAGGACAGGCACGGAACAAAAGGAAATGGTGACAGAAACAGGGAGAGAATTCTGAATGCAACATTTCAGTGACTATCAAGTAGAGACAGAAAGAAGTATTACAAAGACCAGTGCAAAGAAATAGAGAACAACAACAGAGGAAAAACAAGAGACCTCTCCCAGAAGATCCAATAAATAAAAGGGAAATTCAAACCTTGATTAGTAACGCTAAAAGACAAACAAGAGAACATCCTATCTGACCAGAAGAAATAAAGGGAAGGTGGAAAGAATATACTGAAGAGATGAAAAGACTTTGGAGCAGAAAGCTATGAAGAAGAGCCTGCAATATTAGAAAGCGAAGTGAAGGCTGTTTTGAAAGCATGAAGCATCTGGAGCAAGCAGGATGCCAACAAGCTGCGGAAGAGGAATTGGTCCAAATCCTAAGAAGAACACGCCAACAATCAGGGAAAACAAACAATGGCCCACAGTCTGGAAACTTTCAATACACATTCCAGTCCCCAAGTTATGTGTGTGCAATTTTCCTGTTCAGTTGCTGTTGAACTGGTCTTGGGAAATGCAGATTGTGGAGTCTTACACTCCACTCCACACTTATACTCCACAAAAAGCAACCCCAGTGAGATTCCCTGAAAAAAGAGAGCTGCACTAGTACACTAGTCATTAGCCAATAAAATGAGTTACCAGTCAATACAATGGGGTGCCCTTTCCAGAACTGTTCAACAACTTTCGTGGTGTTTGAATTGTAGCACAAGACCTCCCTCCCTGGCTATCTCTATGGTTCTAGGGGGACAATCCCAGGCACAATATGGCAGAAGAAGGTCCTGCAAAGTTCTGCCTTCTCCATCCAGCAAGGTTGACTGGGAAATGGAGTGAATTTTAGGCCCTTTCCTGTCTAAAATGCATAGGATTGTTCCCCCAGTCACTTTGCTTAGGGGCTGATTCGATGGCTTCCATTCCGCTCTCCCACTTGCAGCCCTGCTGGCTGCCTCTCCAGGGTTAGGAAAGCAACTTCAAGCAGAGACTGAGGGGGTAATTCCAGGAGGAGGAGACTGAAGAGGCCAGAGGACAACGTGCCCCATGTCCTCCACAGCCCCACTCCTCCCACCTTCGGAAGAGCTCCAGCCGGTGGACCGAGGAAGTGGGAAGCAGGGGGGAGGCGGTGAGCGGGTGGAGCTTGCCTCTGCCATTGCTCTTGTTCTGCGTGGGATGGCCCAAATCCTTTAGTTTATGCCGTCTTCATTGGGTTGCACCATTAGAAATGCAAAATCCTATAGTTTAATGTAATACTCTCTAATTCTTGGGATTCTAATGCTTTGCATTTGCTCTGGTGATGACCTACCACCTGAAAAATGTTATTTCCCCATCCCAATCTATTAGCATTTTAAAGTTTGTTAATAAAATACCTCATGGCATCATTCCCACCATAATCTTTCCCTTCCTTCCTGAGGGGGCTGATAGAAACACTTTCCACTATCCCTTTGCTTGCTCAGAGTCATTCCGGTAACTGTAGACTTTGTGTGCCCAGGCAGAGTCCATTTTACTCACCCAGGCACTCATGTCCGTATTCTTTCAAGATATAGCTGTTTTAGATTCTGTTTTATTCCTGCTGCTTTTAAAGCTGTTTGATTTTATCAAACTCTTCCCGCTTGTCTCTCATTGAGAGCTGGGCCGTGCCTGCATTTACAGAGGGAAGCGAGGGCACAGTGCCCCGTGCGACCGCAGCCCCACCCAATTGCGCCATGGCGGAGAACGGCCCAGAGCGGGGGCTGCTTTGTGCCTCCCGATCAGGCACTTGGGAGAGAGATCTCTGAAGCCGAGATAATGGAAAGAACGCAGATGGGGGCAGAGGACTCAAACTGCGGAGAAGCTTCATTTGAAGCTTACCGAGCATGCTGCATATTTTAGTAGGAACCGGCCCTCTGGTGGCTGCACACATGCTTCTTATGTTCTTTTTAAAAATATGCCCGTTCCTGGTGTGTGGATTGGCATCTCATGTTTTTACTACGTTGTTTTCTCATTTCCCCACCCTCTGGAGGTCCGTGTTTTCAAGTGGTTGTGATTAAAACTGTCAAGTGCTGCCTCCACACAGAAAGGGGAGCACATGCCTGTATTGCTTCCATAGCCACGGTTTGTGAAATGAACGCGTGGAGGTATTGAAGCTCAGGGTGAGCAGGGAGCACTCTCAGAGCAATTTTTCTGCTCTCTGAGGGAACCTCTTTCTCTTCTTACTTCCATGCACACACATTGGGGAAGAGATGATGATGATGGTTGTTATTATTATTCTTTTAATAGTCTTATTGCTAGAACTTGGCTGGTATTGCAACAGCAGAAGGCAGATGTAATATTTACATTGTGTTCTTAAAAGATTCTTTACCAGCTGTGATCCTGCATTGCAAACATGCACACCAGAAGGTTGAAATCTTGAATCATCCATCACTTTTGTTCCATCTTAATGTTTCATGAACTTTTTAGAGTCAAACTGTAGGTAGTGTGAGGGTTAATTCACTGCAATATTCTTATTAATATTAATAAGGGAGACTTCCAAGTAAATGGCTGCCATAAATGGCCCCCAGTTTGGATCAGAGTCACAGTGGGAGGGGAGAGAGCCAAACTGGGGTCCCAGTCCAAATCATTGCTGGAAGTTCAAGCTGAACCGTAAAAGTTCTGAATGTGAAATGGCAGGATTTGCATGTACCCAGAGCAAGTCCTCCTGGAGTTCACAGGGAAGCTGGAAATACGCAATGTGGATGAAGAAATTAACTATAGGTTTGGGCAGGGGTGGCTCAGGAAGGGCCTGAGGGGCCACAGGACACGTTCCTGGTTTCGACCTGGTGAGTGACTTCAGCGCTGAAGTGCTGTCCAAGGCCCCGGACCTCCCTCCGTCAGCCACTGCTAGCCTTGCTTCCCTCTGGATTGGGCCTGAATCCCTCTCTGCTTGTCTAGTCCCTCATGTGCTATAGAGAAGACAAGAAATAGCCCATTTCCCTCTGCCATCTGCTAGGCCCCTATGCTGAATGCTGAGTCCAAATTTTCTGTGTTCAGAACCACTGGCCAGACAAGCGCTTTGACTTCAAATGACTCACATTAGCTTAATTCAAAGGCAGGCTTGGCCTGGTTTCTGTATTGCTGTGATAAACAAAGACTTCTTGTTGAGCATTGTGACTTTGCTTGGAAGACCTGGCTCAGGGAATGGCTCCACCACAGAGGGAGGGAGGGAGGGGGGTGCGCATGCAAATGTGTGTGTGTGTGTGTGTGTGTGTGCATGCACAGCTGGTGCCCGGGATCCCACACACTCATTCTGTACATTGCACGTTTCTACAGGATGCTGGTGATGCCTACCACAGAAAAGGCCCAATTTAAAGAAATTGCATCCTATTAACACATGGAGGCATTGCTGTAATGAATGATTGACCTACTTAGTCCAACTGATTCTTTATCTCCTGCATTAAGGACTGTTAATTACATATTTTGCTAATATAAGGGCTATGATGGTGATATTTATTTCTGCTCTCTGCCTTACAAATTGGGCTGGTCAAATTGGTAAATGTTAGGTTCTCCCCATTTCTCATTTTTCAAGCTTATGTTCACATCATCCAGTTTCTGCGTGCATTTGTGATATGTTTAAGAGGCGCTAAGGGCACATCCAGTGTCACGGCTGGTAAGATTCCAAGCCTGGAAGGCTACAGGTATGCAATGGCGGAAAGCCTTGTCCCCATTTTTCCCTCGCCCCCAAAGCACTTCAGTGGCCAATTCCATCCTTCTAGCTGTTTCAGCTCTGCATGTGAGGTGGGGAGCCAAACATTGCTGGAGCTTCTTGGGTCCTGGCATGGCCTCACCCCACCAATTCCTGCCCCAGAATGCCACGCCCATGCTGGGGCCAAAGCCGACCTTGTGATATTGGAGTCAGAGCCAGTGCAGCCAGAATGGGATCGTCTGTGAAGCTGGAAGGAGGGCAGTGTGCATCCAAAGCTCTAGCTCTGAGCATGGACTGCTTTGCTGAGCCTGTTTTCCTCCATCTGGCCATCAGAGGATTACCTCTGAAAACATATAAGGCTTTTTCTATGCATTTCTTCCAAAATTAATTTTTTTGCAAGAAGTTTTCTCCAGATTAATGCATCTGTATATCCACCCCATACAGCATTTTTTTTAAACTGGAGAACTACTTTGCAAAATGCAGAGAGAGGGAGAAGCGTGTTTTGGTTTGGGAAATGTGAATGGAGCACCTTTTGTGTCCTCGCTTGCAAGGTCTCTCCGTGTTCCAATTAGTGGCAGAGGCAGATCCTAATTATTGCCGTCACTTATACTTTCAAACTGGAGAACATGCTTTTCTTCTCTGTCCCAATAGCCCTCACTGGAATTTGAAATCTGTTTTGCACCTTGCAGGAGCTTAACCTAATCAGCTTTGCATGATACCAGCTGTGCATTTAAAGAAAATTGCAAATGTTGCAGCTTTTGAATCATGCCCCAAAACATGCTCTAAAACAGCTCCCCCTTTTCTTTTGTTTAAATGAATATTCAGCTTGATAATGTGTTTTGGTCAACTCAAAAGCTTGCTCACAACTTAATGACATTTGTGCTGGCACTTTAATTTAAAAAGTTATTATACTTCTGTTCCTTGGACTTCAGCCTATAGCTGTTACTCCAGGAATACCCCATCAAAGAACACCGGGTTAAATGGAGGAAAATCAGTGGTGGCCGGTGTGCCAATATGCTAGCCATAACTGCTCCATGCTGACCC
>NW_025336360.1:3466499-3474905 GCF_004798865.1 Varanus komodoensis | reverse complement strand
GAAACTGGCCAGATGTATGAAAGATGAAAGGCACTTCTGAGGCTATGGGGGTTCTGAGGCTTCTGGTCACCTAATAGGAATGCTGAATCCTTCAAAGGGTGTGTAACCCCATTGATAGCTGGCCACATGTTTCCCAAATCAGACAAACCAGTACCAACTCTCTGCTTGGGGAATGCTCTTAGGTTCAGTGGATCTCCTTCTGGTTGTGCTTCCACACTCTCACCTGCACTGCATGAAGAGAAGTTGAGTTAGATATCACTGGCACACTGAACATCTGAAGACAATTCCAGCTAATGGCCAGTTACCTTCATACTTACAAACCATCCGAGATGCCCATGAGATAACCAAATCTCCTTGTGGTCCTCCAGAGCGGGGAGACTATTATCAGTAACGCTGCTTCTCAGTTGGGCTCTGAGCACTATTGGAACAACAGATTATTCCTGAGAACTTTCCCCCAGAAGGATGCTCTCCCCTATTCCCGAGAAATATGCTCTCTCTGCTTGCGGCTTCGTTGGTGGCTGCTAATGAAGCTGTACTCCATACGGGGCACACCTCACACCTGCCCAGCTCCCTCTTTCTGAGGGCCTGCAATGGTCACTGTTCATATTCAGTTATGGGTCTGTAAGGATCTGCTGGAAGTGGTTAAAAGCCGATGGATTTTCTTGACTCTGTGGAGTTCATTCCATCAACAGCATACTATGGTTCTTTTTTTTAAAAAAAGCCAGAGAAATGTGTACAGATGTGGCATCCGCTTGGCAAATTTGCACCAAGGTTTCCCTCAAGATTCCTCAAATCTGACACTCTTCAGAAACTTTAGGTGACCAAGGCAGAGTGTGTGAACATGCAGTGATAGGAGGATGCAGCCACACACCCAGTTGTCAAGGCTACAGCAACAGCAACATGAATGCAACATGTCAGCTCTGATTTGTGCACATCAGAAATTGTGTCAGAGAGACACAGTTCTTCGCTCCAAATGTTTGCAAATATTTTGAGCAATTTTACGGAAAGCAGACTCGCATCCCCAGCAACTCAATCCACTTTTAATGCCAAAAAGGTTGTGAGCTTAAATTGCATGACTTCTGCAGGGCCACAAACCTCTATGACAGTTCAATGCATCCGTATAGCTGAAACAAAGTAAATATACATGAACGAATGGGCAGCACATGGCCTCTATGCGCCTCCACTGGGTACTGTTTGCCAGCAAATCTTGCTACCGCTCCCTCCCTGAAAGCAAGTCCTCGAAAGGCCTTCAGCCAGGGAACCCTGGGAAGCCAGAACTTGTACCGAGACGTCCCCAGATGTATTTGCATGTGAGTGCTGACTCTTTTTGGCAGCCGGCATGTTAAATATCTCCTGGGAAAAAAGATGTATCCAAGGAACATTTATTTCACATTGTGCAACTGACAACATTTACAGCCAGGCTTTGGGCAGGGAAACCTCATGCCTGGAGACCGAATTCCTCCCTCCTGGAGTCTAAGACCATCAGCATCCCAGAGGAGGCGTGGCCCCTGCGTCAAGAAGGGTGCAGAGTCCAGCAGAGCCGATAGCCTGGCATGTGAGGACGCCCCCACAGACGCACTGTGGGTGAAAGCTCCTGGCCCCAAAACTGATGTAGTCCGAGGAGTCTGCCATGGTCCCCCAGACCAGAATGCTCAGGGTGACCTTGGGATGGGGAATGGAATCAGAGCAGACTCCCACAAGGGTGGTACTGCCATAACGGGGGACTTCCACTGCTCACACATCAACTGGGAAAATACACGTTCCTGTTCTGACAGAGAGGTTAAGTGTCTCAATGACCCAAATGTGCAGTTTTCAACCTTTCCATCACTGGGGACCAGTGAAAACAGAAAAACCACCTCTGGGACTGCTGAAGCAGAAACAAAATGCACCATGCACATATTACAGTATTCTGTGGATCAGTTTCCAAACACAATACCAAGAAAGAAGGAAGGAAGGAAGGAAGGAAGGAAGGAAGGAAGGAAGGAAGGAAGGGAGTTCTTCAAAACAATCAGAAACAGAGCAATCAAAAATGCCAACAAAAGAACAAAATAGCAAAATGCCACCGTCGCTTCTGGCCACTGCAGGAGCCAGTCCTGGTGGCTGCCTCGTGCCCTGGTGCCCAGCATTGCCTCACCCGAATCCCGCCTGGCTCCTTGTCTTCAGGATGGCCCCCCTGCTTAGCTAGGTAGCTGCCCCCAACCTGCCTGACCTCACCTTGCTTCTGGCTTCCTGGTACCTGAGCTCTGGACTGTGCTCTTGGGCTCCGTGTTTTCCGGAACCTTCCTGTTTTGCTGGCGCTTGGTGTGTCCAACAGTGTGCCTACAAAACTTGTGCAAACCTTCGCCCTGCCTCTGCCCCTGTTCCCGGCATCCTGACCACGGCCACCTGCCACCCACAGCCTGGGCCTCACCCCCCCCCATGCCTGCCCCACAGAGCCCCACATTTCACCAAGTTTCTGGTATTCACACAAAATGCCAAGCCATTCCTGCCAAGGCTTGTTCTGATGAATGAATACAATCAAGCAAAACAGTGTAAACAAAGAAAAAAGCGAGTCAGAAGGTGCCTCCTGAGCTATCTAGTCTGACCCCCGGCTCCAGCCAGCTCTGCTCATGTAATTCCCAAGAGGTTGTCCAATCTTTCCTTGAACACCCTAACTGATGGGGCCTTCACCACCTCCCATGGAAGCCCATTCCATATCCTGGGGGTCCTAATCCTCAGGAAGGACTTGACTTCCAGCCTGAAACTCAGTGGATGATGTTCTTCCCTGCACCCTGGGGAGAGCATGCCATGGCGCTGCACTGTGTGACACCCCTTCACATGCCTGCATGTCATGATAGTATCCCCTCAGAGTCTTCTCTTCTCCAGGCTGAAAAGTCCCAGCTCCCCTAGCCTCATCCCACAAGGTGACAATGAAACAGAACTCACTGCTGCCTGGAATTGAGTGCACAGGTGCTGAGGTGTGAGAGGCGCACTCATTCTGCTGCTGAAAAGGCCCGGGAGAGCAGAGCTTTCCTCACTGGGTGCCGAAGGGATGGTGCCTGTTGAATCCCTCTGAGGAGGCTGATCTATAACTGCAATTATCGGCCCCACTTCATTTGGTGGATGGGCATCACAGAGCCGTAATTATCTGTCACACATCTGAAAAGGATTCCATGCCCAAGCATGCAGGAATTCTTGCTCTGCCCGGTGCAATGCCAGCCCAGGGGCCATTTTGGCAAAATTGGTACTCAGGAAATATGCATCTAATTGCAATCAAGGAAGCCCGCCCCTTCGAGAATGTCGTTAGGGGACCTCGCCCACATAAGGGCCACTGGGTTAGGTGACATACAGAGGAGAGTGGAATGCCCAGGACTTGATGCGCTGGAATAGTTCCAAAGCCATGCCATCTGCAGAAAAATTGCCAACCGCTCTGGAGCTGTCCTTGGGCTGCAATCTGTACTTACAGGCCTGAGTGTAAGCCCAGCTGGAACGACAGAGACATGCTTCTGAGCAGGGCCCCATAAGGCAAGGCAGGGCTGCACAGGAACCCAGGGCAGCACCTGTCTCCCAACACACGGGCACCTTCCAGAATGTTTCCAACCGAAATGGCTGTCAGGATCAGGGCCTGGCACGGGTGCTTGCAGGGCGCAGCTGGGAGCCCTGGAGACCCACGCACGAGGCCTCCCTGCACCGCTGCTCTCCGTCCCAGCAGCACAGCCCGTCCCTGGACTTGCTCGTGCCCTGGCTCCACAGCCCAGAGGGCTCTGCCTCCCGCCCAGCTTAGCCTGCTCCTGCTGGCACCTCGTCTCCTGTCTGCCCAATTCCCAGGTACCTGCACCCTGGCTCCCTTCCCTCCCCTTGCTCTGGACTGTGCCTGCCTCCCTGGACTGTGCTCCTGGACTGTGGATCGCGCCTTTGGATTGCAACACCTTGGTGTGTGTGTGCCTGGATCGTTCCTCTCCCTGCTTTTGGCCCTGGACTCTCACACAAACGTGCCTCTTGTGTTTGGCCCGCTGCTCCCGCTGCAGGACTCCCCCTTGCCCCTGTGCCCTGGTCCCACGTCCCGACCTTAGTCGCCCGGCTGCCCCTGCTGCAGGCCTTGCAGAGGCTGTGAAAGATGAGGGTTCCGTTTCCCCTCTGCACAAAACAGTTGTTTGTACTGCACATTTTCCCCAGCTGTACAAAATGGTGCAAGGCATCTTGCCTGCACGGCGTAAGGGAGCTTCCCCAGCTGTGCTGCCATCCGCACTCACTCGAAGCAGGCTGAGGTCGTCCTATTTTTCCATTCCTCAAGGCCCGTGGCAGCAGCATGATTAGCTGGTCACAGAGCTGTATGCTCCACAAGGAGGCTCTCTGCTCTCTGCTCCTGGAAGCCAGTTAAGGCTCCAAAGAAAGAGGCTCGCCCACTCCAGACCAGCTGTCCTGTGATGGCAAGGAGAAGGGCCTGGAAAGAAGGTCCCGACCACGGGCGTCACTGGGACTGCTGCGTGAGGCCCAAGCCCAGGCTGCGCTTCCCAGAGCCCTAAGGGTCTGCTGGAGCGAGTGGGAGACATTTCCTGATCGCTGTGCTGGGTCTGGGGAAGATATTGAGGGAAGGGGGTTCAGCTGCGGAAGGGAGGCTTCCTTGAGATGTGGAAATGGTGTGGAGCGAAAATGATGGAAGGGTTAATTACGTGTGTTTGGTGATCTGGGTGAGGGAGTGATTGGCTGGCTGTGCCTTCTGTGTGAAATCTGAATAAATCCTAGTAGCTGTTTCTACATTTGCACTTAGAGATAATCAGTTTGTATATACGAACTGTTTACCCATTTGTGCCTTATGGGCATGTGCTCCAAATCCCTTGATTGCTTAGTAACACTGCTGTTCTTGACTAGGAGATCTCACTTTGGAGCTTGGGGAAAAATCAGACCTGACTGGATACCAGAGTCTGGAGTTCTTTTGTGTGTCTGTTTTTTAAAGTGCACTATAAAAAAGAGGCATCCATATTAGGCATGGAGTGCCAAAGGTTCAGACCCGGCATATTTGCAAGCTAATTTTGGCAGCTTGGGTGCCCTGCATTGGCTGTGGAATGCTAAACTGCTCCAAATTGCGTTGCAGGCAAGTGTCTTTTGCACTCTGCAGCCACTGCAGATTTGGGGTGTTTTGGAGACTCACTTTGCCAGTCCAGTGGGTGGTGGGGGACACATGCGGCCTGTGTGCCGCCTGCCACCCCCCAGGCCTCGAGGACCAGTGTGCAGAAGCATGGGGCTTGTGCAGGGGACTCCGTGCTCCATGACACCTTGCCTGAAAATTCAGAGAGATGCAGTTCTTTCCTTTCCAGAACATTTTGCTTCTCAGCTGGTGTTTCTGCCTTGTTAAAAAGATAGCTCTGGGACCCTCAGGAAGCCCTTTAAAACCCTCTGAAAATAGAGGAATTCAGCATATTCTCCCAACCCACTGGGAAGCCTCAGAACTACACTGCACTTTCGGTATGCATGTGTTTGAAACTTCTCTTCAGCTGCCTCCTTCACTGAGCTGTTGCCATAGAAACAGGCACCGGTTCTTTTCCTTGGTCTCCCTTTCCTACCAACTTTTTCTTTCAGATGTCAGGAAGGGCAGAGGAAGCAACTTCATATCTTCCGTGCATTCAGGTGTCAGTGAGAATAAAGAAAATGAAATGGAGACATCCAGGCTCCACTTAATCACAGAGGATCTGGGAATTGGGCTCTCCACGTGGCCCAGCACCATGCGGCCCGTGGAACAAAAGGGCTGGATTTTAAAAGCCTGGGATATCTCTAGGAGGATGAACGGATGCTGCCTCTCAGTGCTGAAGGGTGCTTGGCATTTGGAAAGGGGCCCATCCAACTCATCTTCCTACAGCTTTTCAAACAAAATGGAGAAGGAGGACTCCCGAATGGAGCGGTTCCAACCCGTCCTTTTCCTCTCCGCCTGACCCACCCGCCCAGAGGACAGAGGCTCTTCGGTGAAACTTACTGTCAGCTCCAGCAGTTGTGAGTTGCGTCTTCTTTGCCGCTGGAGCCAAGACGCCGGGACCAGGCTTGGGGAGGGCCTCCTGCCCATCATTGGGCTGTGGGTGCCAGCGTCCTGGCCAGGTGCTATCGCGCCCATGAAGCGGACCGTGAGTCCCAGGAGCCCCAGTAGGCAGGTCTGATGCCAGGGGCTCTACAAAAGATGGAGCGGGCCATGCTTATTTTGCACAGGGAAGGCTGTCATCCTAGCAGTACCGGGCGGTTGGACACAAGTATTTATCCATGCAGAATAGCCCCCTTTGCTCAGCTCCTTTCAGCAGATCCCAGAAGCCAGTAAAGTTCCGGCGAAGCACTCTGACTATCTCGCCTTTGCAGGCAGCTTTGGAGTGAAAGCTGGAGATTCTCTGGCAGCACTTGAAACCTGGCTGTGGATCAAGGCAGCTTGGTTGCTCAGTAGCCCAACAATCCGCTCTGCTCGGGCACAGATTTGAAAAGGCCCCACTTGGCCACACCACGAGACTGGATGCTCACCTGTGCAAGCACAGCGGACCTGGGAAGGACACGTACACAGTGGGCGCGCTTGTGGACACGGAAGAGGGCGACAGAGTCTGTGAATTGCCCGTTCCAAAAGAGGAGAGTTATGGCCCAAAAGCAGAGTAGGAATTTGCATGGTATTTGCATATGCTAATGTGTACATCTAGATGTAAATGTGGGAATGCTACACAATGCTTTAAAGAGAAATGCACCAAGATTTTGCATCTGCCTGGTCATTCTGCTTTCTGGGGTTGCTGGGCAACTGTTCTTTCTCTTCAAACTGGACAAGACAATCCTTCACAAAAAGGACCTTTTCACACAAAGACCGGTTTTCTGTCAAGGAGGGTACACAGTCACCCGAGCTTGAAACCTGTGTGCTCAGGCCAGGACTGACCTGGGAAAACAGCCCTGCCTGAACTAACCATGGAAGGGCTCCAAGCTGAATGGCCTCAGCAAAAGCCAGAAGCCGAAGGGCCTGGCAAGTGCGACAGATAGACTGGGAGCAAATAGAAAAGGGTGGAGCTTCTCCACCCAGCCTGGCTTCCCACTGCCTGCCGGTGTCAGAGGCTGATGTTGCACACCTTGTCTTCCCTGGGGGAGAGCTTTGAAGCCGGAACAAACCCAGAGCTTCTAGGGTGGACTGGCTTCACCATCAACACAGGATTCCCAGCTCACACTTTACAGTCTTTGCACCAGATATCACAGTGTTGGCATGGATGAGCATTGCAAGCCTTCAGGCACTGGGACTGTTCAGTGGTCTCTCAGGTCAGGTAGACTGGTCCCAGCTGTTTGCCATGGTGTAAGAAGACCTGAAGAACATTCACTTGCTTCTAGAGTACAAATGAACAGGAGGCAACCACACAGGGGATCAGAGGGTCTGGGAGCTCTGGGCACAGGTGGATGGCATCAGCATATCTCTAAGGTTGCCGGACCCTAACACAGGACCCTGGATGGATGCAACCTCCTTGGAAAGCTCCGAGTTAGATTACTGCAATGCACCCTAGATGGGGCTGCCCTTGAAGATAGTTCAGAAGCTTAAGGTTGTGCAAAATGAGGTAGCTGGATTGCTAAGAGGGACCAGAGGGGAGGGGAATTCAGTCACCCTTTCGAGGATTCCTGTTCACTTGGGGGCAGATCTTGAGTGTTTGTATCTTGTGTTGGGTTATTGTGACAGATGAAGGATTCTGCGGGTGGACTGCCCACCCTGCTGCCCAGTGATCTCCCTCCCTGAGCTGACAGTGGTGGTCTTGGACTTGGTGTTGAGGATACCCAGAATGATGGTTCTGGGGGACTTGGACCTCCACACCAAAGCTGTCTTTTCCAGGGTGGCTCAGAACTTCATGGCCACCATGGCAACCACGGAGCTGTCTCTATGAACCCAACAAATGTAAAAGGACACACCTCTGAAGCTGGTTTTCTCAACAGGACAGGAAGATGGTGTTTCTGATGTGGAGGGGTTACTGTTAACGCCTTTGTCACTGTCAGGTCCCTTCCTGGCTTTTGGCCACTTTCTCCCTCTGCAAGAGTGACTATGAGGAGGGTCTGCCCCCAGAGGCTCATGAATCTGGATGGTTTCCAGAGAGCTCTCGGGGATTGTCTGGCTGGTATGGTTGGCACTCCTGTTGCAGCCCGGGTTGTTCTGTGGAATTTTTGTAAATGATAAGAAAGAGAAAGAAGAACGAAAGCATGGACTGGATGAAGACCAATAAACTGAGACGGTAAGATGGAGGTGCTTTTGAAGGATGGACTGCCTGTCCAGCTGGGAGGCCTTCGACCTGTCCCGGAAGGAGTTGCATTGCCCCTGAAGGACAGGATCTGTAGCTTGTGGTGCTCCTGAATCCAAAACTACCACTTGAGCCTCAGACGGACTTAGTGGCCAGGAGCACCTTCCTTCAGCTGCAGCTGATTTGCCAACTGTGCCCCCCC
>NW_025336360.1:3365605-3466399 GCF_004798865.1 Varanus komodoensis | reverse complement strand
CCCCCCCTTGGTCAGGCAGAGTTTGACCATAGTCATCCACGCTCTGGTAACCTCTCAAGTGGACTATTGCAACATATTCCATGTGGGGCTGCCCTCGAAGACAGCCTGGAAGCTTCAGCTGGTCCAGGAAAGGAAACGGGGTTTTTGACAAGAACTGGTCTGGGCACCCCTGTCATGCCAATTCTTTCGCATCTGCATTCCCTACCAGTCAAGGGTAGACCTGGGAAGGACCCCGGCTTGAAACTAGTGATGAGAAAACCAAGGATGCTCAATTCCACCGAGGTTCTCTGCACTCTGCTTGCGGCTCAATTTCTGTTGCTCACATCCCCACTTACGACTTCTTTCCCTTTTTGTTCACATAGGGAAGGTGCACCTTTTGAAGGGGAAATGGTTCATTTTCCTGAAGATCTTTCAAATGTGCATCCCCCTCCCCAGGACCGCAAAAGGGGCAGATTCAAATTATTCGCAAGCTGAACTTCTCACAGTCCCTACCTGCCACCCCAGTGAGCCCCTGCCAGTCAGTGCAGGCACTCTGAGCCTGATGGGACCTTGCGCTGAGCTGGCATCCAGTGGTTTCCTAGGACTGGGGTTGCTGGAGCTCACCAGAGAGCCCTTTCTAGCA
Source organism: Varanus komodoensis (assembly GCF_004798865.1). Taxonomy (NCBI): domain Eukaryota; kingdom Metazoa; phylum Chordata; class Lepidosauria; order Squamata; family Varanidae; genus Varanus; species Varanus komodoensis. The sequence continues at coordinate 3,465,777 of NW_025336360.1, read as the reverse complement.
GTGGGTGCTTTCCGCATTCAGCCCTTTCAACAGAACGTCTCTGAAGTGGCAATGCTTCTTTAATTAAATTCCCTTTAAAGGGACAATTGGTAGATCTTATGTCAGTCATTTATCCACAATGAAAGTTATTGGTATTGCTCTTGGCAGTTGTATTGGCTATAAAATGATATTAAGGTCTTCAATGCAGTTACTAGATGATTTTGTATGACCAGCAGCTATCAATTCTGGGGTGATCCTCTTGAACATAAAGCCCCCCTGGCCCAGATGCTGTGATGCTGCATTTGCCTTTTCTCTGAAAATAATGTGCAAAGCTGGATTTCTAAGATGGCCATAATTCCAGCTTTTATTGCCGCTTTCCTCAGGCAACAGCATTTGTTCCCCCTGGAGTTGCTGGGTCCCTCTAAGTGCAGAGGAATCGGACGGTTGGGATGATTCACAGAGCACCGTCCTCATGGGATCTTCAGAATACGGGTGTGCAGCTTCACTGAATCCATTCGATCTGCACTCGGCAGATTCTCAGGCATCTTACCTACCATCCGCCACTCATTGATAGAATTAGATATTTTGGAGTAGAATTTTATTCTCACATGCACTAATTTGCATGTGCACTGACTGCACTGACGCAAGCATTCTAAAACACGTTAGTGGAGAAACCAAACTTTTCCATTTATATGGACAAACCACTTAATCCAACTTTTCCATGCCTCCTTTCTCCGTTTCTTCCTTTTAAAGTTAGAATCATACAATCATAGAAAATAGAGTTGGGAGGGGCTAGAAGGCCATCAGGGCCAACCCCCCCTTGTTGCAGGACACTAAGTTGCACCATCCCATTTAGATGATGTGCCCAGTGCATGTCTCCGGCGAGGGAGAGCCCACAGCTTCCCCAGGCAATCGGTTCCATTGCTATACTAGTCTGACAGTGAGGAAATTCTTCCTGGTGTCTAGTCTAAATCTGGTTTCTTTTAATTTAAGTCTGTTATTCCGTGTCCTGCACTCTGGAATGAATGAGAAGAGATCTTGCCCTTCCTCTTTGTGATGGCCTTTCAGGTCCTTGTAGGGTGCTATATCTCCCCTCAACCTTCTCTTCCTGAGGCTGAACATGCCCAGTTCTCTCTCCTCACAGGGCAGTGTTTCTAAACCCTGGATCATGTTTGTTGCCCTCTGCTGGACCCTTTCTAATTTACCTGCATCTTTCTTCAATCTTGGTGCCCGGAACTGGACACAGGACTCCAGACGAGGTCTCACTAGTGAGGAGTATAGAGGAACTACTACTTTACATGTAAAGTAGGCACAATCATGCATAGTTTACTGAAAGCCAATTTCCAGTATTTATACACCAGGCAAATCTGCATGCAAAGATACAGGTAGAAAAAGAAATACACAAAAAATTGGACAAATTTTGCTGAAAATATAAACAAAAATATAAAAGCAGGGATAAAATGGAGCATTAGAAAAATGAGGAACTAACAGAAATGGAAAGCAACAGATTCATTCCCCCCTATTCACCTGGCCTTCAGGCCAAACATAAAACATAAGGAATGGCAGTGGCTGCAGCAAAATAAATTGTCCATCTGGGGAGAGATTGGATAGAAGAACACCCAGTCCATTTGGCTGGAATGTCGTTTCCTTTTGCAATGGCAGAAACGTCAGAAGAAGGAACAGATGAACAATGTTTGCAGTTGCTCAGATTTTCCAAATAGCTACTTGATGTTCTTCTCAACTTGCAAACTGTATTTGATTGGTAGAAATCAGAAAATGTGCAAAGTGAGCATGATCAGATGGGACATTGTACCAAGTTTCTTACATTTTTCCAAAGTTGGATACCTTCCTCCCAATGATGAAAGTGTCACATTGGACAATTTTAAGACTGTGCAAGTGCAAATATTTTCTGAATGTGACCTTGTGTCAGACAATTGCAAATATTCTCCGAAAATGACTTTCCTCTTCTTGCTCTTGTGTGTGGCTGCCTCTGGGCCTCGTTCAGATGTTTTGTGCTCAGGGCCCGCAAAGCCGCAGAGCAGGCCGGGTGGGGCACGGGGGCTGAAAATGGGCAGTGCTGCTTGGATCCCCCGCCCACCTCTGCACACGCCTCTTTCCCTGGTGGGCCCCAGGCTCCAGCGAGCAGCCCCTCCCTGACTGAGGCTGCCAGACAAAACCAGGCTTGCGAACAGAACGAGTCCAGGGCCCCGAGTTCTGTAGCTGCTCCATTGCTCTCTTGTTTCACGACCAGGTAGATACAGTCTTCACACTCCTCCTCATTTGAAGGTACTGTTCCTGGCCCATACAGCGTAGTGCAGAACGTATTGAAATGGGCTAAAATGCTCACAGGAATGCATGCCCTTGTTTGTGAAAGGAGCTCTGATGCCGAGATAGCCCCTGGATTCATGTGGACAGAGGGGAGGGGGTCGGGGCGCTTTGCCATGGTGATGAACAACCGCATGTGGCTCTGACCGCGTCAGTCTGTGGCTCGTGGGCTGTGAGGTCATATGCACGGCGGTGCAGTTCACAGCCAGGCACTATGATGCTGAGCCCCCGGTCTGCGGACCGAATCCGGGCCTGGCCCTCTGGGGGACCCTAGAAGGCCACACATCTTCTCAGCCTCACCCCCTTCCTCCCACCCCCATGGCTTGGGGGCTTCCCAACACTGGGGCAAACTTTCTGCATTCTGAGGGGCTAGGGGTCCACTCCACAGACTGTGCTCCTGGGCAAGCCATTTTTTCTGACTGCACCCCTATTGCCTTTGAAAACACCACCGCAAGAATGAGGCCTCCAAGAGCTTCTCGGATACTGAGTTCAGCTGACGGGTTGGTCACTCCAGCATAATGGAACCTCTGCATTCAGTGGCAGTCTACCTCTGCCTATCTAGTAAATGGAGCTAGCCAAGAAAGCACCAGACACACCAATGGGTCAGGCACCAGTGCCTCGTGTCACAAATATCAGCATTAGACTCAGAGGATGCTGGGCTGGAGGGAAGACAGAGCTGGTTTGGCAAGGTCAGATCGAGCTCCCATCCAGGCTGGTGTCCTGGGCCTGCTCTTGGCTATGGCTGCTCAGGATTGTGCTTCCTGCGCTGGGAATGGATGGATGCTTTACCTGCGGCTCCACCAGGCTTTCAAATTGAAAACTGTAAGGCTCTTTTGCTTAAGAAGAATGCAATCTTGCATCTTTCAAGCACAGACGTTCCCAGCCCAGGCAGCAGGCGCGTTGACCATGCGTATGAAAAATAGCATTCTGATGTGCATTCTGTGTAAGGGAAGGGTCATAAGTGGAGCCCCAGCTGTTGGTGAAGCTCAGGGTGTGACCCGTGATGTGAACACGGAGTGGCGGAAATGTTAGAAGGAACGGTAGCAGCCCAACTATGCTGTCAACCAGTCTGGAAATTCCAGGGATGCCAAACTGCAGGCTCAGTTTTCTAAGAATTCAGTTAATGGGTTCTGCAATGGACTGGCTTTTCTTGAGTCATGAAGATTTTTGCCAACTTTCAGGCCATTTTAAAATTAATACTCTGTAATTCTATGTAAATTTAGGTACAAAAAGAATACAAAACACCAATGCAAAATTAATATTTCTCCTAAAGACCAGTGCATGAAAATGCACATTTTGGAAGGACGTGCTTATTTGGGGAGCATTTGCACATTTTCAGAGGTGTGCACTCATGAAATTCTTCTTGCTCCGAACAATGATTAGAAGAGGGAATAAAAGACAACTGACAACCTACTAATCATAGATGAAACATATTTTATGATGGCTGCGTTTCCCTTAGCTTTCAGCACCACCAAGACATTCGCCCTAATGTTTAGTACCTCTTTTCTTTTTTATTTTGAGACTGCTTTTGCAGCAGCAGCAAACAAATTTGCTCCATCATTTATATGATAGATCTTTAAAGACAGTGATTGTATCAGTACTTAATCTACTTTTCTAAAGATGAAATATACCCAACTCCTCCAACCTTTCCTCAATTTGGTGTGAATTTCATGCAGTTTACTTTTTCCATAAGAATTTACCTGAATCCACTCTGAGACCCCTAGTATTGGATGGAATATAAATGTTTTAAATACATAACTAACTAATCCAAAATGGTCTTTATACATAAGGAGGGAATTTGAGGTTTTGTTTTGTGTGGGGGAGGAAACAAAGCTGACAGCTTCATCCACCAAGGTCTTTGAGATCTCCACTCTTAAAGACCTGGGTTTCAGTCTCCTTTTTTCAGCCAAGTTTGCCATGCTGAATGGATATTGCATTTTTTATTCTCACAGGCTCCCCATCTGCAGCAGGTACATGGCAGGAAGGTATGACATGGTCCTCCCCACATAGGGAATGTACCTGTTGAATCCGGCTATTACAGATGGAAGCAATTTTTGCTTCAGTTAGTTTTTTGGTTTGTTTTAAAATAAGAATGAATCTGAATTAGCAAAGGTTCTACTCTACAGTGGAAGTATTTGAGATTAGAAGAAGGTTGGAGAAAATGACACCAACAGACCCATTTAGGATATTGTTTTTCTAGTGGTAGAATCAAAACACACTCCCGTCCTGGGATTCAGGCCTGGCTCAGAATGTGCAGAATCCCTACTGTTCCTTTGCTAGGCTTCTAGTCCTCAAGGACTTTTCATTAATCAGTGGAGCAGAAATCATGCGGAGCTCAAAAGAGAGGAATTCAAGCAGCTGTGCTTACGCAACTGACAGCAGCACCCCTTGCCACCCCCTGTCCATACCTCAGTGGGCAGAAGCATCCCCTGAGCAGGGAAGGTGGTCGGAACAGGTGGCAGTGGCACTTCCCTGGTCCCACAGCTTCCTGGATCTGTGACCACAGTCCCCAAAATCTCAGCTGGCACTCCAGGCTCCTCACCTCATTCCTGCCAGAGAGAAGTAGGAAAAGCGTGGGGTTCACTTGCCACATATCTCTGCTGGCTTATGACACTTTTTCCCATGGTAAGTTGGTGAACCTTGGGTTAGTGGAAGAAGGTAGTAGTGCTGGATAGGGCTGAGCAGCTCAGCTGAGCAAGCTCTCACCAAAGTCCGTATTAATCTACCACTAGGCTTGTTTCATTTTGGTTATAGTCTACTCTGGGCTTTTTTCCCACAAGACAGATTTTTTTTTTTTTCTGGTCTGGAAAAGCATTTTGGGAAAACAGTGATGCTGCCTAAAATGGGACACTGCCCTAAATCTGTGTATTATATATTTTCATAAAAAGAAATATAATACAGATTAAAAAGAAAAATATATATGAAAAAGGATACCAAGGGATATTACACAAATAGTATAGCATATAATTTCAACATGAAAAAATAATTAAAAAGGAAAATTTCTATGTCCTCAAGCCACAGTTAAACCATGGAATCGTAACATAGTAGAGTTGGAAGGAGCCATGAAGGCCATCAGGTCCAGCCTCCTGCTGTTGCAGGACACCAAGTCACACCATCCCACTCAGAGGGCTGCCCAAATTCTTTTTGAATGTCTCCAGTGTGGGAGAGCCCCCCACCTCTCCAGGCAGCTGGTTCCACTGTCCCATTGCTCTGACAGGGAGGAAGCTTTTCCTGATGTCCAGCCTGAATCTGGGTTGTCGCAACTTGACTTGATTCTTCTGAGTCCTGCACTCCGGCATCAGCGAGACGAGACCTTGACCTTCCTCTTTGTGACAGCCTTTGAGGTACTTACAGAGGGATCTCATGTGCCCCCATCCAGTCTTCTCTTCTCAAGGCTGAACATGCCCAGTTATCCCAGTCTCTCCTCACAGGGCAGTGTTTCCAAACCCGGGGTCATATTTTGTCCTCCACTGGACCCTTTCTAAGTTACCTGCATCTTTCTTAAATCTTGGCACCCAGAACTGGACACGGTATTCCAGGTGAGGTCTGGCTAGTGAGGAGTATACAGGAACTCCTACCTCTCGCAATTTGGAAGTAATGCCTCTGTTAATGCATCCCAAAATAGCATTTCCCCTTTTGGCAGCTGCATCACATTGTTGGCTCATGTTTAGCCTATTGTCCACAATTACTCTGAGATCTTTTTCTTTTTCATTTCTGTTGAGTCACGTATTCTCCATCTTGTATCGATGCCTTTGATTTCCTTTTTCCTGCGTGGAGGACTTGGCACTTGTTCCTACTGAATCTCATTCTGATGCTTTCAGCCCAGTGTTCAAGTTTATCAAGATCGCCCGGGATCTTCATTCTGCTTTCTAGGCACTATTTCACACAGTTTTGTATCATCTGCAAATCTGATTTTCTTTCCTTGTACTTCCTCATCCAAATCATTAATAAAGCTGTTGAAGAGCAGTGGGCCCAGGACTGAACCCTGTGGCAGCCCACCTGTTGCCTCCATGCAATGTGAGAAGGTGCCACTGATCAGCACTCTTTGTGTCTGATTTAGCTGCCAATTTTGGATCCACCTAATAGTTTTTCTATCTAGTCTGCTCTTTGCTAATTTGCTCATCAGATTGTTGTGGGCACTACGTTGAAAGCTTTGCTAAAGTCTAGGTAGATTCTGTCCAGTGTTCCCATAGTCAATCAATTCTTAATCAAGGATCTCATACAAATTGATCTAATTTATCAGACTAATTATAGATAATATTTTAACTTTAGCACTGAAGTAAAATCACTGACAATATTTTTACGAATTCTGTTTCCTTGCATATTAGTTAAATTGCTCATAATAAGCCTTCCATTTTTCATTAAATTCTTTGGCAGCTCTTCTATTTATATAATTGGTTAATTTTGCCATTTTACTGCATACTTGGATAGCTTGTTTTTCCAGTCTTCATTAGTTGGACAATCTTCTGCTTTTCAGTTTAATGCAATTGTTACTCTTGCTGCTATCATATATTTAAATAACTCTAGCATAATCTTTGGAAGAGTCTCTGGCATTATATTCAGTCACATATTTTGCATTCAAAGGAAAGTTAATTTTAACATTTTTCTGCATTTCCTCATGTATCTGTCTTCAAAATCTTTTGATTTTATGACATGTCCACCAGATATAGTAAAACGTTCCACCTACTTCTTTACTTTTCCAAAAATTTCCTTTATAATTCTTATCCATGTTCTGCATATCTTTTGGGGTAAAATTCCACCAAAGTCCACCAATTTTCTCTTCATGCTTGACTGGTTGGGAACTTTATATCCTTTATCCATGGAACGCCCCCACATATTCTTTTGTCTGTTCTCCCCATTGCATTGTTGGTTAGACTGTTGATCATAGGGCTGGGGGTGGGGTTGTGGCTTTCCCTGGAAGGCACCACTCTTCTGTTTATTGGTTTTCTTCTCATGCTCAGCCCTCGCTTAGGAAGTGAGCCGGGCTGAGAGGGAATCCACAAATACTCACAGAGCTCTGGTTAAATAACCAGCAACCTCCTTTTGCAGTGGACCAAGCTCAGCCTTAGCAAGGAGGAGGGGCGCCATCTATGTCTTTGCCTCCTCTAGAGCCACTGCACAGGCTTAGCTCATGGGAGAGACTGCTTAGAAATCAGGGAAGGCCAGCTTCAGTTTGCGCCCTATATAGGCTCAGGTTTCAGGGGTTTGGGTGAGCTCACAAACCAAAGCTCAGGAATGGAGGAATGGTCGAGCGGCCATGCTGCACACACCAAGCCAGTCAGGCTCCCACAGCACCCTTCCACCAATCACCTGCCGTTCTCTGTTTACAGCCCCTTCTCTGCCGCGACCTCCGGTGAGCGGGGCCTCTCCATTCCCAGAGGGGACAACTAACCAACTGTCCGCATCCAGTCCCAATCCAGGGGAGCTCAGGCACCACCCCCTTGCTTTCAAACCAGGTCCTCCGGTCAGATTGTCTGCTGCAGCAGTTGGGCCACCCCACCTAGAGGCAAGCTTGCAAGGGGCCCCGTGGCAAAGAAGTGTCTCGCCCCAGTGGCCAAGCGCTTCAGCCTGTGGGCAGGCCGAGCGATGGGGAGCATTTGCCATCAGGGCGAGGAGGCCAGGACGCGGAACTCTGCTCCCTCTCCAGTCTGGACAGTAAGGGTAAGTCACCACTGAGAAGTAAATCCACCACCCTCTCCCAATAGAATAAAAAAGGAAAATTAATGAAGTCCAGAATCCCCTAGGTTTTTCAGGTGAACCAACCTCTGTCATGAGCAGAGCCGGCTGGAGCCGGGGGTCAGACTAAATGGCCTGGGAGAATCCTTCTGATTCGCTTTGTTTCTATGTTTCTATCATTGACCTTCTTACCAAAATATTTTAACATGGCCCTTGTACTAGAGGCTTGGAGAATGGCCAAGGTAACCTCTGTTTTAAAAATGGGATCCTGGGGGAATCGGGTAGAATACAGGCCAGTTAGCTTAATATCTGTTCTGGGTAAACTTCTTGAATGATTACTAACGTTAGAATTAGTATGCACACAGAGGGACAAGACCTACTGAAAAAAACCCAGCAAGGCTTCTGCAAGGGCAAGTCTTGTCTCACTAACCTATTGGAGTTCTTTGAGAGTGTCATTAAGCATATAGACAGGGGCAACCCAGTAGGTGCTGTTTACCTGGACTCCCAAAATGCTCTTGATCTAAGGTTCATGGAATATAAGTGTGTGTGTGTGTGGGGGGGGGGGGGATCCCTCTCATGGATCTCTAACTGGTTAAAGGACAGAAGGTGTGAATAAATGGCAACTTCTCCCAGTGGGGAGATGTCACCAGTGGAGTCCCATGGATCCTGTATTAGGACTCATGCTTTTTAACTGTTTCATAAATGAACTGGAATTAGGAGCAAGTAACAAGGTGGCCAAGTTTTCTGATGACACTGAACTTTTTAGGGTGGTGAAAACCAAAAGCAGTTGGAAGGAGCTGCGGAGGGATCTCTGCAACCTGGGAGAAGGGGCATCGAAAGGGCAAATGCAGTTCAATGTAAGCAAGTGTGGGGCAGAAATCCCAACTGCAGGTGCAGTCTGAGGGGGGTGGAACTAGAAGTGACTGAACCGGAAAGGGATCTTGCGGTGGTTGTGGGGATCTCAGCTGCTGTGACACGGCAAACCCCATGCTGGGTACTAGTGGGAACAGAATAGATAACAGGACTGCCAAAATCTCACTCCTCTCATGCAAGTCTTTGGTGTGACCCCTCTTAGAATACTGTGTTCAGGTCTGGTTGCTTACCTGAAAAAGAACATTTAATTGGGAAAGGTACAGAGAAGGGCAATGGGGCTGATCAGGGGCTGGAGCAGCTCCCTTGTGAGGAGTGGCAACAACGGGGATGGTTCAGCTTAGAAAACTGATGATGAAGGGAGACATGAGAGGGGGGTTTGAAAGGATGCACGGTGTGGAAGTAGAGGAGGAGTCATTTTCTCCCTCCTGCATAGCACTCAAACCCAAAGGGGACATCCCATGGAGCTGAGGGCTGGGAGGTTTAGAAAAGATAAGCGGAAGGACTTCTCACACAATGTATAGTTAAACCGTGGAATTCGCTGCCACAGGAAGTGGTGATGGCTGTCAAGCTGGATGGCATGAAAAAGGGATTCTACAGAGGCGGCGATCAGTGGCCACTAGCCTTGCTGGCCGTGTGCGGCCTCCCTCCCCGAGGCAGCTGCCTGCTATACCTGTTGCTGAGGAGCTGGGCAGGAGGGGGTCCTGCACCCGTCCTGCTGGAGGGATCCTATGGGCAGCCGGTTTGCTACCCTGTGTACAGAGTGCTGGACTGGATGGACGTTCAGGCTGATGCAGCAGGACTGTTCCCATGTATTGTCTTGATCTGCAAATCACATTGCAAGCTTGATGACACATGGACTTTGATCACAGATTGTGTCTGAGTCTTTGTGCAGTCCTGGGGGTGTGGACTAGTTAAAATCCTGAACAGAAATGAATGGAACAAATGTCTTGGACATCCTTTTTCCTTCTGACAGAGACACTGAGTCGTGAGCTAAAGTGGGCCGACACCAGCTCTGGCCTTGATGAGTTCCTTGGAAGCTCCGGGTGGTCTGCATCTCATCTTCTATGTCCTTGGCTTGGCGAGAGGCTTGAATTGCCCCCTTGATCAGTCCAGGCTGCCTTTGACCACCTGAATGGGCCTCAAAGCCTCTCTGAAGATCTGGGGGCTACTGCTAAGGAGAGCGCTTTGTCGCTGGCGGAGGACCGTGGGGGCTGCACTCCAACCCGCCAGAGGCATCCAGAGCAGGGGGTGCTGCTTGAGTGGCCTAGGCGGAACTGGGGGGCCTTCCCACCTTCTTTCTTTCTACTTAAAACTCATAGTCACCAAAGTTTCATCTCCCCAATTCCAAAGAAGCTATTAAAGGGGAGCACAAACAGACCTTACAAATGGTTTTGTTTTTGAGCATTACATTAACAGTGTGCGTTTAATTCTTACAAGAGTTTTTATTTTTGGTCTTCTCATTTTTCAAGACCTCTGTTTGATCAGAGCATAAATTCATCATCTCAGAGGCATTAATTTAGTTAGCACATCTCATTTCTGATGTTCAGACAGAATATTTTTTAAAAGAATCTGCATGGCATCATTTTTACCATAAATACTGCAGGCTTTTGAATTCAGTTTCAAAATAATGGCAGCAAACTCTTTAAAACCTCCTCTGAATATTTGAAGACAGTTCTAGGTCATCTCCTTTCCCTGGCTGAGTTAAAATTCAGTTTGGCACTGATTTTTATTAGTGCTAGGGAAAAAAACTGCTTTTCCATTTTTGTGGTGTCTGTTATCCTTTGATTAGAAAATACAAATTAGATGGATGGATTGCGGACACCCTCTGTCCTAGCAGTAAACTAATTAATTACCAAGGTTCTTAGGAATCTGCTAAGTTCTAAAGGAATTCCAGGTGAGTCCTGAAAAATGCTCCCAACAGCAGAGTTGTAATTGTTCTAGAAGCCACTTTTATTTGACAGTTAATTCTATTCAAAAGAGAACTCAATTCTTCCCCATAGAGAATGTAGCCAGGCTTTTACATGTGCTACTTTCTTTTGAGTAGCATCAGACTGAAGGCAACGCTTCCACCTGCAGATGAAGCAAAACCCAGAGTCTGGCAGTTCCATCTCAATGAGGCCTTGATGATCAGTCATGAAGACCCTGGGCAAGTTAATTTCAGTGGATTCCGAGTGCACGGGGGTGAAGTTTCCTCATGAAGCTGGGAGAAGAACCACAGAAAGCTCCCAGTGATGCTGGGGCTGCAAAGCAGACCAGCTTGCCTGCAGGTTGCTCCCATAAGCAGCAGATACTGACTGAGCCTTAAGTATGTGTTTGGCCCCATTTGGCCTCCTCTTTTAAAGGGGGCCAGTCCTTTCTAGAAGGTTTGGTTTCTTTTCCAGTGGAAATGGCCCACAGCATGCCTGGATCACTGAAAATCACTGTTCCGAAGATGGCAACATGGTCTCCTCTGGATAAAGGCGAGTTGGATCCTGGAACTTTCTAGGATGACCTAGGTCCTCATGAAGTGGGAACCTCACGACTCCCTCCTGTGACCAAACCTTCTCTTTTAATCTCAGCAGCCTCACCCTCTGAGGATGCAGGTTTGGGGTCCTTGACTAAGATAGAGGAGGATCACAGAATTGTAGAATCATAGAATAGTAGAGTGGGAAGGGGCCAGAGGGCCACTGGGTCCAGACCGCTGCTCAGGGCAGGACTCCAAACTAAACTGTCCCTCTCGGAGGGCTGCCCAGCTGCCTCTGGTGTGGGAGAGCCCCAACCTCCCGGGTCATCGGATCCACTCTCATGCTGCTCTCACAGGCAGGAAGCTCTTCCCGATGTCCAGCCGGAATCCTTGAGCTCCTTGTCCAGTGTCCTGCACTCTGGGACGATGGAGAAGAGGTCTCGTCCTTCCTCTTTATGACAGCCTTTCCAGTACTTGAAGAATGCTTTTGTATCTCCCCTCTGTCTTCCCTTCTCAAGGCTCAACATGTCTGGTTCTTTCAATCGCTCCTCATGAGGCTTTGTTTCCAGTCCCTGGATCATCCTAGTTGCCCTTCTCTGAACCTCTTCCATCTTTGATAGGATGCAGAAAAGATGCATTGCCCAGAACTGGACACAGCACTCCAGATGAAGCCTCACTGGTGCTGAGAAAAGGGAACTAGTATTTCATGTGATTCGGAAGTGATGCATCCTAAAACAGCATTTATATTTAAATTATATTTATATTTAAAATAATGCATCCTAAAATAGCATTTGTCCCTTTTCGCAGCCACATCACATTGTTGACTCGCATTCAGCTTGTGAACTCCAACAGTTCTAAAATACGCCTCACCTGCAGTGTTGCTGAGCCAGGTACCCTGAGCTCTTCATCTTGGCCCAGTGACAGACCTGATGGATGAGCTCAGGCAGCTCACAAGGGACCCAGGGGTTCTGCAGTCCCTTATGAAGATGCTATTGATGTGGAGCTCACGGCCCTCCCAGTGAAGCTCCACCTCAGAGCACCCAAGCAGACAGGTGCCCTTTTAATGTCCAAACACACCAAAACTGTGAAGCTGTGGGGCAGGGCATGCACAATGCAATCGCACGTCCACGTTCACCAAGAGCTGACAGGCTGACGGAAGGACAGTTGGGGGACCAAACAGTCCTACAGCTTGTGCCACTCCCACTGGATCTTTGGCTGCAAGGAAGGAGTGACGAGAACACTTCGGCGAATGGGGCAGCACAGAAGTTCCCTAAATATATGAATAAGAAATAAACATTATGAATTTATTTTTTTCCAATTTATATCCTGCCTTTTTCCTATGAAGGGCTCAAGGCAGCTTACATCTCCTCCTCCATCTTATCCCCACAACAACAACCCTGTGAGGTAGGTTGGGCTGAGAGCCTGTGACTGGCCCAAAGTCACCCAGTTGGCCCCATGGCTGAGCGGGGACTCGAACCCAGGTCGCCTGAGTCCCAGTCCCACGCTCTTCACCACCACACCACACTGGCTCTCAATCAGACTGAATCAGACATAAATGTCAGAAGGAGTTTGGGCTCAGCCGGCAATGGAGTCATGATTTCTGAACTGCCCCAGTTTTCGCAATAGCCTCTGCCTCCATCCCTCACTGTGCACATTTAAGACACATGGATCGCTCGGTGAGGTTCATGTTGTCAGGATTCCAGACCTGCTTGAAATGAATTCTCGGGTTCAGTGGAAGTGTGCACTCAAGCGTTCGAGTGATTATCTACAGCTGACAGAAATCCTTAAATTACAACAGAGCTGGAGGGTAGCAGTCTGAGACTGGCTATGCAGGTCAGAGCATGTGCAGAGTGCTTTAATGGGGTTGCAGTCACGTACACATGAGAGGCAAGGGAATGAGACCTTGAATGAGCAACATGCAAGACTGCATGGAAGCACACAACAAAATACAGAAACGTTGAGAAACCCTGGAAAAACATTATGACACATCAAGATCTTGAGTGACAGATAACAAATGAAACAATCAGGAGTTAACAAAATCTAACAAGTTTCAGTGTTTGCGCTTTACCATCTGAGGTAGGACATTGCAGGAAGACAACGGGGGAGTCGGCAGAAGGTACACATGCAAATGGCATCTGTTTGCTTGACCTGGGGCTTGTCTCCTTTTCCCATAGAAGGAACCTGAATGGACAAACTTTGCAGATTGGGGTGGTGGGGAGAAAGCGGGCAAAGTTTTCTATATTCTAAAGTATAAAACGTATAACTTTTATTAGGGCAGCTGCAACCATGTTCCCAGCAGGAAGAGCAAATCAAAGAGTAGTGAATTTCTTGCCCTGTATGTAAGGGGAATCGCCCACCTGCCACCACTTGGCCAGGAGAACCGTCGACAGTGTTTTGCTTTAGCCGCGGGGAAGAAAGGGGAAGTTGAGCTGCGTTGACTCCGCACGGCCTAAACAGTAATGAAGCCATATCAGAAGCAGTCAAGTGCATTTTCTGTCAAGCCACCTTGAATGGAAGTGAAATCGGCTCCTCAGACAATACATCTGGGGGAACCGAGGTAGTTCTGGAGCTGTAATTGCTCAGCTGAGGCCACGTGTTGCCTTGCTTGACTCCATGCCTTCGGAAGTATTGTCTGGCGAAAGTTAACATGTCCATTTCCACCTTCCTTGCTGCACGGCTGCCCTGAAGAGCTGGCGGCCAAAGGGGCTGCAATGAAACATAGAAACAGAGTGAGTCAGAAGGGGTCTCCCGGGCCATCTAGTCTGACCCCCGGCTCCAGCCGGCTCCGCTCACAAGAACAAGGAACGACCCAGATGAGTGCCGTCCCTCATGCAGGCCTGAGCTGGGTGCCTTCCGCAGAAGGCCTGACGGGGGTTCCTGCATGGGGGGGCGGGCGGGGGGGCATCCTGCCCCTTCCTAGATGGAATCGTCAAATTAGAAAGGCTGCCGGAGATGATCTGTCCAGGCCCTGGGCCAGTGCATGCAATCAAGTGTGGTAGGAGCAGATCAGGCCAAGGATCCGCCCGGCCAGTGTCCTCCTGGCAGCGGCCGGCAAGGTGCTCATGGACACCCAGAAGAGCCGGGCCAGTGGTCCATGCCCCAGGCAGCCTTGTGCCCGGATTGCTGAGACATGCTCTTTGGGGCTACCTTTGAAAACAGTCTGGAAACTCCAGAGGGTTCCGGACAGGGCAGAGTGGCTGAGAACTGAGGAGCCCACACCGTGCCAGGCTTGTTCGCTGCACCAGCTACCCAAGTGCTGATGCTCACATACAAGGCCCTAAGAGGCTTGAGCCTGAGGGAACTTCCTTCCCCCGTTCCCCCCATGTCCCTAAGCTCTCCTTCAGAGGGCCTTCTCTTCTCTGAGAACCATGCACTAAAGAAGTGAAGGGGTGACAGGTGGGAGAAGCGCCTTCCATGACGTTGTACAACAGCTATGGAGATGCTCCCCAAGAAGGTGCACCTGGCATTGCGATTGGTCTCTTTTGGGCCCCAGGTAGAAGACCTTTTTATTTGCCAAATATTTTAATACACAGATGGATTTAAATGTTGCTTTTATGCATACTGTTTTAATGCCATGTATTAATTTTAAATTTCCAGAGTTGTCAGTCTCCATGTATTTCAATTTTTTACTGTTATACCATGTTTTATTCTTGTTAGACATCTTTATTCTGTAAGCATCCCAGAGAATCCCATGGGATAAGGGGTGGTATACAAATGCAATCAATCAATCGATCAATCAATACCACATCCTCCCATGCATGTTCTGAGCAACTGGCATATAGAGTGTAAGCACGCTGCCTCTGAAAATGGAGGTGGCAATTAGCCCACAGGGCCAGAAAGGCGCGGTAGCCTTCTTCTGCATCCCCAGCAGCATCCCTGCCACACTGCTGCCTCTCTGAAAGCAGACAAGCAGACAAACAACATCTCTGGAAGGAGAATCCATCACCTCCCAAGCAGGCTGTCCCCCACTTTGTGCCACCAGGAAGATCTTGATGTTTCGTCCAAACCCCCTACCTTGTAATTCAATCCCGTTCATTCATTCATCCATGTGTACCTGCTGGAGCAAGACTAAATGGACCTTCTCCATCAGAGTGCGATGGGCTTTCAGGCCTTTAAAGGTGGCTCTCCGATCACTCCATTGTCTCTCCTCCAGGCTCTCTGCGTCGGCTCCTCCAACCTTTCCGGACTGGCTAAGCTCTCAGGACAGCTGTGTTACCCCTCGCTATGTGTCAGTTTGCTGATATTCTTCTTGAACTATTTTAATGTGTCAGAAGCTTTACAGGGTTTTCCTGGCCTCTGGGGGCCATGCCCAGCAGTGAGATCCTGCAAGAGATTAAGGCCCCCAGTTTACCTTGCCTGCACTTCTGCTCTTGCTTATTCTAGAACGGAAGCATGGGCAGCTTAAAGGTGCTTGCACTGATTCAGTTTCTCTGCATTGCCTTGTGCGTGGTATGTGTATCCCTGTGGTCTGCCATATGCTGGTGCCCCCCAGAGAAGTTGGACTATGGCACCCAGCAGCTCCCTGCAGCTGGCGGGGGGCGGGCACTGTGAGTCGTAGAGCAACGCAATGGAAAGGCTTCGCTGAAGGCACTGCAAAGAACTGGTGACGTTTCACATGGACATTCCTCCCATGCGTTTGGGCGATGCAAATGGTGGATCGATGGACCCTCAAAGTAGAGCTATTTGGAAATGCAGACTTCTCTGCAAGAGCTCCAGTGACCCCAAAGCGAGGGGGGACGCAAAGGAATGGAAAGCTGCACTGAATGACGGTGCAATTTCTCCAGCTCGGGAATGGTTTTTGCCTGACTGACTGTTTGCTAGATTGTTTATCCTGATTAAAGTGGAACCAAGGAGAAGTTCAGCACAGATCAGAATTCCAGGAATATAATAATCTATGCTGCTCAAAGGCTGAAGCTCTCTAGGTGGTTCTTGACAATTCATAGCAAAAGAACCACAATAAAAATATGCCATAAAAATCAATAATCTTTCAGATGCCCATCTAAACCTTAACAGGATTGGTACCAGGTGAACATTCTTGGCAAAGTGGTTTGGTTTTTGGATGCCACCACCATGGAGGCCCTGTCTTTAGTAGCCACCCATACGAACCCCTGTGGCAGGACACATGGAACAGTGGCTGAACAGCAAAAGCCAGCACAGGTTGGTTCACAAGAGGGGCAATCTTGGTTTGAACTGAAGATGGACAAATTGCTCTATTTCTGGACCATGCCTGTTTTGATTTTATTTGAGCATAACACTATTCTTTTATATTGTTATTTATTTTATATTGTTAATTTTATATTGTTATTTTTGTATTTTATTGTATTTTATTGTGTTGTAAGCTGCCCCGAGGCTTCGGCAAGGGGCGGCATAGAAATGTTTTAATAAACAAATAGATAAATAAATAGTCCATCTAATTTCTTGATCCATCTGTATCTTAAAAAGGAACAACATGGGAACTTGCTTTGTATTCATGTCCGATTCCCCCCAAGTTTTCTATTCACATGCGTGTGCAAAAAAGTTTCCCATGTATGTATTTTTCTATTTGAGCTTCAAACTGCATTGTGAAATTTGCAGATGCACAAAATCTGAAGCATAAGAAAGTTGGGGGCTCAGGAGATCTGGGCTCTAGCCCCACTTGACCATAAAGCTCACCCAGTGACTTTGGGCCAGTCACAGTCTCCCGGCCCAGCCTACCTGATAGGGTTGTTGTGAGAATAAAATGGAGAGGAGGAGAAACTTGCAAACTGCCTGGGGTTCCTTGCCAGAGGAAGAATGTGATGCGGATTTAATGTAATAGCAACACTATTCTTGCTTCAGTCACATATTAGTCCAGGAGTTGTGAAGTAGGTCAGTTTGCTTTGACCCAGACTGAACAGCCCCTCTTGCTCCCCGCACCCTTTCTCCAAACCTACTCGGGGACAGCATGGAGGAGGTGCTTGTAAATCTGGATGGCGCATCCTAGAAAGGGCCTCCAGCACGGAATCGAAAGCCACAGAGAAACACACAGAAGGCACCAGGCCGGGGGGCTCTAATATCTGGCAGAAGTGGTCCCCGTGGGAAGCCAGGGCAAGGTGGCTGGACGGCTCTGTCCCGGACACCAACTCCTGCTGCATCCTGGCAGTGGCTGTCGGGCTTTGAAGAGTCACCTCATACATTAGATATGAGACAGCACATCTGTCTCTCTCCATTATTCATGACCTGCAGTCCCATCCTGGACACAGCCAAACATTTAAATGCTCCTGTTGACGGCACAAAAAGCCATGCCCCAGATGGACTGCGCCCCCCCCCCGGTCCAGCTGCAGTGGGGGGGGGGAGGGAGGGCTGCTCTGGAGCTCTCGTGAGCAGGTGATCTGACCGGGCCCCACGGATTTGGGCAACTTCTCCCCCCAGACCCTGCCTGCAGCCCTGCTCTCGGATAAGTGAGACACGGGTCCCTTTATGGGTGAGCAGGTGGGACGGCAGGGAGCCACTTGCCAAATGGCCCATGAAAGCCAGCTGTCTCTCCCACAGAGGCAGGAAGGAAGGCCTGCTCGTGCTCAGCCAGGAGCTGCCAGGCCCTCCCAGGCTGCAGGGTCTGTTGCCGTCAGATGTTTTCTGGGCTGGGTCTGCCTAGTTTGTGGGAGACTGTGGGCATTTTTCATTTCATTTTTAAAAAATATCGCAAGGGTGAGTGATGGCAGGTTATCTGGGCAGACGGTGAGACTGTGCTTCTGGCATGCCAAAATGATGAGAGCTGAGTCCACGGGAAACCAGGGAGAGCCAGGTGCCCAGCATTTGATGGAGATGCTTGCAAAATTTGCCTTGTCTAAATCGGCGCCTATTGTCTGAATGCCAAATTACGGGCTCTTGTGCCAGTTGGGAAAACTGCACACATCAGGAGTCACTAGGCAGAAGAGAAATGCGATCAAAGCACAGGAGCGATGGCTTGGCCCGAGGAAGCCGGCCTGCTTTGGGTCTCCAGCCCCCAGGGTCTCCAGGGCCTGAGCTGGGGCTTGGAGCTCTGACCCCCTTCCCCTCCCAGCTGAAGCAGAAAGCACCCAGCTGGTGGCATCAAAGGGGCCCTGTGGTGGATGGGGAGCGGGGAGAGCAGATGGGCCGGGATACGAGCCATCGGGACGGCTCCGGTGCAAGGCCAGATTACCTCTGCCAACTTCTCCCACTTGCTGAATATAGGGACTCTTTGCATTATCATGGGATTTTACCCCACACATCCTAGAAAAGAAATCGCTCATGGTCTCATTGCATCTGGGCTTTGTCTGTGCATTCTTCAAGTACCGGCTGGTAGAACGTTGCCACCCTTCAGTTCTGCAATCCCTCCCCAGCCTTGGCCTTCGCACTATGAATGTGTGGACTGATAAAGTGGAAGCAATGCAGGGAGAAGAGGAGGAAGGGAAAGGGAGGGGGAACAAAGACTGCTGGCTGAAGCAGCCGAATGGAGCAGCCTGGACCTGGAAAGAGACGTGCTTGGCACCGTTCTCCTCAGTCATAACCAGATAATCACTTGGCCAGAACTATGCAAAGATGCAGCCAGATGACTGCAACTTGGGCTGAGCATTCCAGGCCACGATTCTAAGAGAATGAAAGTGCCTCCACTGCAGGACATGGCAAACCAGCTAGTCTTTTTGTACACAATAGAACCAAGGTAAAAAGGACACTAATTTGGAATTCCTTGACTGCTGGATCAATGCCCCCTGCTCTTGTTTGACCACAAGGCTGCCTCTTGCACCCAGGGCTGTTCATTTGCTCTGCACCTTGAGTGGAAAAAACCCAGCTTGTACCCTTTGTGAGCTGCAGTTGCTGGCCTCACAGCAAAATCAATGCAACTGTTAAACCTACACTCTTTTCCTGTGGTGTCTTGCCAATGTACAGCACCACAGACACACATTTGCGTAATCTTGATGCAATTACTTGAAGACTTGCTTGTTTCGCTTTTTATTTGCAGGGTGGGCAAATGAATGGAAGGAGCTGAAGCCAAGGCATGTGTGGACTCGGCAATTCCAGAATTCATTTTTTAAATTCTTCAAATTCTACTCAATTTGGGAGCTGTAGAACATGAGCATAGGAGACCAAGGGATGTCTAGCCCTGTTCTCCCCAGCCTGTTGATTTCCAAATGTGTTGCATTAATGGATATGCTGGCTGGGGATGATGGGAGTTGTAGAGTACATCTGGAGGACAGTATGCTGGGTAAGGGTTATCTACTCCTTGGCAAGAAGCAGTAGAGAGTTTGCAGTGAAAAGGGCAGTTAAAAAGAGAGAACGCCAAGAAGGTGTGGGATGCCGCAAGGCAGATGAGAGCAAGCCAAGATTGCAAGGAGCAGTGAAATTGGTTGATAGAAAAAGTTTGGTAGATATGAAATTTTGCAAATTCTGGAATGTACATTCCCATGTGCAAAATGTGCCCTTTTAAAAAGTACACTTTAAAATGTCACACATTAAGAAATGTGCAAGAGCATTCTGTTCCTTCTCCGACTCCTATTCCTTCTCATACTCCTATTCCTTCTCCGACTCCCATTCCCATTCCTATTTGTATTTGTATTTGCCACCCTGAGACACTGTAAAGGGTGGGATACAAAGATTTTAAATAAACGAATAAATAAAATGAACAAAAATCCAGGCCATGAGCAAGATGAGAGACAAGCCAAATGCAGCTTTGAAAGCATCCCCTGTTCTCCTGCTCCTGCCACCAGGTGTTCTCTGCACATTTGCAGCAGGTGGAGAGAAAAGGCCAGGTGTTCTAGCAACGAGGAAGGGGAAGGGAGAGCTTCATCAGGAGCCCCCCGCATGGCTGCGGGTCTGCTGAGGTTTCCTCTCTTTGATTTCAACCTTCACCAGTGTAGAGCCTCGTTTTGTTTCTGAGATACCACTGGGTTCATTTTTGGAGAGACTCGTCCAGTGCAAGGTTCTGGGTCAACTCTGTGATTTCTTCCACAAGAGAGTCCCACAGAGATGCTGCTGTGTTCATATTCAGCCATGCGGAAGATGTTACTTCAACTGCTTCTGCTTCTTACTTCCTATGGGGAAGCTGCAATTCTGAGGTGAGCAGAGCTCCTTCTCCATTCTGGCAAGGTACCTCTGCTGGGGATGGACCCCAACCCTTGGTAGCTCCTGTCAAGCCCAGGCCCCACTCTCCTCGCTACTGCCACCACCAGGTGTGGTGCTTTGGTAGGCCACACCTGGGCTCCAAATCACCTGTGTGCTTCCCAGCAGCAGCATCTGCCTCAGTGCAAACCCTCTTCTGTCTCTGCTCCTACCACAGGAAGGCAGGCAGACAGAAAGCGTTTGAGCAGCGGCAATAGAAAGGGTGGTGAGGAGGGAAGGGGTGGAGAAGTAGCTGAAACAGGAGCGGGAGCAAACCTTCCAAACTGGGGGATGTCCCCAGGTCTCTTGGGGGGTGGGTGGGGAAACCCAGGGAAATCTGGCTCCAATCCAAGGGGAAGCTCTGGGCTGCATTCCTCCCCATACCGATCTTTTCTTTAGTTTCCCAGCGGCAGTTGCTCCTTCCTTTCTGAACTTGTCATGCAAGGGATCCTGCACCATTAAGGATACTGTATGCCTAGAAAGTGCAGAGAAACAGACATTTTCACTGTGGGCACACAAATAGTGTGGGAACTATTGCAAATTGTTTGCAGCCCAGTACTTTTCCCACTAACAGAGCCATGGAGTCTTTTGAAGTTGACGGCAATGCCAGGTCAAAGTGCCAAACTACTTCGGAAGCAGAAGTTAGGTTCTCCTAAGGAGCAGGGCATGCTAAATTGATATCCCCATTAAATCCAGTGAACTCGCATTAAACTGCTCCTCGTTTAAGCATGCAAAATGGCAAACGGATATTAAAATTCCATGCCTCCAGCTGTCCCAAGAGTATACAAGCACTTTACTCAATTCTGTAGAGGAAAAACTTCTCTCACCATAGTAGTTCTAATTCCCACACCTCAGTGCATTGAAAAGAACTTTGAAGCTATCCTTGCTTTTTTATTTTTTTATTTTTTGGCAATATGACTCTAATATGAACTCTCTTTGAATGCCTTTCGAGGGAGCTGGGAAAAATTCATCACTGCTTAGAGTTTACTGATAGATGAGAGTACAATGAAATGTTTTTATAGACATAGTATTTATTTTCACATTTGTTTGCCTAGTGATTTACATGTATTGCCTGTTCCAAATCAAATGTGTGAGATGGACAACAGCAGAAGAAACTGCAAGACAACATGCTGCACTAAAAGTGCAAGGGAGCCCCCCTCCAGCTCTGAAAGGCAGTTCCCGCAAAGTGGGGGGCTCGTAAACATTCCCCCCACCCAATTTGTTGGCCTGTTCAAGGTCTGATTGGGCTGCTCGGCAAGCCCAAAGCTACTCTTTCTTACCACACCATCTTCCTCTTGAGGCAAGAAGCAGGCCTGGAGGGGCTTCCCATGGCTGCATCCCAGCAGGAAAAGTTGCTGGTTTGGGGCCTTCTCTGCCAACCTGCCCTCGGGTCTCTGGAGGTGGCTCTTAATTGCCAGATGGGTTCAGGTGGGACCTCTTTCGCCCATGGTTTGACTGTGGGTGTGATGAGCTGGGTTCCTCCCTTCTTACAAAACATTCTTTATTGACCAAAGCATTTTCCAGAAGCACAAACAGCAAACTGGATCTCTGAGCATGCACAGAGTGGTTTCTTGAACCCAATCTAGTATTCAAGAACTTTCCATATGAGTGCTTCTGGGCCCCATTCCTTCAGGAGAGGCCCTCTGAAAGGGGGCACGGCTCCTCTCTGGCAGCAGTGCTCTAAGTGGGCCACCCTCCTTTGCTGATGATGTGTCATGGGATCAAAGTCGGGGATGCCCAGTCTGTTTCTGAGAAACCCCCTGCTCTGGGTCCCCTCCATCACCTGTACCTCTTGGTTATTCCCAGAGCCCACATTCTTGGGGCCCCTCCTCCTCTTCCTTCTCCTCCGAAGTCCAGCCAGGCATCCTTCAGAATGCGTGCCCAGAGGAGCCATCTTTCTTACTCCTAACAGCGGGTGAGGCATCTCAGTTGGCCTGCCAGACCAAGACCTGGCTCTTGAGCAGAGAGGCTGTTCTCTCCAGCGCTGCCCCTCAGGAGCTTGACTGAGCATCAGAGTGAACTTGAGGGTGGGGATGGGGCCTGCATGGTCTCCAGCAGTAGCTTCTCTCTCTGCGGGCTCCTGGTCATCTGAATAGCGGCCTGGCGTCTCTGAGCTGTGTTGGGCCAATGGGATAGAATGGGCATCGGTTGATGTGCTGCCGTGCTGCTGCTCAACAGATCACCTCCTTGGGTGGCTGGAAGCGATCCAGTGGTGCTGAGGCCCCCTGGACCATTGGCTCATGCCAAGGGCAGGGGGCTGAGGATGTCATGGTCTCCATGGCTACCATGAGACTGCCCCAAGCGTGCCATCACCCAACCCATTTCATGGCCATATCCTAGATCGCGTGTGTGCTTCCCCTCGGGGGCATGCGGATGGTGATCTGGACATGTGGGGTGGTGGAGGAGCCCCTTCGTCAAGGCAGTCAGCTGATGAGATGCAGACGTGGGGCACCCTTTCTCTCGGCAAGGGCCAAGGGACTGTCCAGACGGCCTGCCTCTGGAGGCTGATGCACCTGGGTGGTTCCAGAGGGCTGGAGGGAGGGCACAAGTTGATGGCGCCTCAAAACCAATGGGGGTGAGTGAACACTCAAGCCCGTAGGCAAGGCTGAATTGCCTTGAACCCCAGCAGTTTTATTGGTAAGTTACTTATGACAGCAAGCTACCTGGTAGCAGTCCTCACAGCCAACTACAATATGCTCTATATGTTTAGAGCATATACAGAATGTTTTATAGGTTGTGTATCATGTATGCAGCAGCAGAGTGGATGAGGCTGGGAATTTAGGGGCATGTGCATAAGAAGGAAGGGGAATGTCTGGGTGGGCTGTATAAGCACTGTGTTCATTTCTGGGCCCCTCATTACAAGAGGGATATAGCCAGGTTGGAATCGGTGCAGCCCAGGGCCACAAGGTTGGTGGCTGGTTTGCAGGGGAAGCCATATGAGGAGGGGCTGAGAGAGCTGGGTCTCTTCAGCCTGGAGAGGAGGAGGCTCCGAGGGGACCTGTTAGCAACATGCAGGTACGTGAGGGGGTGCCACACAGAGGTGGGTCATGCCCTTTTCCCCCTGTGGTGGAGGGCAGGATGCGCTCCAGTGGAGCCAAGCTCAGGGAACCATGAGTTAGGGTAGATGCCAGGAAGCACTTCCTGACAGTCGGGACCCCGAGGGTCTGGAATGGGCTTCCACGGGAGGTGACTGAGGCCCCATCAGTGCAGGTGTTCAAGGATAGGCTGGACATACGCATGGTGGGCGTGTCGTGAGCAGAGCCGGCTGGAGCCGGGGGTCAGACTAGATGGCCCAGGAGACCCCTTCTGACTCGCACTGTTTCTATGTTTCTGTGACAAAATAATGGGGACACAATCAAAAGAATGTGAGAGAACAGCAGAGGAGACTTAACACAGTAGCATCGGTGATTACAGGATAATGACATGACACTCAGCAGTCATTGCAGGTCTTGGCTGCCAGTTTGAGCATAGACTGGTCAGGCCAGGTTGCTGCTACTAGCAGATTAGCAGCACAAAAGCCTCAATGGAGTTACCTTTGTCACTGAAGGCAGCAGCTGCCTCAGGTGAGCCCTCCTGTCCCTTAGGAGCAGCTCTGATAACAACACAGCAAGAAGCCTGGCTTGGAATCCTGGTGCTTTCCGAGAAAGAGGTGCAGGGACACTGCAGATTCGATTTTATAACACAAAGGCACACATAAGCAACCCTTGTCTGTAAGGATCTATCTAACTTTTCCCAACAGTGTCCACTGGATATGTCTGAGTCTCCTGTGGGAACTCTGCTTCTGCTGTGGACTCAGAAGGTTACACGCCTGCTCATTTGGCTCGTGTCTGGGAGGGATGAAGCGAAGGAGGCGGCAGCTGGGATGCACATGTGCAAAAGCTCCTGGGGATGCCGCCGAATGTGAGTGGTGCCTTGCTCTGGACATGCACATTCAGGGGCAGTGGCAGCATCTCCCTGCCCATGGTGAATCCTTTACATCCTGCCCAGCAGAGCTTTTCAGGGTCATCCATCCATTGCAGGTTCGCCTAGAGACTTCTGAGGCCCCCTGTAATACACGGAGACTCATGTATGCCAGGAAGACCTGTGGACTTGCCAGGTAGGCGGTCTCCCTGGAGGACAGGTTAGGGATATACCTGAGAGACTGCCAGGACTCTCTCAGCCCATCGAGACATAACGCTTCCTCCCTTATACATGTGGGAACAAAGGATGCTGCCAAGCGAAGCCTTGAAGAAATTATGTTAGACTTTGAAGCTTTACAGAGGAAAGTCAAAAATGTCAGTGCTCAGATAGTTTCCACTTCAGTCTTCCAGTTCTTAGAAAAGGAACAGACAGGGAAAGAAATATACTCCAAGTGAGTGCCTGGCTACGAATGTGGTGCCAACGTGAGAGGTTTGGATTCTGGAACCACGGGCTACTCTTCCTGGCAGACGGACTGCTGGCAAGGGATGGGTTGCCCCTCACGAGGAAGGGGAAGAAGGTGCTTGGCCGCAGCACAAAGATGTGTATCTGGAGGGCTTCGAACTGAATCCTGCAGGGGAGGGACAAGCACCCCTGGTTATAGCAGAAGACAAAGACTTATGCACCACAGCAGGGAGAGCAGCTACAACAGTGCCCTCTATGGCCTTCTAAAAAATGTAGGAAATTCTTCAATGTCTATATACTAACGCTTGGAGTATGGGGAACAAACTAAATGCAGGAGCTGGAGTACAACCTGATGGGTGTAACTGAAGCTTGGTGGGATGATTTCCACTGCGGAATTCAACCACTGATGTATCTAACCGGCTCAAGAAAGACAGAAGGAACAGAACAGGAGGCGGAGTCGCCCTGTATGTTAATGATATGTACCTCTGCTCAGAAATACAGGAGGATGAGTTCAGTAGCCCCATTGAGAGCATCTGGATCAATCTAAATAGAGCGAGGAATAAGAGGAACACAGTGGTTACTGGTTGCAAAAAGGGCAAATGCTATTTTAGGCTGCATTAAGGCCAGATACTGAAGATGAAACTCAAATGCTTTGGCCACCTAATGAGAAGGAAGGACTCCCTGGAGAAGAGCCTGATGCTGGGAACGATTGACGGCAAAAGGAGAAGGGGACGCAGAGGATGAGGTGGCTGGATGGAGTCACTGGGGCAGTGGGTGTGGGGTTGGGTGGACTCCGGGGGGATGGTGGAGGACAGGAAGGCCCGGAGGATTGTTCTCCATGGGTTCATGATGGGTCGGGCATGACTTTGCGACTAACAACAAGTATCACTTCCTAATCACATGAAGTACTAGTTCCCTTCTACTCAGCACTAGTGAGACCTCACCTGGAGGTTTGTGTTCCATTCTGGGCACCAGAGTTTAAGAAACATTCAGACAATCTGGAAAGGGATCAGAGGAGAGCAACAAGGATGATCTGGTAGTGGAGGAGAGATTGACAGAATGGGGCATGTTGAGACTTGAGGGGAGATATGAGAGCATTCCTCAAGTACTTGAAAAGGTGTCACAAAGAGGAAGGCCAGGCTCTCTTTTCAATTGTCCCAAAGTGCAGGACACGGAATAACGGGCTCAAGTTCCAGGAAGCCAGATTCCGGCTAGACATCAGGAGGAACTTCCTGGCTATTAGAGCAGTACAACAATGGAGTCAGTTACCCAGGGAGGCGGTGGGCTCTCCCACCCTGGAGCCATTTGAGATGCAACTGGACAGCCAACTGAGAGGGATGGTTTGACCTGGACTATTGCGCTAAGCAGGGGTTGGACCTGATGGCCCTCTGGCCCTTCCAATGCTAGCATTTATACTTCTATGATCTGCTGTGCACTTCCAAGGTGAAATCACCGGCATCTGCTGGGACAGATGCCGGAAGTCAGGATATTTCCACACAACACAACACAACACAACGCAACACTCTTGCATGGTTACCATGGTTTGTGGTTTTTATCATGCTCTACTTGACAGACAATTGGGTGGTTTCTATGGTACCATGTCTAAGCGCTTTGATTGTGCAGGATGGACACCGTGAGCTTGCAAAGCAAGGGCTGCGAACCTCGCCATGGACCTCCTGGCCTGTGGGAGGCTAATGCTGCCAGATGTTGATAAATGAGGTTGATAAACAGTTAAGGCAGCTGAGTCATAACAACAGAACGTGAAAGGGGGAGTCGTCCTGAGCGACATCTCCCAGAGCACTTTGCCGGCACTCACAATTATGCATTCACTGCCAGCTGATCACTGCTTTTTCTCCCAGGTATTTTAGCGGTCCCGTTCTATGTTCTGTATGACCACTTATCTATTCCTGTGCTGCTTCGTTTGCTCTGCATTTTATCTGTATAAATATTCATATCATGTTTTGCATTTCTAACTGTGTGGCATGGGTGTATTTCAGGCATTTCTAATCTGCCCAGAGTGCATTGGTTATTCAGCAGATAAAAATAAAATATATAAACACAAATGAATGTACTAAAAGGACTCTTGCCAATTGGCACTCTAACAGTTAAGAGTGATGTCAAATTATGAGATAATGTGCTCCTCTAAAAAGCTGGAAGATGGATTTAGGACAGACTGAACATACGTGCTTGATCAAATTAGGCCCGTACACACAGACTTCGCTTTCCCTCTTCCTCACTTGAAACGTTCAATATGCTCTCTGTCTCATAACAGCAGCCCGTGTCCCAGAGGCATGGATGGGACAGAACTGTGGGCAGGGAGATGTTCCAGGCCAGCCGTACAGTGGGAGAAGCCTGCCAGAAATACATCTATGCTTGCAGAAGGCACAACATGCAGGACTCTCTGCCCAGCCAGGAGACAAGGCTGAAAGGCAGAAAATAACCAGCGTTAGGTCTGTGTTTATGTTGCTTTGGAAGGCAAGATGAGGGATGCTCGCAGAATTCAGTTTTTGCAAATTTCGACCGGATCTCCTTCTCCTGGGCAAATGTGTGAATCAGAGCTTGCTTTTTTCTTTTCTATACCACACAATTGCTCAGTCTCTCTAGGTGCTTTACATCAGGTCCTAACAACAAGATATAATACAATAAAACAGCCATAAAAATATAACATTTAGAATGTTTAAAGATTTAAGGACTGACAAATAAGAACACTTTAATGATATTTGGGGGTTGTTTATTGAATATGTGTTAATAGAAGGGAAGGGTATCAAACCTGCATGTGCTTTAATGCAATTTAGGGTGGAAGGGAGTAGTCCTGAAAGAGGGGAAGCGAAGAAGAAGAAGAAGAAGAAGAAGAAGAAGAAGAAGAAGAAGAAGAAGAAGAAGAAGAAGAAGAAGAAGAAGAAGAAGAAGAAGGGAAGGGAAGGGAAGGGAAGGGAAGGGAAGGGAAGGGAAGGGAAGGGAAGGGAGATGAAAATAAGTTTGCAGCCAAGGTCCCAGTGGAGGGGGAGGGGTGCACTAGTTGTATTTATAGTTTCTCTTTTTTCTTTGGAGTTTTGGTTGTTGTTATTGATGTATTTTTGCATTTGTGCTGATGCATTTTAGTATTGTACTTTAGATTTTTAAATATTTTAAAGAAAAAATTAAGGATTTACAAACAATTTGGCAACAGACTGACAGACCAGGCACAGTGCCTCCAATTAGCCATTAAATGAAGATGAGACATCACTAAACATGGACCGTGGCAGGAAAGGATTCCCACCAGGCGTGGCAGTCTGCTGAGATTCACTGAGCAAAGTCAGAAGGTAAGCGGTGGCCAGGGCGTTACGAAACGTGCCCCAAAAGCGAGATGAGGGTCAAGGCAAACAACGCCACATGCACCCAATCCGAGGGGAAGAGTCCTGTCAGGAATGCAAACCCAGCTGTATGTTCAGGAGTCCAAGCCTTCAAAACAGCCGGCAAAAATGGCTTGGGTACAAGGCGAGGCCTTTGCAGTCCAGACCACCTGCAATTAAATGCCGAGGCAACTGAATGCCCCGGTGGCCTGAGAAGCAGGCGAGAGCACCGGAGCCTGGTCCAGAAGCCCTGGTGGCAGGAGTGGTCTGGGGTCAAGGCAAAGGAGGCTAAATTCAAGAAGGTTTGGTCCAAGAGTCAGAGATCAGCCAGGGGAAAACCATCCGTCACTTGTAACCCATGAGGTGCTGATGATCTGCTCCAGCAACTCCTCCGCCCCGAAGGGCACCTCACAAGCTGGCACTCCATGAATCCCAGGAGGATCCCCTTCAGCCCATCAGAGGTTGCCTGACGGCCCTACTCACAAGGAGTCCTTCCCTCGCAAGGAGCCTTCGTTTGCCAGCAGACGTTCCGTCTCACGGGGCTGTTGAAACGCTGCTTCTCTTGGGCACTGGCCGGTCACTCAGGCTCACCTTGCAGGGAAAGGACGGACCCCGGGGCCCCCTCCCCAACTCCCTGTTCCTCCCAGCCTCTGATTCAGGCAGCCCCTCGAGCTTGTCTGTCTCTGGGGGTGCTGCCTCATCCTGGGAAGAGGAGAGGGGCTGCAGCTGGGCAATGCAGCTCTCATACCACACGTTTCTGGACGTTCCGAAGCAGTTCTTGGCTCATTTTGTGGCACAAAAATACATCCAAGTGTGTATCTTTTTTGTGGGGAGGGGAGATTTAGAAGCTTGTATTTTGAGTTAAAATAGGCTTAAATACCCCCATGTGTGCATGTGTGTGTGTGTGTGTGTGTGTGCGCGCAAAACTCACATCTAATCAGTGAGTACATTGAAATGCTAGCTTTTGCAAGCTATTTTATTTTACAAAAAATGGGTGACAGATCAGAACAGAAAAGAAATGAAACTAATTGATGGCTAAGCACTTGAGAAAATGGCAGAGAACATCTCTAGGCAAGACGGTGCTTTTCTTGACAACTCACTTCTGAGTGTCTCTCCAGTGGTGCGGGTGGAAATGCCTGATCCTTTCTTTATGGCCACTTTAGCCTGAAAACCCTGGGTTGGATTCTGGATCTGTGCTCTGTGATGGGAAGGCACCTCCCCTGCCCTCCACTCCCCGCAAGGTCTCCTGACTATGCAGCATTTTCAGAAGGCTGGGAAGAAGTGCAGTGGAGGAAGCACCAACATGAATCCAGCCCCCTGGCTGGCTGTTGCTGTTTGGGATCCGCATGTGCACGAAGCGTCCTGCTGCCCTGTGAAAACCCCCCTTGCAGGCGTGGCAAAGCTGGTCCCTGTTTTCCTCATTGCCCAACACCACTGGGAGGGGCCAGAGATGCTCTGGGGTCCAGGCAGAGCCTGTGCCTCTATGCAGAAGGTCCCAGCTGTGGTGCTTGCAGTCCGCCAGACAGCCTCCTGCCTGGAACCTGGCTGGGCCGTGGTGGGACTCTGCTGCTCCCATGGCAGGGGGGTGGCTTCAAAGGCCCTCCCAGGGCAGCCCAAGGTCTGACCTCCAGGACTGGCATGTGCGAAGGCACCCGAGGTCCTTTGGCTCTTTACCCACAGGAAGGGCTCAGCTCAGGTCTTGTGTACAAGTAACGAAACTTCTCAGGCCAATCCTGGGGAGCTGCCAGTCTGCATGTCATGAGCGGAGCCGGCTGGAGCCAAGGGTCAGACTAGATGGCCCGGGAGACCCCTTCTGACTCTCTCGGTCTCTGTATTTCTATGAACTGTGGCTTAGCTGGAGCCCTCTCTAGATCCTCTTTAGCCCCCCGCCCCTCAATCTGGCAGCTCTTGCAAGGGTTGGAATGCCCTCCACCTCGCCTCCATCAGATGTTTTGGGCTACAATTCCCATCAACTCCAAGGGAGTTGTAGTCCAACCAGCAGGTCATTAATCCATAACACTGAGTGGGAAACAGACATGCACAGATACTTTCCCTCCGAGACAGGTGTGTGGTCAGCTTTGCATTCCATAGAAACTGGGTTACAATTAATTGGGAATTCTTCAGCCCCGTGTAGTTTATCTCCAGTGATTCAGCCTCATGCCGGTGATTAACAGTGTATTGTACTTAAATAGGCAAATGTTATCTTGTTTGGGGCAGCGTTCCAGCCTCCGCCATTCTCCATTCCATGCAGTTCATCATTGCTAATTATGGTAATAACAATAATCGTGAAAAGCTCATTCGGCCCTAATGTGGGGATGTCATTCTGGTCAGGACGCACAGCAATTAATAACATGCACCTCTCGCTGCCTCGGCACCCAAGAGAGGCCCGCAGGTTGGAGGCTTTCGCTCCCTCCTGCTCAGGAGGCTGTTCGTCCAGCCTCTGTATGAGGCCCTGCTCACTCCCTGGAGGTTGTCTTCTCCCACCCGAGGGCAGCACACAGGGGCTCCCGGTGCAGACACAGCTGAACTGCCTCTCCAAGCAGGGGCTGCCCACCGCGTTCTTGCATGAGTCCATAGTCTGGGCTCATCTCATCCCGATCAGAAAGCATGCGCACAGCTGACGTGCCTGAGAAATGCCGGGGAAGATTGCTCTGCCTGTCCCAGGTGATAAAGCAGCCTCCTCAGTGAGGCCTGGGGGTCAGTGTTTGGAACCCCCTGAGTGAGTCTTGTGGGGCTGCCAGGGGAGAGGAGGAGGGGACATTCCTACTCTGCCGAGGAGCAGGTCTCCCCTCACGTAACAACACACTTGGGTTCTGTGCTGGTGCAGAGCGGGGTAGGTCGCCTCGTCCCCTTCACCCACCAACACACTCACCTGCACGGAGTGCGTGATCACCTGTGGGCACTATGCATGGCAGCGAAGGCAGCAAGCTTCGTCCTGAAGACACGGCACCTGCCATCAGGCACCAGGAGAGTCCTGCAGATCAGACCAAGGGCCTCTTGCCAGCGCCCATCCACACTCACCAGCCAGCTCCCTCTCTGCTCCCCAAGCGGGCATGAGGAGACGCACCCCCCCGCCCAAGCTGGCATTCTGCAGCAGCCGTCACCTTGCGAAAAGGCCGTTGGCTACGCCTCCTCCTGGCCTGCATATTTTCATCCGCCCTACTTGATCCACCCTTGATTTCCTGATTGGAAGCCTCCACTGCAAGATTTGGGGAGGTGCAGGTCTCTGGGGAGGATGGAGCCTGGGCTGCATTTATGCTTGGGAATGTGAGAGGAGAAGTTGCATGGAAACGCCGTGAGGGATCCGCGGGATTGCACCCTCTTCCGAAGTGCCCAGCGAGTCGTGGGCGGCATTGCTGGTGTTCCCTTCTGGTGCTGGGGCTCCCAGACCAGTGCATTTGGTCAGGGCAGAGTGGCTGAGCATGGCAGACAGATGCCATCTGTGCCACCAATGCTGGCTTGCAGCGAAGGTGAGGATCACATCAAAGGTGAGGGGTTGGGGTGGGGGGGAAGGTGGGCAGAGTAAAAGGAAGATCAAGGGGAGGGGAGAGAGATGCCAAAGGAATGGCGATCAGAGGAGGAAAGCAGAGATGACTTGAAGGATAGGAAAGGCAAGAGAACAGTGGAGGAAAAAACACGAGAAAGGCGGATCCAGGGGAATCCTATGACTGCTAGGTGGACTTCTCATCCATCACAGCTTATGACACCGGAGTGCAGGACACGGAAAAATCAATTCAAGCTGTGACAACCCAGATTCAGGCTGGACGTCAGGAAAAGCTTCCTCACTGTCAGAGCAGCACAACAGTGGGACCAGCTGCCTGGAGAGGTGGGGGGCTCTCCCACACCAGAGACATTCAGGGAGAACCTGGACAGCCATCTGAGTGGGATGGTGTGACTTGGTGTCCTGCAACAGCAGCGGGGTGGACCCCATGGCCTTCTGGTCCCTTCCAACTCTACTCTTCTATGATTCTGTGATTCTGTGTCAAATCTACTGGCACTATCCATTGTGTTGCGCCCCATCCCCAAAGTAGGTCTGCTGCCCCGGAGCACCGGGCATTTCCCACGGTGCTCAACAGCACAGCTGCAGTGCAGAAAGAGGCAGGTGCCTCCAGTTTCTCAGGGGTTGCCCTCCTTGCGAGGCAAGGACAGCAGCAGGATGGGGTGGCATGGCCCATGGTGAGGACAGCTCTCCCCAGAGGGCCTGCTTCCATGGGGCAAGGAGGGTGCTTCAGCCCCCTGGCATCAACCCCAAGCTGGCAGGGCTGACTATGCAGCCTTGTGGTCCCAGCAGAGGCTCCAATGGCACAGCTGTTACAGGCAGAGCTGGGAGCTGCTGGCGATCGGTCTGAGAGGAGCTGGTGGTGCGGAGCTTGGCGGGGACCCCTTCCTTAGATGGTGCTGTTTCCCAGTGAGAAGACCCACTCCATGCAGGTCAATGTCTGCCCCATTCTTGCTTCTGGAGCGTGAGAGTCCTTCCTGCATCCTCCCGAGACTGCCAGAGAACAGGACCAGGGCCCCCCTTCTCGGTCAAAGCTGCCCTATCACCACCATCCTGGGGAGTCTGGCAACATGTGGGAGGACAGAGGGCTCTTCGGAGCTGCACTGCCGGGATCCGGCAGTCATGGAGCTGAGCTGCCCAGTGCGGAAAGAGCTGCCCTGGCTGCTGCCCCCAGGTGTGCGGGGGGGGGGGGGTAAGGAGCATGCTGGGGGAGGGAGGAGAGAAGGCAGGGCCAGGGGCTTAGGCCATGTCCTTCCCTCCCTCTGCCCAGGGCCAGCCAGCCGTGGAGAGACATGTGGGCAGGAGGTGTGCTGAAGGCAGATGCTCCTGCCCTTGCACATCAAACCCTGAGTCCGGAGGGCAACCGGGTCCGCTGCGGGTGGCTGGGTTGTGGCAGAGCTGCAGGAAGGAACGGATCTGGCAGGTTCTGGTGCCCTCCCCCACGCCCCAGGCCTGCTGGCAGCTGCACCCAAATGGACCCATCCCCTGCCTCCCTTTCCTCTGCCACACACGTGTTCCCCTAGCGTGGGACGTGTGAGACAGGCCACCGGGAGGCCACAGCTGCCCTGTCCACGTAACCATGAATGCTGGGCTGTTCTTTTTGTCAGCCACTCTGCCGGGAGCGCCACCCACGCGAGACGGGCCGCGATGCCCAGGGGCCTCTCTCCTGGCACGAATGGGCGAGGGGGGCACACGCTCCCCACCGACCTCAGCCGTCTTCTGCTCCTCCCCCGTTGCTCACCTTGGTGGTTTTGAATCCCTTTCATTTCTGCAAGTGTCTAATAGAGCAAAGCAAAACATCAATGCTTCCTACCACAGCGAGAAAGGATGGTTTTATCCTTAATTAATTGGGCCTGCCTATTTCCTTTGAAAAGTTAATGTAAGGGAGGAAAGAATGCAAAATAAGTGCCCCTGGTTATTTTCTGTGCTTGAACCCGGCCCTTCCATTTCAATTAAAGCACGGAGGCAGCGATTACCCAGCCTTTCAGGTGCCCTGCAATGGAATAGCTCATGAGGTCGCACGGTAGAAGCTTGCAGAGATGCAGTTGCAGTTCTGAGACTCAGCACTGGAAGCGGAGGCGATGGGTTTGGAAAAGAGGTGCTCCTTACCTACCAGCCAGGCTGCTGCCTGCATTTCCCAGGGTCAAGAAACATGTGTCTGGGTTCAGGACAGAAGTGACAGAGACTGGATGACCCCAAGGAGCCCCCTACCTCATGGCATTTCCCCCAAAACTTTCTTTTTAGAAGCACAATTAAAATAGGGCACAAAAACAATCTAGGTTCTTTCTCTACTGTATATAAAGAAAAGGGAGAGTTCCTGAGTTATTCCAGAACTGTAGGCAATACTCTCCCTCACGTCCATAAAGGGACAGTGGTGGTTGTGTCACCTCCTGGAGGATCCTGATTTAGCCAGCTCAAAGGTGGTGCAGCTGCAGGAAGTCTCAGCAGGAGCCTCCGGAGAGGAGCCCTCAGGCCAGGTGGGGACAGCAACATAAGGAAGGCATTTCCCCTGGAGGCATCTCCCCAACCAGCCATCGCCACCGGCAGGCATTCCCGCTGCAGGAGATGAGAGGCCGGAGCAGGGCCATCCCACCAGTTCTACGGAAAGAGTCTTTTCCTCTTCCCTCTGCATGCCCTTTTCCTCACATCTTGCAAAAGGCTTCGCTGGTTTTGGCTACTGAAGCACAGCCCCTGGAGCTCAAGGGAACGAAGCCTCCCCCTCCCTACTTCGGCTGCAAGACTGAGGGCAGGTGCTCTGACCTGGGAATCCCACAGCTGCCCAGAGGCTGCCTTGCAAT
The DNA here is from genome assembly GCF_004798865.1 of Varanus komodoensis. Classification (NCBI taxonomy): domain Eukaryota; kingdom Metazoa; phylum Chordata; class Lepidosauria; order Squamata; family Varanidae; genus Varanus; species Varanus komodoensis. The sequence goes on along the minus strand of NW_025336360.1, from coordinate 3,431,412 downwards.
TGCAGGACGGCACCATGAGGGCTTGTTCCTGTGCATGTTGAGGCACAGAGGGAGTCCTCCAGGTGCTAGCATCCCGCTGGCTGGTGGGCAGCTCTGGCCATTGGCAGTCTTTTTCTGCCCAACATGCAGATGATTGAGTCTTTCGCTCCTTCCTTCCTCCCTCATGGACAGGTGATCGTGGGGACCCCTTTTGCGCTGGTTGGTGCAATGCAGAGGTGGGCAACCTTTGGGGGCAATCCCTGCAGCTGGGAAGCGTGCCAGGGCACTACCAAACAGTGGCAGCCTCGGGAAATGTTTCTAGTCAGAATGGAACAGCGACCTGGCCTGAAAGCTCAGTGCCAGGCAGAGGGGAGCTCTTAGCCTGTGTTGGGAAAATTCAGATAAATCCTTGCAGAAAGAGTTTGCTCATATGTGCCTTTGTGTTATAAAAATACCTGCACCCCTTTCTCAGAAAGCAGCAGAATTCCAAGCCAGGTTACGGTTTAGCATTTGCTGTTACTTTAAGAAGTGGGAACTCATAGTTGGCCCAAGAAGCTGCCTCGTTAACAGCATTGCAATCACCCTTATTTGCATGCCAAGACCCACAGAAATCCCTGTGCCTCAGTGATCCTCATGTTACTCTCCTGCCATCAAATGCCATTGCATTGAGCCCCTCTGCAGACCTCTCACCTTCGTCTGACTTCTCAATAACTGCCCAGTGGCTGGGCCCATGGGACTCAGAATCTATAAAACACTCTGTGTATGTTCTAAAAGCTTGCAGTTGGCGGTAAGACCTGCCACCGGGTAGCAGGCTGTCGTAAGTCCCTGCATGGCTCCTGAGTGATCTCCCAATAAACTGCTGAGGTTCAAGGTGAAAGGGCCTTTCCTGACAGAACCCGGTTGTCCTGCCTCGTGGCTGCTTTTGAGGCAACAGCAGGGCCCACAGTCCTGGTTCTCCCTCTTGCTCCCTCATGCAGGCAGGCAGGCTGCCCCCGCTGCTCTTTACTGTGGCGGAGCCATGCTGGAGGGGCAGGACATGCTGCAGGAGGCACCCGGACGGCAGCCCTGGGTGCCCACGGGGCCCTGCCTGGCACAAGAGGCACTTTCATGCACAGGCCAGGATGGCGGCATTTTGCAAAATACCCACTCAGCCTGGGAACGTCCCTCTGCTGTGGACTGGAGTTACAGGCATTTCTCATCTGGCTTTCCTCCGTCAGGTGTCTCTGCTTGGTTTCCTTTTTTGCCCTTTCATCCAGCTCATCTGCACAGCTGGAAATCAGGGTCAGGTGCAACGCCTTCTAGGGGAGCAACAGCGAATACACGCCAGGGATCTTGTGTGCAGGCCCTTGGGGTATGCGAGAAATCAGCCCCTCTGGGCTCTTTTTTTCTGACTTCCCTGGAAGCCAGCATAATGTGCAGCTGGGGATTCGACATTTCTGATGTTCTGTTCTCATTCTGCAGCAGCAGCAGCAGCAGCAGCAGCAGCAGCAGCAGCAGCAGCAGCAGCAAAGGAACCTGCCACTACTTCCAATACATGCGCATTTAACAGTACTCCCTGGGTTGAAAAATGCATAGAGGAAAATGTAAGCAGTGCTGAACTGTGCACGGATGTGATTTAAACAATGGCAGCATGCATGAAAAATGTTTGTTTGTTTGTTTATTGTATGGTTGTATGCCACCCCGTAGTCCGGGGACTCTCTGGGTGGCTTCATAGAGGTTTCAAAGGTGCACAAAGTACAGAAATCAACAAAAAAATCCTTATGCCTGTCTTATAGATCTTTAAAATATTTTTTGAAATACTCTCATATGGGAAACAGGGCGGAATGAGTGGGGAATACAGCAAGATGGAGACCAACTAGCTTGCCCGTCTGTTGCATGCGTAGCCGTGGAGGCACCATGCACTGTTGGCCCCCCGTGGACTCCCTGCTTGGCGGGTTTGCCATTGGGTTGACCGAATGAAGAGTAGATTTCCCTTTCCTTCTCCCCTCCCCACATTGCTTTTATAACCTCCCTGTTCCCTTTTGTGAAGAACCCGAGGAAGCTCACATGGTTCTCATCCTTACAATGACCCTGCAAGATAGGCTAAGCTGAGAGGCTCAACGTCACCCAGGCAACGCCATGACTGAGTGGGGACTAGAACCCAGATCTCCTAGGCTCGCAGTCCAATGTTCTAACCACTGTGCCACACTATACTAGATGGATCTTTGGTCTGATCCAGCAAAGCGCTATATTTTAAGCCACTAAGAACCTAATACCCCTTGCATTGCTTTCCAGGAAACAAACAAAGAAACCATAGGCTTGTATAAGAAATTCGACTAGAATTAAAACTTACCTAGACCATTATTTCCAGAGCAAAAGAGGCTCAGATGCAACCTATGGTTCATGTCTGCACACTTCTAAGCTTGCAATGTGATTGGCAGAACTTTTCCTCCACCAGTGTGTTCAGCGGCATGTGCACATCTGGAGGAATGGAAAACCACACACAGAAATATGCATGAATTTTCATGGAACCCCCCCCCCAAACAAAGTTTGTAATCTAATCCATGTTAGAATGAGCAGTGAAATGAAATTCAGAGGACTTTGGTGAGCTTGAGTTTTGCTAATTCACACACCTCTAGGATTAGATCCTGAAAGTTATCTCACAGAAGAAGGGAAGAAATAATATCTGTCAATTTCCTTTGTGTCCTTCTTCTGGAATCTGCTCTGGAGGGTTGAGGAACCCCCAGAAAAAGCACAGGGGGTGATGTGAGAGTCAGAAGGGGGTAGCTGTGTGAACTGCACTGGATCCAAACCAACAGAAATAAAATCGAACATCCAGCATAAACTCTGTTTAAAAACTATTATTGAAAGGTGAAGTGGGAAAAGCATCATTTCTTTAAACGTTGGCTGAATAATTTTATGTTTAACTTGATTAGTCCAGTATGTCATCAAATATGCAATAATTTGCATATTAATTGTTCTCAACCTGCTCTTCCTTTGGTGCAATGGATGGATGTGTCCCAGAGGTACCATCTGAGAGGCAGTCCCTCCATGACAAAGGTGAGAGGTTGTAAATAGCCTGTTATTGGGCATACTCATAAGTACAAAACTTTTTTGAAGTCTGGTTTCAAAAAAGATCTACCACCGTTTTTGACCAATTGAACTCAATTTGGTAGAAAACAAATTGCTTAAAAATCAAAGAAGGAATTTTTTGGGTGCAATTTTCATTGGCGGGGTTCAGATTCTTCAGGGTATTTTTGGGCAGAGTTCTGTGTTCTCCCAGTATTGCCTGGGGGTGCACAGAGATGCAGTCTAATGTTCTGCATCCCTGGAACTGGGATGCGGATTCAGAATCCTGCCCCATCTCTGTCACAGGCAGTGTCGGGGGCTGAGGCTGCATCATGGGAGGCCAGAGATGAGGCAAGCCAGGAGCGGCCGAGGACTGGGCAATGCGTTCTGGCAAGGCAGAGGCCCAGAGCGGGGTTTGAGGCAAGTCCAAGTCATAGTCGTGGTGCCAGCCAAAATCAGGAACCGGAAGATGCTCGAGGGCAGGACGAGGACATGGCCAGGAGCAAGCCGAGGTCGGGAGCCAGGAGGCCAAGCAGAGGCGCGGGTTCCTTGGACAGGAGAAGAGGGTGGGAGGCCCAGCAGGGCAGAATACCTGGCCAGGTGCGGGAGACAGCAGAAACCAGCTGCGGTGGGCCCGGCAAGGTGCGGGAGACAGCAGGAACCGGCTGCGGTGGGCCCGGCAAGGTGCGGGTGACAGCAGGAACTGGATGTGGTGGGCCCAGCAAGGTGCAGGAGCTGAGCCAGAGCTCGCAGGAAGCCCTGCGCCAGCAAGGCAGCAAGACGAGGCAGGACCGGGCAGGCAGGAGGCCGGCGCAACAGCGGGGCAACACGGACTGGCTGGCCCCAGGAGCAGTGGCAGTCAGCCACAGTGCAGATAAGGTGGCGTTGCTCCGTTCAGGTGACTCCTTTTAGGCCGAGTCAGTGCCAATTTGCCAGGGGGAAAGGTAAACTTCATTGAGATTCTCTGCCCAAATGGAATTCTCCTGCATTCCCAATATTGGTGCTCAGCTACTGTGCTCCCTACAGGGGGATGCTTGGAGTTGTAGTCCTTCTGCCTGATCTGCACAGGATTGTACATGGAAGTAAGTGTTACGTAAGGAAATATTTCCTTGCAGTTCTCTGAGCTCTCAACACCAATGGCCTTTCCAGCAGGCCAAACTACGGGAAATTAGAAGAGAAGCCACGCTCTGCTGGCACATGGCTTAACCCCCCACCCACACACACCTTCCCTCCTCATTCCCTTCCCCTTGTGTGTTGTGTCTCTTTAGAGTGCAAGCTGGTTGGCCACCTTGTTTTCTGATTATGTGTAACTCACCTGGGGCCCTTTCAGGTGCAGGGAAGGGCTAAGAATACTTGACCCTGGCAACCAACAATCTATTTGCTGCTCTTCTGGATTGCAGCTGGGCTGGTCAAAGAAAACTTCCAAATGGTCGGTGCCTCACAGGGTCAGAACTGTTCTTCTCCCCCTCAAAGGGAAGCGACCTTCCTGAGTGCTGCCTGGGCTGGGGGCTGCAGTCCTGCTTCAGGCAGAGAGACACCAAGATTTCCTGTTGCTGGTTTCTAATCCACAAGCATTCGGGCAAGGGGCAAACCTTGGGCTGGACCCTTCTCAAAGATGAAATCTGGAAGGGTCCCAAGGAGCAGAGGACATTGTAGATTGGGAGCAGAGAACCCGTCTGAAACGCAGAGTGCCAGGTTGGATCCCTGGCTTGGGAGAACATCTGTCTGGAAGCCTGAAGAGCTGGTGTCGGCCAGTGCTGACACCACTGCATTGCCAAGGGCAGGCAGCTGCTGATGTCCCCCCAGCCCAGCAGGGGATTCAGGAGCGCGTGGATGCCTGGGGGCTGGAGAGCCAGTGCTGCACCAGCAACCTGGTTCCCAGAACAGGGGACATTCAGCAGAAGCTGGAGGCTGGGATCACCATGGAGGAGTTTAAACCTTCCCCACTCCCGGGGGAAGCTGATCACAGAACCCCTAAGAGGGTGGATACCTCCTTGCTCCTCTTGGAAAAGAGGAATGGAGCTGCCAGGTTGTTAACAGGGACCAGCAGTATGAACTTAAAATGCCTGTCCTTTACCACCTACACTGGCTACCAGTTGAAGTCTGGGCCCAATTTAAGGTGCTGTTGATGACCTAAACGGCTTATGTCCTGGTTACCTGGAGAAGCATCTCCTTCCATATGTGCCTGCCCACCCCTTAAGATCCAGGGAAGAGGCCCTTCTCCAGGAACCCTCCCTGAGGCCGATTAGGAGGGTGGCTACCTGGAGAAGGATCTTCTCTGTGATGGCACCCCGATTGTGGAATTCGCTCCCCAGAGAGGTTCGCCTGGCGCCATCACTTTATTCTTTCTGGCACCAGGCCAAAACCCTTTTATTTTCCCAATGTTTTCAGGTTTGACTGTTTTTAATATGGGTTTTTATTGTTGACTGGTTAAGAATTTGATTAGGATGCTGTGTTTTATTTTATTTTGTCTTATTTTTCAACCGTCCTGAGACTATGCTAAGGGATGGTATAAAAAGTTTTAAATAAACAGATAAATAAATAAAATAAAAGCTGGCCCTGTGTTAATAAATTTTTTCCATGGGGAGGTCTGTCTGCTTCTATGCATATCATTGGAAAAGCTTAGCCAACAAGGTCACACAGTCTCTTTGTTGTGGCATTTAGGCAAATTGAACCAATGTGCATTTTTTTAAGTGTCTGGCTGTTCTCAAGTGGGAGATATTATGGGAAAGGTCTAACCTTTTAAACGGCACTGCATGTGACTACCACATCCCCCGAATATACTGATGGTGGCTGCCCTCCCCTTTCCGGGCAGCTTGTAGAGAGAGTACATGGAAAACAAGCAGCAAGTTTCCAATTACCTCCGTGTCCTTTTGGGTCCCTTTATTGATGTCACAGGGTGTTTTAAATCAGGCCCACTGGGGACAGAGGGGTAATGAAATGTGAATGCTCAGACGAATGCAGGAGAGAAGTTGGTTGTGAGAGACCCAGCCCTTGAAACAAGTCATCAGTGTAAATTGTGTTCTCTTGCTGGCCTGTGGCTCTAGCAAGGAAGGGAGGCGTACAAGTTCTTTGTCTAGGTGAGGTTCCTATTGCTCATACGAGTGGGAGCAAAGCTGATCAAAGTTCTAGAAGTGTGTGACACTTGGTAGAATGTCGGTAAGAAATGAAGCAAGGGTTGAACATACGGAAGTGAAGCTAAAGTAGGAACTGAGGACTGCACTAGGGGTGGGAACTCATCAGATGCTCTGGGCTTGGCTCCCTGGACCCTGGGTCGCTTTGTAGTTGTCCAGAGTCCAAATTCCTGGTGGACATGCCCAGCATTTGTGGGGTGCTTACCAGGAAACGAGCCCCACCTCCTGCACAAGCAGCCTTCCCTTTCTGCACTTGGGGCCGATCCTGGCATCCGCACCTGATGGGGAAGGTTGCTGGTTGCTCTGCTAGGGTCTGCAAACTTCCCTGGCCTTCTTCTCAGCTTGGATCATTTTCCAGGGCTGGGCTGCGTGCAAGAGGAAGTCTGTGGAGGGATGGATTCTAACAGGGTTTCTCCCAACCCTAAAGTACAAGGAGTGCCATTCTTGATCGAAATATAGAAACAGAATGCGTTAGAAGGGGTCTCTTGGGCCATCTGACCCCCGGCTCCAGGTGGCTCCGCTCACAACATGCCCACCATGTGCATGTCCAGCCTATCCTTGAACACCCTCACCAATGGGGCCTCAACCACCTCCCATGGAAGCCCATTCCATACACTGGGGGTCCTAACAGTCAGGAAGGTCTTCCTGGCATCCAAATTGAACCTTGGTCTCCTGAGCTTTGCTCCATTGGAACATGTCCTGCCCTCCACCACAGGAGGGGGAAAAGTCATGACCCACCTCCGTGTGGCACCCCCTTATGTACCTGAATGTTGCTAACAGGTCCCCTTGGAGTGTCCTCTCCAAGCTGAAAAGATCAGCTCCCTCCGTCTCTCCTCATATGGCTCCCCCTGCAATCCAGCCACTGTCCTCGTGACTCATGCTGCCCATGCCTGAGAGCCCTCCATGACTCAGATTTCTTGTGACTCCAGAGAGGGGTCAGAAGTGAGTTTCCAGACCTTCACAAATGGAACCATCCTGTGCTGTCCACTCAGTTACTGGAAGACGCCACAGGCACCTGCGGAGGACTTGGCACTCCTGAGACCTTCACCAACCAGAAGAAGCCTGTGCTGGAGGGGCAGGAGGGCCATGGCCCTTGAGAGCAAGCAAGCCCAAGGCCCAGCCCTTGAGGTGGGGAGCTTCCAGGAGGGTGATCCTCCAGCAAGGGAAGGGCTTGCTTTAGCTAGCTAGCTGCAGGGTCGCTGCCCAGGATGCTGCGTCTGAACCCACACCCCTGAGTCACCATGGGAGGTCCTGGGCCTGGATCAGCTGCAGATGTGGGGCCCGCCTCAGAGTCCCCAGCTCACTGGGTGATTTTGGCCAGTTGCTGGCTCTCAGCCTAACCAGCCTTACAAGATGGTTGCTCTGACGATAAAGGGAAGAGGACTTTGCAAGCAGCCTTGGGTTAGCTGCAAAAAGTAGGGTGTAATTAAGGTAATTAACAAATACCGTTAGAAGAAAAACGTGAAAATGGCTGCACCCTCCCTTTGCTTAGGGTGGCCTCCACCGCCCTGCCACGCCTCCTCGGAGCAAAGCCTGTGGCTTCCAGGGGGCTGATATGGGCAGGCGAGGGGAAAAGACCACACATTTCCATCGCACGTGTGCCACCGGGAGATCGCCATCACCCGCCAGCCTCCCAAAACAGCGCATGTTTGCTCGTGTGTGGATTTTAATTTGATCTCTGAAGGACATAATTGTCAATTCCCGCATTTTGATTTGAGATATTTAAATTAGGCTGGAGAAATTATATTCCACGCTGAATGCTTCTGAGCTCTTTGCTTCATTAACCACGTTACCATCAGAAACCCAGCAGGGAGGATGCAAACGTGTGCAAATTTCATTGCTGAGACCCAGTCCAGGCTCGGTGGCAGCATCCTTGCCCTCCCTGGAAACCACGCACGGGCTCTGGCCAACGGCCACACACCTGGGTGGCTGTCAGTAGTCCCTGGCAATCGTCCCCCTCCCTCTTCCATTGGCAGTTCGAGCTCTGCGAGATGCTGTGCTGGCATCTGAGGGCAGTGGTAGGTCAGGGCCGCAGCGGACAGTGAAGCAGAAACGTAGACATGGCTCCCCACAACTGGGCACCAGCCAGGTTGTTGGGGTGCAGGGGCTGCCTTCCTCAAAACAGAGGATCATTTGGAGCCAGAAGCTGGCCCAGTCCTGAGACCTTGGCAGTGGGTGGTATATAAAGGTTTTAAATAAACAGCTAAGGGGGCACAGCCAGCCAGATTCGGCTCCATGGAGACAACTTGCTGTTGGACAATAACCAGCCACTGGCATTCCATGCATGGTGGATCTCAGTGCAAAAGGCGTGGCGTGATCAGGGGTGGGCATTTTAGAGCATGGGGCTCTGACCGGACAGCTACCATAGCCCAGAGCCTCAGGGCACATGCAAAAATTCAAGTGCTGCACTGCTGCACACCAAGAAAGCAGTTCGCCCGGGTGCAGATCTCAGTAGGGAAGGGGTCTTGCTTCAAGACCATGCAAGGCCAAGCCACCCCCACATGCTTCGTGGCATCAAAGGGAACAAGACATAGCGGCCACGAAACCCAGCTGCGGTGAGAATTGGAGCTGAAGGTAGAATGAGGAAGCCGGGGGCTGGGGGGGACGACAGCCGCATCCCTGCTAATAAATTGTCAGTGCGGTGCCACCGCCCTGCCACATCTGCCAGCTGCTCCTCTTTTTTACAGTATAAGCGGGTAACTTCTGAAGGTGGCTGTTTGACCACTGGAGGTGGCCATGTGGCTGCCTCCATAGCAGCTCTGCTGGGTCATAAAGCATGCCAAGCACATGCTCCATGCTCCCCAGAGCTGCGCTGGGAAGACTGCTCTTCAGCAGGGGAAGGGGGGGCCTGATCCGTGTGCGCTCTGCTCCTCCTCAGAACTCAAGGCTCCCGCGGGGAAACAAGGCCTGTGCCAAGCATGTGCCTCGCTGTACAGCCCGAGCACAGTTCTTGCTTCTGGGGCGCTGAGGGATCAAGAGTGGGTTCAAAGCCCATGTAGTGCTGACCTGCCAATCCCACAGTACACGCCCCCCCCCCCACGTAGCTTCTGCAGGCAGATTTGTTAGCTTTTTTTGGCAGCGGGGGGTGGTGGGGGTATTTGTGCAGATTTTAGAAGACTTTGTGAATCGAGGGCAATTCTCACACGTCCCTCAACAAACACACAAACCAACAAACATCCAGTCCTGTCAATACGCGCACGGCAGAAGGACAGGTGCCCGGCAGTCGGTGAAGCGGGCACCATGGACACCCCCGCCTGCTCTTTCTCAGTGCTTCCCCAAACAGCCACCGAGGGCCTGGGAGGCAGCCCTGCCTGGGCCAGGCCACCAAGGCAGGGTGTGCAGCTGGGTTGCAAAAGCCTCCTGGCAGGGCCCCTGGTTGTGTCGTGCCGATTCCTGGTTCAAAATATCCACATTCTCCCCTTTCCGCTTGACTGCAGGACACCAGCTCATTTTCATCCTTCCTGAGCATCATAGCACAGAACTGGGACATGTTTTGCATTCAGGAGGCTTTGGTTCCGGTGCATCTCCAGGGTGAGATAACTCTTGCATGAATCCCTGGGGGGCAGCGGCTGCCAGCCAGTGCTGATAATACTGGGCTAGATGGACGTGGGGCTTGCTCAGGAGAAGCTTCCAATATTCCACTTGGTGTCAGCAATCCTGAGTTAGATCCACCATGTCTCTGTGTTTCTCTGAAGCAGCTTCTTACATCCTTCCTTCCACCATTAAGAGAGGAACAGTTCCCAGCAGCTGATAACATTAGTTTCTGGGGAAAATCTTCACTGCAGGCGCCTCAACCCACCAGTTGCCAGCCTTGGGTTGTCTGAACTGAGGCTAGAGATTGGGTTTCTGCAGCTGAGCTCAGTGCTTCATCTCTGGAATTTTGTTTTTCCTTGCTAGCTTTTCAGTATTTTCCTTTCATCCTGTTTGCTTCATATTTTCCTTACAGATGGATAAATCTAGCGGTTTCAGTATCTCTCTGTTTGTAAAAAAGTTACATGAGGTTTTTATTGTGTTTTGGCCATTCCTCACTCATGGAGTGTTTATCTTTGTGTCACAATCCAATATCAGTCCTGCAATGAGGCTGCGAACAGATACTGCTGCTTTCCATCCTCCTCTAGAATTTCTTCTGCCTTAAATTCAGTTGGCCTGAATCTTTGAGATTAAAAAAAAAGATTTACATGAAATTAATAAGCTGCTTTATTTGCATTCTCCCAGCACATGCATTTTTGTATGCAGATTTGCCTAACACACACAGTTTTGCAGGTAGGTATCTTAATATAATGCATTTTCTAACATTATTTCTTGCTAGATATGCACTTTGCTAAATACTTTTTTGAGTGGAGAAGCCCCTCGCAAAGTTTGGGGAACCTAAATCATGCAGGACAGTTGGGTTTCAGTTTGCATTGTGGTTCAGAAGTCTGAAATTAAGTTCACATTAAAATTTCAGCTGAACAAAGTTCTCCCAGTCCAGCATCGTATTTGCCCTTGACCTCTCGACAAACTATGCGTGATCCTAATCATATAGGGCATGCACTACAGCGCCATGACCCCAGGAACGGGGCTTGCAGATTAAGTCAACGCACCACCTGTTGTGATGCTCTTACAGCCAAAAGAGGAAACAAAACCCTGCGGGAACCTAAGACCTGCGCTCCCCATTCACATCCATCCCTGTCCAGAAGGACGACTGATGTTAATGCTTAGCCACCTTTGCAACAGGTGTGTTTGCCCAGTGAGCAGGAGAAGCACACTTTTAATTCTCTCTCCCATCCTGCAGACACATCACGAGGAGGCACGTGGGTGTCTTCCTGTGCAGGAGGAGCTAGTGTGGGGGGGCATGGCGAGCGCGAGTGAGTGTGGAGAGGGCTCCGTGCACCAGGCAGGGGCTCAGGTGTTTGGAGAGACTTGATGGCTTTCCTGACAACGAGGCAGGCTAGTGAAGAGCCCACTTTGCATCTCGTTAACAGGGGAGTGGAAACAGCAGTGCTCCCCGTCTCCTGATAACGACAGCCTGCTTTTTCCTGCTACCGCAATTAGGCGCAGAGGCCGGCCTCCCCTTTAGGTCGTTGTAGCTTCTGCTTTGGTTGCAGGTTTCATTCCAGAGCTGCAGAGCCCCGGCCTGATGGGGGACTCCTAGAACGCACTCCAGGTGGGAGCGCATGCAGAGGCCACGCTGTGCGGCAGAACTGGGCTCCTGCTCAGCTGGAAACCGTTCGCCTCTGAAGAGCCCGTCTCCCCATCAACCACGCAGGCCTGTGCTGGGAATCGCCCCTCCTCAGCCTTTCGGCTCTCCAGGTCACTTGTGCTTCCTCTTCACTTGATCCACGTGAGTTTTCCCCATACGAGGAACCCGGAGGGCCCAAAATGGCTCCCACCATGCACTGCAGATTGGGGCTGGTTGTTCTGGCACTTGGACTGCGATTTGGCCACTGAAATGGATTTTGCAGAAGAGGTTGACCTTGGTGAAACTGGTGCTTTCTTTTCTTCCTTTTCCTTCCCTCTCTCCTTCCTCTCATTCTCCCCCTCCCCATACATCTCCCCTCCTGCCACCTGCCTTTCCCCACACCCCCTCCATGTTCCTCCTCTCCAGGCTGAAGCAGCCCATGTAGGAATCCATCTGCTGCCATTCCTCTTTCCCAGAATGCCCCAGGAACTGGTTTAGCTTTGGGCTCATGGTGGCATCGTTGCCAAGAGAGGCACTGGAAAGAGAAGGGGTGGGGGGCAGGACTGCATGAGGAATGCCACTGGCTACTTTTCTTTTTGTTGGGGTGGGGGGAAGAGCCAAAACATTGAAAGCCTCCCTCTGGCCTGCCCCAGAATCACTTTGTGCCACCACCCAGCACAGAACAACCAACGGGGTGAAGGATCCCAGGAAGTCTGCCCCCAAACTGAGCTTGGATTAGGGATGGCAATAAAACAACATTAATGTTTAGCTAGATTCTCTGAACTTCACCTTAGATATTTGCCTCTAGTTATGTTCCACATTGAAGTGTGATCTCTGTTCATTTTACGCAAATGGGCAAATTGCATAAAATAAATGTGAAAAAAGTGCAGAACTGTGCATTTTCTAAAGGGGAACACTCTCCCACATCCACTAGTGCATTAAAATGCAGATTTTAAAATGAGTGGATGCTTGAAAAGTTGCAAACATTCTCTTACTCACACCCCCACTGAGGGCTACAAATGCAGCACATTCACAAGGTTTACAAGCATTAATGAAATTGTCATACCTGGTACCTGGAGTGTCCTGTGAGAACATCACGTGTCTCTCTGTGCGGTGCTTCCCTGATATGCAGACGCAGTGCTGAGCTTTCCTTCAGCTTTCCTTTCTCCCCACTATCATGAGTAGGTTGATAAAGCACCGGACAACCACGCACCCATATCAGTGATGCAGGGCAGGCACACTTGTGCAGCACTCGATCAGTGCCTGTGTGAACTTGTGCGGGCTGATAAAATTCTGGAATCGGTACAGCCCAGGCCTACAAGGGTGGTGGCCGGATTGCAGGGGAAGCCGTGTGAGGAGAGACAGCGGAAGCTGGGCCTCTTCAGCCTGGAGGAGAGGAGACTCCGAGGGGATCTGTTGGCGACATACAGGTATGCGAGGGGGTGTCACACGGAGGTGGGCAGAAGCCTGTTCTCCCCTGCAGAGGAAGGCAGAACGCGCTCCAACGGAGCAAAGCTCAGGGAACCAGGTTCCATTTGGATGCCAGGAAGCACTTCCTGACAGTCGGGACCGCGAGGGTGTGGAGTGGGCCTCCACGAGAGGTCATTGAGGCCCCATCGGTGCGGGTGTTCAAGGATAGGCTGGACGTCCACCTGGTGGGCATGTCAGGAGCAGAGCCGGCTGGAGCCGGGGGTCAGACTGGATGGCCTGGGAGGTCCCTTCTCCCTCCCTCTGTTTCTGTTTCTAATTCAACAGCCACAAAACCACGGTTGGCAGTATTGTTGAAGAGAACGTGTTTTATAGGGTGATGTTTATCACCACACTGTAGCAGCTTTTTTCATCTGGCAGGAAATACCAAGGGAATAGGGAGACGGCCTAGAGGAAGTGGTGCAACCTGCAGGGGATCCCCGAAGGGCCAGCCAGGGACCTCAGGAGGACTGGCGCTAGCCTAGCGCATGCCTTCTGGAACCGTGCGAGTGACGCAGAGCGTTGGAGAAGCCGCACCAAGGAAACCAGGACAGAGACGCTTGGTTCCTCCTCGGAACAACCTCGTGGGCTCCCAGTGGTGTAGAAGGAAGGGCCGTGAGCCTCTGTTTGCATCTTGCCCTGCTGCTCCCCCAGGGCTGCATTCATAAGGAGGGCTAAGAAGTTGTCCAAAAGACAATTGCCCAGAAATGCTTGCTCTAGCGAGTGTTGCTGTCATCATGAAGCCAGGCCCAGGATTATGGTCAATGTAGTCTTCTTCTCCCTGAGTCCTGGGCACTTAGACTATTTCAGGAAATCATTGGGGGTGGAGAAGAAATCTCAACAGAGTCAAAAGAAGGTGGTGCTGGGGAATGGTTGCTGTACCCACAGCCTCCATGTCACAGGGTCCCACGGGGCCCTATGCTAACCTACATGCTTTTCCGCATCAGCGTGAAATCACTGGGAGGGGTCATGTGGAGGTGGGGGCTGAGGTGCCATCAGCAGGCTGAGGACCCTCAGCTCCACCCGTCGTGTCCATGAGCCCCAGGGGAGGCGGTTCCTGCTCTGCTCCGTTCCTGAGTTCCGCAGTGGACTGGATGAGGGCCGCTAAACTGAGGCTCAGTCCAGAGTGGGGGGGCGGTGTTGGTGGGTGGACCATCTGAGTGGCTGGGGGGCCCTCCAACCTGCCCTGGACGAGGTCGCATGCCCCTCAGAGGGCAGGCTCCAGAGCCTGGGGTGCTCCTGGACCCGGAGCTTGCCCTTGATCCTCAGGTGGACTTGGTGGCCAGGAGCACTTCTCCAGCTACGGCTGATTTAGCACCTGTGGCCCTACCTGGACAGGCAGAGTCTGGCCAGCCCCCCACGCCTTGGCAATCCCCCAGTGGGGCTGTTGCAGCGCATTCTGCGTGGGTCGGCCTTTGAGGAGGGTCTGGAGGCTTCAGCTGGTTCAAAAGGGGCTGTGCAGCGACTGGGAAGAGTTTGTGCCTAGATTAAGCCAATTCTATGGCTGCCGGTTGGGGTCCAGGCCCCGTGTAAAGTGCTTGTATTGACGAGAAATCCCCAAACGGCTTGGGCGGGGTACCTGAAGGAGCACGTTCTCCTACGACCTACCCAGTTGTTACAATCTGGCCCAGAGTCCCTCCTTGAAGTGCCGCCCACAAAGGGGGTGAAGGGGCTGGTGAATAGAAGAAGGGCCTTCCTGGTGGTTGCCCCCATCTCTGGAATTGGCTCCCCAGAGAATTTTTTCTGCCACCTTCATTACGATTATTTCAGTGCCAGGTGAAAACAGTTTTTTTCCTCCAACTTTTTAAATAATTAACTGAATGGGATTTAATTAATTTTAATTCTGGTTTGATTGATTAACTAAAATCTGAGCAATGACTTACCCACTATCCTGGCTGAGGATAAATCTCATTGAAGTAATCTGTAGCAGTCTTAGTGGCATTTGTTTTAAGTAGATTTTTGAAAACTAATTATTATTCATTGTATAATGTATATGTTACTGCTTTGCTGGATGTATGCCTGCCAGAGAGTCTATTGGGCGTGGTTTTATAAATCAAATAGTAAAAGAAACTAATGCTACCCCAGCCATCCACTGGCATCCTCAGCCAGCCTGAATCGGTGAAGGCTGCTCTTGCAAAATTATTCCTGGGTGTGGCAGGATGATCTGCCCCGGTCCCCATGATTCCCATACTGGCTGTGCATAATGCCTTGTGACACAAGCCACTGGGCACAATCCAGCTCCAGAAACCATTTCCAGCCCACTGAGCTTTTCCATCTCGTACTTAAGAACTTTATGGATCGGTGGTGACATTTCCATTTTAATTTGCTAATTACTATAGGAGGAACTGAGAAGCAGCTTTAGATTTATTAGCATTTCACAGGCTGATGTGATCTATTTACAGCTCTGAAGCCCAGAAGAGAGCAAGACTGTAAGGGCAGATTAATTCTTTTGTGGGGTGGGAACTTCCTCTCGTGACCAGAAGAAGCCTGATGCTATTCTGTCCTCTTGCAGGGGACCGGGTGGGGCGCAAGAGCTTGCCAGCTGGCACGCTGGCAGTGATGGGCAGTTCTTCCAAACCCGAACATCCAAAACCTCAAGCTCCTTCCATCCCAAATGGGAAGAACTTCTTAAACTTTGAAAAATCCTTATGAAAAAAGAATTGGAAACAAAATTCTCCTCCAGCTGCGCAGCTATTCTCATCCAGCACAGACTGAGCCATTTTATGTACCTGCCTGTTAAAGAGGAGGAGTGTTTTGTTTTTTGTTTTGTTTCATTTCTTTTAAGAAGATGCAGACACTGTCATGGCCCTTCTTCCTCTCTGAGCAGCGGGACAAAGCTTTTGAGCAAAGATTGCTTTATTATCTTAAAGCTGGTCAGCTAGGCTCTCTTTGTGATACAAATGAAACTAATTGCAGAAGTCAGTAACAAAAGCGACAAGGAAATTTGGAATATTGGCCATTAGGGAAGGGCAGCTTAATGATCAGAAGATCTTATTCTTTTGTTAACCACCCAGACAGCCTCAGCTATTAGGCAGCATAAAAATGAAATAAATAAATAAGATGTTCGTTCCAAAAGATTCCTCTCCTCCCTTTGAAAACTGAAAAAAGCACCCACACCTTCAAAGTGGGTCCTTCTGCTGAAAGAGTGCATCCCGATTGCCACAGTTTAGCAGGGACAGGCCCTGGAAAGCCTCCGGCCCTGCTTTCTGCCCCCAGCGAGTGAGAGGCTGGGGGTAGGGAGGGGCAGGGGATTTGCCTGGGGAGGGGCCAAAATCGGGCAGGTCCACTGACTGGCCCCTCCCGGGTTCTGGCCCATCGGCCCGGCGCCTGCTTGCTCCACGGTGAGCTGAACCAGCACAAGGTCTGCTGCTTTGTAGATGGGCTGTGAGCAGTATATCTTTCTAGGCAGAGCCTTCATGAAAATTGTAAGCCAAGTCTGCACACATTTCCCTGCCTTAACAAACAATATATGCAAATCATAGCACACCTTAGAGGTAGGAGCCACCCCAACTTGGCCTGCTTTAGGCTGTCAAGTTGGCAAGGTGCTGAAAGGCATGGAATCATAGAACAGAGGAGCTGGATGGGGCCAGGGGGCCCTCGGGGCCAGGCCCTGCTGCTGCGGGACCCAAGTCATGCCCTCCCACTCAGGGGCTGCCCAGGTTTGCTGATCATGAGCTGGGTGAGTCTACCAGCGCAGCCTATCCCTCGTGATGGGTATCCCCTTCCCCCTCCGCTCCCGAACACCCCTGGGACGCATAAGCCAGAATGCTCAGGCTCTCCGCAACGATTGGTCCTGGCCGCCTCATGCACTGCTGCTACTGGGGCGTTATTTTGACAGGTTGTTGGCAGGATATTTATTTATTTCATTTTTATATCACCAATAGCCAAAGTGCTCTGTCGTAGGAGAACTGCATTTCTCCTCTTGTGGACTGTTGCTCTCGGCTTTTTCGTCATCACTATGACAGATCATGCAGGATCGCTGAATGGTGCCTGCACCCAGGGGGAAGAGCTTCTAGCCCTTCCATGCGGGGTTTCGAGTTCATGAGATGTCCCTTGGTATCAGCCCTGAGCTGTCAGAAGAACCCAGGTCAGAAGAACCCAGGCTAGGGTGTGTTTCTCAGTGGGGCGACCAAGGGAGGCAGTGAAGCTCATAACAGATCTGCTGGGCTCTGGCTGCGACTGGCTGATTCTGCCATGTGATTTTGCCCTTTAGAGACCCAGACCAGCAGAAATGGAGATCAGTGGCATTCTTCATTCCATCTCCAAGTTGGTTTCAACTTGGGTCCATTTCAATTTGTGAGCTTTGCCCCTTTCCCTGTTTGCATGAAAATCCATGCACATTTTTTTCAGATTGCTGTATCAGTTGTGCATATCTATCCAATGTGCACATTCTTCTCCCATAAACTAAAGTGCATTGTCCACATTTTCAACAGTGTCCTCTCTGCACGCATATTTCCAACAGGCACGTGCTGTCAAACATCTCTGGAGAGGGAGTGCACAAATTGCATGGACAGCTTTGGAAATGAACAGGTTTCACACACAGCTTGTGTCCATTTCTGTGTTTAGTCCCAAAGGAGCGAACAGAGTAAATCCAAATCAAGAAAAAATTGAAATTAAATTGTCATATATCCCTAGACATCAGTGCGCTGTTCACTGGAGAGGTTTGTAGGAATGACAGTGAGCTTCTTGAGAATTAGGTGGTCATTCCTGAATTGCCAAAAAGAGAAGTGTCACTCATCCTCCGTCCCTGCAAAAGAGAGAGCGAGAGGGAGAAGAGCTATTTTGGATAAAGCTTGCATATGCTAATTAGGGGTGGGATGAACCTTGCCAGAAACCAGCCCTTCAGGTATCCATGGGCCCCCTGTTGTGCACAGTCTGGTCTTCCAAAGAAAGCTGGCCAAGACATCTGCGATGCTCACCCTTTCCCCCATCAGCAGCGGCAGCAGCCCAAGAGGCCGACTGGAGCAGGTGCAGACGAGAGACGCTGCTGAAGAAGGCCGGTTGCACTCCCTCCGTCCACAATGGAGGAGCTGGCCTAGTGCGTGCGCAGGTGACGCTACTGGTTGGGGCACTGCTGTGCTGGCGGGTGTCCCGGACCCAGTGCCCCACCCTCCCTTGGTGTGGGGAGTGGGCCAAATTGCTGGCGAGGGAGCCTCTGCATGCTGGAGGACTCTGACTCTCAAGCAGGCGTCCGGAGCATTAAGCAGAGGGGTCCAACAGATTCGCCACCCCAGACAGACCCCGCAGCCACCCCTCGCTCGATCTGGAATGGAAGGGGAGAGCAGCCGCATCGCTAGGGCCCCAGAGTCCAGTGCCCCCTGGCTCCCCCGGTGGTCCACAGTGCAGCTGCAGGCCCTCTGCAGAAGCGGGCTTTGGGACAGGCAGGCTCTGGCCTGGTGGACTGGGCACCGGCTGGTTGGGCCTGCTGGGCACCGTGAAGTGGAACTGGGAGGAGCATAGAAACAGAGAAACGGAGAGCCAGAGCAAGCCAGAAGGGGTCTCCTGGGCCATCTGGCCTGACCCCCGGCTCCAGCCAGCTCCACACATTCATTCATTCATTCATTCATTCATTCATTCATTTATTTAAAACTTTTCTAGACCGTCCCATTACCAAAGTCTTGGGATGGTTTAACAATACAAAATGTATTTTTATTCAAACACAGCATCCTAGAATTCAACTAATAATAAAACCCAATTAAAACAGTCAGGTTTTAAAACATTGAGAAAAATTAAAAGATTTTGGCCTGGCACCAAAAAGAATAAAGTGACGGCACCAGGCAAACTTCTCTGGGGAGCGAATTCCACAACTGGGGAGCCATCACAGAGAAGCCCCTTTGGGTAGTCACCCTCCTAATCTCCTTCAGGGAGGGCATCCAGAGAAGAGCATCTGTCCCGGATCTTCGGGTGGGGGCAGGCACATATGGAAGGAGACAATCCTTCAGATAACCAGGCCCTAAGCAGTCATCACCAGCACCTTAAATTAGGCCCAGGCCTCAACTGGTGGAAAAAGACTGGCGTTATGTGCACATAACTGCCAGTCCCTGTTAACAACCTGGCAGCTCTATTCTGGATCAGTTGAAGTATCCAGACAGTCTGCAAGGGCAGCCCCACATAGAAAGCATTACAATAGTCCAATCAGGAAATTACCAGGGCCTGGGTCACCGCTGCCAGGCCCTGTCCATCCAGATTGGGGTGCAGTTGATGGATCAGCCAAAGCTGAAGGAAAGCGTTCCTTGTCATGGCCACCACCTGGGATTTTGGGGACAGCTCTTGGTCGAGCAGCACATCCAAACTGCACACCCTGTCCTTTAGGGGCAGTGCAACCCCGTCCAGGTTTCATGTAGATGCTAAATAGCATGGGGGATAAAATGGAGCCCTGCAGAACTCTATGGCAAAGCCGCCATGGCCCAGAGCCACAATCCCCCAGCACCACCTTCTGGAATCGGTCAGCCAAGTAGAAGTGGCACCACTGCAGAGCAGTGCCTCCAACCCCCAACTCAGCCAGCCTTTTCAGAAGGATACCATGGTTGCTGGTATTGAAAGCTGCTGCGAGGTCCAGGAGAACCAATAGGGACGCACTCCTCCTATCCCTCTCCCTGCACAAGTCATCATACAGGGTGACCAAGGCAGTTTCTGTCCCATAACCAGGCCTAAAGTCAGACTGAAATGGGTCCAGAAGGTCAGTTTCATCCAAGAGAGCCTGGAGTTGCCCAGCCACCACCTGATCGAGCACCTTGCCCAAGAACGGGATGTTGGCCACCGGTCTACAATTAGAGGCCAACTCTGGGTCCAGGTTCACCCTCTTCAGAATGGGCCAGATCACCGCCTCCTTAACTACCTCCTGGACCCAGGTATGCATCCCATCCTTGACTTTGGTGAGCAGCCAAGAAGGGCAAGGGCTGAGTAAGCAAGTGGAAGGCAGGACAAGTCCAAGCACCTTGCCCACATCCTCAGGCCTGAGGATTGATTGAAACTCATGACGTGCCCACCACACGCATGTCCAGCCTGTCCTTGAATACCCTCACCAATGGGGCTTCAGGCACCTCCTGTGGAAGCCCAGTCCATACCCTCGGGGTCCTAATTGCCAGGAAGGGCTTCCTGGCATCCACACTGACCTGGATGAAGGGTGCCTGCATGCCTTCAGATGCCCGGGCAGTGCAGCATCCCTGCCACATCGCCCAGCCTCCCTGGCTGCGCACGTATGGTGCCTTCCACATGGCTTGAAGTGCCTGGTCCTGCTTGATCTTGGGCGCTAAGAAGGCTCAGGCCTGGTGGGCTAAAATGTTATGAACTGCCAGAGAACTTTGGCGACAGGCAGTGGAGAAATATAAGAGCAGCAGCAGCAGCAACAACGGGGACCCTCTTCTTTCAAGGATTTGGCAACTTAGAATAAGATTTTCATCAAATCCTTTGGTTTATTTCCTGTTCATTAGCAATTGTTTAGGAATGTGATTCTCCATGCGTCTTGTGTGTTTGTATGCATTTGGGTTTTATAATAAAATTTAAGGGTTTAACCTTTGTAAATAGTGGTACTCTCTTGGATAGGGGACAGAAAGTAGAAGCCATCCCTAAGGAACAGAAACAATCTGGATGTATGAACCTCACTGTTTAATAACAGGTTGATTTTAGATATAGAAACAGAGCAAGTCAGAAGGGGTCTCCTGAGCCATCTAGCCTGACCCCCAGCTCCAGCCGGCTTTGCTCATGATGTGCCTGCCATGTGCATGTCCAGCCTATCCGTGGACACCCTCCCCGATGGGGCTTCACCACCTCCCATGGAGAGGCAGCAGAAGGATCCGGGCACCTGAGCGGAGGGTGTCTGTGCAGAGGCTGAAGAGCAGAGGTCAGCACGGGCGGCTCTTCCAGAGAGGAGGGTCCCTGGCTCTCGCATGGCCCTCACAGTTCCCACTGCTCAGTCCGGGGCACCTTCTTCTGCACTGCACTCGACACATGTGCAGGGGAGCTGCTGGCTGGATCAGCGACACCACAGGTTGGATTCCCAGGCAGCCGCCGCCGCTGCGCTTGTCGCATTAATGCAGCACACTGAAATTACAAGCAAATATCTCAAGGAAGCATTATGCGGCATTAGCAAATGTTACATTAGATTCATGCCAGGGGACAGCTGCCGAGATACGATGCCCTCTCGCTGCAGAAGTATCTGCTCCCGTTTTAAGCTGAAGGAATTCGCTTGGAAGCAGGCAAGAGATTAGCCCCCGTCACGTGGCATTAACGAGCCATGCCAGTCCCGGCACTGAGATGGAATGATTCACTTCTTAACTTTTTGGAGGCGTTGACTGAAAAGCAACTCAAGTTTCTAATGGTTTTTTTGGCACCTGACTGAACATTTTTTAAACCATGTTTTGAATGGCATTATCGCAAGAGTGTGTTCATCTCTGTGGATGTCACAAGCCTGGATAATCTGGGTCTGTCACTACTGATAGTTGGAATTACACCCCAGCTTCCAAAATAATGACGTGCATGAAGAATACCTTGGCTCCCATCTCAGGCCCAAATTGTCCATTCTTTTAAGATCCTGTTGTGTACCAGGAGTGGTTGAGAATGCATGGCAGCAACGCGCGCCTTGGAAACAGCAACATGTTGTCATGGTAAGTGTCAAAATGCCACCTGTCACTACACTGTGTTCCTCTGTCTGATTGGCTGCGCTCCTGTTTATCCTGGATCATCAACTGTAAGGACGTTCCATAGGAGTCCAAGGCCGCAGTCATCCAGACAAATGTGTTCCTAAAGCTGCCAGGAAGAAAATGGGTGTGTTTCAAACATGTTGCTGGGGAGAGCTTAGTGAATAGCTGCACTAACACATCCACAAGCGAGTTGGTCTTAGATTAAATCAAGCCAGAACTGGCTCTGGAAGCAAAAATGACAAAACAGAGGTTGTCGTACTTTGGGCATAACATGAGTACCTGGACCTGGTAATAGACTGGATGAGGGCCAATGAACTGAGACTCAATCCAGACAAAACAGGAACTGTTGCTAGGGGGTTCATCTGACCAGTTGGAAAATATTCAACCTGTCCTGGATCATAGAATCATAGCATAGTAGAGTTGGAAGGGGTCATGAAGGCCATTGGGTCCAGCCCCCTGCTGTTGCAGGACACCAAGTCCCACCATCCCATTCACATGGCTGTCCAGTGTCACCTTGAATGCCTCTAGTGTGGGAGAGCCCTCTACCTCTCCAGGCAGCTGGTTCCACTGTCCTATTGCCCTGACAGGGAGGAAGCTTTTTCTGATGTCCAGCCTGAATCTGGGTTGTCACAACTTGACTTGGTTATTCTGTGTCCTGCACTCTGGCATCAACAAGAAGAGATCCTGACCTTCCTCCTTGTGACAGCCTTTGAGGGACTTATAGTGGGATATCATGTCCCCCTCAGCCTTCTCAAGCTGAACATGCCCTGTTCCCTCAGTCCCTCCTCACAGGGCAGTGTTTCCAAACCCTGGATCATTTTTATTGGTGTTGCGCTCCTCCTAAAGGACGGGGTTCGCAGTTGAGCGTGCTCCTAGATCCCAAATTGTCACTGGAATCACAGGTGGCCTTGGTGAGCAGAAGCACCTTTTATCAGCTCAAGGAGATTTCCCAACTGTGACCCTACCTGGACAGGCAGAGGCCAGCCACAGCGATCCGTGAGCCGGGAACCTCTCGTTCGGGCTGCAGTGATGCACTCTGTGCGGCGCTGCCTTTGAAAACAGTCTGGAGACTCCAACTGGTTCAAAACAGAGCAGCGGGGCTGCTAACAGGGACCAGCCAAGATGGACCCGTCATGCCGGCCCTTGTTCAGCTGCACTGGCTGCCGGTTGAAGCCTGGGCCCAATTCAAAGTGCTGATGTTAACTTTGAAAGCCCTAAATGGTTTGGGTCCAGGGCATCTGAAGGAATGCCTTGGTCTGTATGTCCCTCCCCGGACCCTAAGTCCTTTCCCAGAGGTCCTTCTTAGAGAACCACCCCCTATGAAGTGAGGGGGGTGATAACTAGAATGGCCTTCTGAGCAGCTGCACCCCATGTTTGGAACATGCTTCTCAAGGAGGTGTGCCTGGCACCATCCTTATTTTCTTCTCATTGCCAGGCCAACCCCCTCTTATCTTCCGCTTTAATTCTGTTCTATCTGCTGCTATGCCACACATTAATTTTACCTTAACCTCTATAGGTCGTCAACCTTTGCTATATCGGCTTTATTGTTTTTGTTAATGTATATCTGATTGTTGCATTGTTGTTTTATGTTTTTAAATTTGCATACTACCAGAAAGCCCGATGGGTTATGGGGTGGGATAGAAATGTAAGCAGCAGCAGCAGCAGCAGCAACAACATGCAGCAGCCACGTTTCTCCCTCGATTGAGAGTGTGGAGCCTTTTTCAGCTCAAGAACCAACTTTTATTTCGGAGACGCTCTCACCGCTTCCTCTTTTGCACTTCAAAGAAAGGGCTTCACTGCATGAAACCACACTTGGAAACATTTAATGAGATAATTTTCAATGATTCAGATGGTCGGGATTGTATTACTCTTTTTTATTCAAATTTAAATATATTCCTATCACACTAAATTTGCGATCATGACTCCAAATGATGATTAGCCAAGAGTTACTCACTTGTCTTACATTTGCCTGGCCATTTTGGCCAGTCCACAGCTGATGGATGGCTCATCCACTTCCCACCAGATCGATAATCTGCCTCTCAGACTCAGCTGAGGGATGAGATATTTATTGCACTGTGTTGGGTCTGATGGAGACGATCGCATGTGCGATGGGCTTAGGGGAGGTGACTGCAAATGGACAACAGCCACCAAATGTGAGGTGAAGGTCAGGTTGAGGCTCTCGGGTGCATCGCATGCTGCAGCCCTTCTTTCTCCCAGAAAGCTCAGCAGAAATGTGGCAGAAGCAGAGCTTACCTCTGTCTTCTACACACCCCAAAACATATCCTTGTGTATGCCCAATAATTGTGTTGAACTACAGATCCCATTATCCCGGGACGGCATGACCATGGTGGGAATTGTAAGGGCACCAGCTTGGAGTGCTGCAGGATTCAGAGATAAGTATCAATGACCTGGAGAGGGGGCAACCAGTCTGCTGAGTAGATTCATAGATGATTCCAAAGTGGGGGCGGTGGCCACAACTGAGGAGCAGGTGATCCAGATCCAGAAGGCTCTGGACAGGCTGTGGAAGTGGGCGGGGGACAACAGGATGGTGTTCAGTGTGGATAAGTGCAAGGTCTTGCACTTGGGGCATAGGAATGGGTGTCATGAGTACAGGTTAGGGGACAAGTGGCTGGAGAGCAGCACTTGTGAAAGGGACCTTGGGCTGCTGGTCCACTGCAGGCTGAATGTGAGCTGGCAGTTTGACAAAGAGGTTAAGAGGGCACATGCCACCCTTGGATGTGTAGCCAGAAGTTTGGCTTCCAGATCTAGGGAGGACCTGATACCGCTGTAGATGGCTCTGGTGTGCCCACAACGGGAGTGCTGCGTGCAGTTCTGGGCCGCACATTATATGAGAGAAATAGGTTAGAATCGGTCCAGCTGACATATGAGGAGAGGCTGAGGGAGGGAGTTGGGTCTTTTCAGCCTGGAGAAGAGGAGACTCCAAGGGGATCTTTGGGTGACATACAGGTATGGGAAGGGGCTACCAATTGATGTCTGAGCCCAATTTAAGGTGCTGGCGATGACCTACAAAGCCCTAAACAGCCTGGGAAACCTGTAGGAATGTCTTCCCCCTATGTGCCTTCCTGCCCCTTGAGATCTGAGGCGGAGGCCCTGCTCCGTGAGCCTTCCTTGAAGGAGATCAGGAGGGTGGCTACGCAGAAGAGGGCCTTCTCTGTGGTGGCGCCCCAACTATGGAATATGTTCCCCGGAGAGCTTCATCTGGCACCGATGTTATATTCTTTTCAGCGTCAGGCAAACCCCTTTTTATTTTCTCGCTATTTTAATGTTTAATTGAGTTTAACTGGGGTTTTAGTATATTAATGGCTGGATGCTGTGGGTTTGGTTTTATTCTACTTATTTATTGTAAGCCGTCCCAAGACATTCTGTAGGGGATGGGCTAGAAAAGCTTCAAATAAATCAATGATCAATCAATCCATCAATCCCCAGGAGGAAAGTGACGGCAGCCTGCGGCAGCCTTCTTGGTCCCCATCTTCAAGCCGCGCCGCATCCTGAACCAGCAGCGCAGCACTTCCAAAGGGGCAGGCATGGCGGGCAGGAAGGCCTTCACTTCCTTCCTGCCCCCGAGTTCCACAGGGACACCCTGCTGCCCCCTTTCCATACAGTGATGAAGATGAGGGTGAACCCCTGCAAAAAATCCAGAGGAGGGTGTGGCACCCCACCCCCCAGACACCGCCCAGCTATGGGCAGCATGCTCCAGGCCCCCGTGCATGTGTAAAACATGGCGGGGGCAAGACCGGGGGAGGGGCTGCCTGCACAGTGGTGACCAACTTTGGCCAAAGCAGGGGACGGGGTAAAACTCCTGCTGGGCTTTGCGGAAGCAACCTGTCCGGAGCAAAACAAAAGCAAAAGAGCAGCATCTCAGGCTCAGAGTCACAGCAAAGTAGAGATCGGGTCCAACCCTCTGCTCAGGAAGTACTCCAAGTTCAAGCATCCCTGACTGAGGCTGCCCGGCTGCCTCTTGGATGCCTCCAGGGTAGGAGAACCCACCACCTCCCTGGGTCAGGGGTCCCATTGCCCTACTGCTCTCACAGTCAGGAAGTTATTCCCGATGTCCAGCAGGAATCTGGCTCCCTGGAGCTTGAGCCTGTTGTTCTGGGATGAGCAAGAAGAGATCCTGGCCTTCCCCTTTGTGACAGCCTTTCAAGTGCTATCCCATCTCTCCCCAGTTTTCTCCTCCCCAGGATAAACACTCCCATTTCTTTCCATCTCTCCTCACAGGGTGAGAGCGAGAGATTCATGTACTGCACGAAAGGGAGGGAGGGAGAGGAAAGGGGAAATAAGCCCCTAGCTGGAAAATGCCCTGTGGGGGCTGCCTCTTTGAAGAACTGGTGTGAAAGATGGGATTGCTGGTTAAAATGCAGGCTGTGTGCTCTCTCTGCCCCCGTGTAGAGTTGAGGGGTGGACAGCCTTGGTTGTGTAGACATGTCCGGCTACAACCACTTAACCCAGAGCTGCACAGGCCATGATCAGGGCTTAAGATGCAAATGAGTTTAGGTTTCTGTCTGGCTGACCCGCAGATTCCACGGTGGACTGGTTTGACAGAACACCGGGGTTGGAAGGGGCCTACCAGACCATTCAGCCCAACGCCCAGGATCCCAAGTCCAAGCATCCCTGACAGAGGGCTGTCCAGCCACCTCTCGGATGTCTCCAGTAGGGCAGAGCCCACTCTCCTGGGTCATGGGTCCCATTGCCGTACCGCTCTCACCGCCAGGGAGTTCTTCCTGATATCTGGCCAGAGTCTGGCTTCCTGAGACTTAAGCCCATTATTCTGTGTCCTGCTCTCAGGGATGATGGAGAAGAGATCCCGGCCCTCCTCTCCATGGCAGCCCTTCATGCATTTGGAAAGCAGCTTTTCCCAGTTTGGCTGGATTCCATGCATGTGTGGAATGTTCTTTTACTTTGCCAGGGTGTGGGGACTTGTGCAACTGTGCATTTGTGCTCATGTGTATCGCTTGTGTAACGTGCACTCTTGCATTTGCACATGTACATTGCCATGGGTACACTTTAGCCCTGGGGCACACGTGCAAATGCAGAGCAAACATGCATGAAAAGTCTTATTCGCCCAGCAAGCAGATAATGGAATAAATGCTACCTGAGAAAGGGCAAAACACCGATGGGATGGATTTAATACAATCTGGACAATTCGAGTTGCAGCTTAAAGCACCGGGATGGCGCCTTGGTGTCCACATAGACCAGCGAGCGAAAGCTCTGAGTGGCTGCGAAACACAAGCACCTCTGTGATTTAAAGACAACAGCGATGTGCCCACTGCAATGCACCACAACCTTTTGAACTCATTCTGAGTGCAAACCGATCCAGAGGGACAAAGAAGTGTGTGTGTGAGCGGGGGGTGAGATTCCTGTGAATTAAGCGCTAGTAGCGCTAGTGTGGGAACGCTGCGTTCCAGTCTGGTATGAAGGAGGGAATCCAGGGGGATGTCGACAGGACGAATTCAATGGTTCGTCGTAAGATGAAGCACATCTACATAATGGGGTTGCTGTCAGTTTGGGTTCCTGGCTGCGTCTCTTGACTCCTGCTAAATTAGCTTGGATTTCTGACTTGCCGGGCTCCATTTGCTCCTGCACGCTCTGGAATGCTTTTTTCTCTTGCTGTTATATAATACCAAGTGAGTGAGAGATCATTATCTGGGCAGCAGCATCTGCCAGCTATCTGGCCGTTCTGCTTTCCAAATCTGTATTTGACGAGGGACTTGGGAGAGGTCCTGTTGTGATACATACAAGAGCAGCAACGGATTAATAAACTGGACAGCCCCATCGATGCCGGGAAGCAGCCCTTGTGCTTGAGTGGGACATCAGATTTCTGGTAGTTTCTTGCATTAGGCACAAAGCGAGAAGGCTGCAAAAGGCCTGTGTTCTTTCTGGCTTCTCTTATTCTTTGGCCTAGGCTCCCGGGGCACCACACTCTCAAGTGGGGCATCAAAAGGTGGGCCAGCACAATCTCCCTGGGGTCTCAGTCTGGTTGCCTGGGGCTTTCCTGTTGGTCCCTTCCTCTGCCCTGCCTTCCTTCCCCCAGACCACCAGTGATTGGGTGGTTTCCTGGCATTTACGTGTTTCTTCCCACATTCAAATCCTTGCCCTAAGGGGAAATCCATGCAGCATCGTCCCAGAGGTCCACAGCCCACAGGACACTGCCCAAATTCTCGGTCTGTCCTGGGGGTGCTCCAGTGGGCGGAAGAGGTCCCTGAGGAGCTGGCTGGGTTGCAGATGGGAGGCAGGCTTCTTCCACAGTGAGGACCCAGATCCGTCTGGCTGCATGTCCTCTCCAGGGAGCTTTGGAGGCACCGTCTCCCTTTAGGCACCAGGTTTCCCTTTAACTCCCCAGGGCTCTTGGTGGGTGGGTGGGTGCAGCTGCCCTTTCTCCTTCTGCTTTATCTGATCTTAATGAAGTGCTGCTTCAGGTTGTCTGTGCACGAGTCAGCTGGGTTGACATGGCAGGCAAGCAACTCAGTGTGGTTTCTATGATGTGTGGTTTTTTGCCTGGATGTTCCTGGCAGAAAATCAATGGTTTCTAGGCTAGTGTGGCTTCCAAACCTCCTTGATGGTTCTCCTGCTGTTGGCACATATCCCATCAGCCACCACACCTGAAATCCAATTCCCCATTAGGTAGCTGGAGCAGCAGCTGCCCTTTCCAAGGGACTCTGTGGCAGCACCATGGAAACCATGGCACCAGGTTCAGATGATCAGAGAAACCCTGGTGAAGTATGGAAACCACAGAGCTGGCTGCTGTGTCTTCCTGATGTTTCTGGAAGACATGGGTGCCCTGCT
The DNA here is from genome assembly GCF_004798865.1 of Varanus komodoensis. NCBI lineage: Eukaryota > Metazoa > Chordata > Lepidosauria > Squamata > Varanidae > Varanus > Varanus komodoensis. Next base: position 3,403,177 of record NW_025336360.1, on the reverse strand, counting down.
GAAAAACCGCGACAGGGCTTGGGTGTCATGAGTGACCACCCTGCACAAGAAACCAGGTGGCATCTTTTGTCATAGGGGCCTGCGCATAGTCTGTATCCTATCTTTTATGCAAACAATAAGGATAAAGAAAATCAATAGATTTATAAAACATGTAATACTGAACTATTAAATTACATTACATAAAAATCGGAGTGGGCAAACTCATGCTAGTAAAAGAGCCTAGCAGCCAAATGCAAAGGATGCAGGGTTTGAAGGGCAGGGCAGGTAAGAGGAAAGAGGTGCCAGGTTATGTGTGGATACGGAAGTCCTCTGAGCACTTGCCTCAGGGCGAGCAGGGAAGGGGTCATCGATCTTCCAGATGGTTCTGTGCAATTTTGAGAAAAGTTCTCCTTCATCCCCACTGGTGTTTCTTTCTTGTCTGTCTATCTCTCTGCTTGCCTCCTCCTCCTCCTCCTCCTCATGGTGCCAGTTCTGCACAGAGCAATTCGCAGGCCAGGGTCTTGCGGGCAAAAGCAGGCAGGGACTGGGTTCATGCATCATAACAAACAGCCCTGCTTGGTGACTACGGTGCATGGATTTTCACCATGACGTACCTGACAAACCACCAGACTCCAAGCGGGGAGGGGGACGCACCCCCCTCATGCCACCTGCTTCCCTCTTGGTCCTCAGGGGGAAATAGCAGCACACACCCTGGGGAAAATGAGGCACTGTTCTTCGGCGGCCATGACCGTGCATCTGGTTTGGCTCGGCGTGGCTGTCCAGCTGTTTCCACTGCCCAAACAAGGAACCCCTGGAGCAGGGGGGCACAGAAGGCCAGGGCGGCACTTTGAAAAGGAGAGGTGCTGTCCAGCTATTCTTCCTCTGTCCCCTGCAGGAGAGAAAGCCCCTCCCATTTGCAGGTGGAAGCTGCATGCATCACCCGGGTGTGGGGCCTGCGCAGATTCCCCAGCTTGCCCCCCTTCCTCAAACCTCCTTGCAGGGGCGGTGTCCCCCACCCGGGGCTTGGGAAGCAGGGCCAGGTAAGGGCACCTCTCTGGCAAGCAAAGCAAAACTGGGGGCAGTGGGGAATCCCCTGAGCACCCCCACCCAGCTCAGGAGTGCGCGTGGAACCGTCAGCCGAGTGGTGTTGCCGCCTTCCCAGCACTGATGGGCTGGTCGCCTTCTCTCACCCCAGAGAAGATGCCAGGGCAGGAGGCAGGCAGGGTTGGGCTGGGCTGTCCCCGGGAGCCAGCAAACGGCAGCTGTCCGTGGTGGCCACTGGCTGCTTGGCTGGCAAGGCTCCCCTTGCTCCTGGCCTCAGCGGCATGGTGCACCGCGTTTTCTACTTGAGCCACACAGCAAGCAGAGATCGCACTGGGGGGCCAGAGAACAGACTGTGCTTTCTGTTTGCCGTTTCTAAAGTGTGGTGCTGCACTGAAATACGAAGGCAGCATTTGGACAGCGTGACAAAAAACCCCAGGACAGCTTGTTGTGCTTGCGAACCTGCCCACAGTCTGTCTGGGTAAATCAGGGAAGAGAAATAGATGAGGATTTCCCTCCCTGGCACATGGGCTTCGCTGCAGTAAGGTCCACCAACAAAGGGGATGGTCCAAAGGCCAAAGAGAAGTTGGGTGTTGAGATGGGACTGGAAGGGACTTTGAGCTCTCTGATAGTTTACAAATTAAGAAATATAACAATACAACAATCATATTTAGAGAAACAAAAACAAGAAAACACTTCCTTTGTTCTCGCAGCCCATCGGAATGACAGATTCTCCTGGCCTTTTCAAATATCCTCCATGCTTCCAATGTCCAACCCAAAGACCTCTCCTGCCTCATCTTCTACCCTTGCTTGATGTGAACACCTGGCATTCTGTGGCATTTTGGTAGGTCTGCTCAGTAATCCCTCGTTTGCAGATAGAAATGAGCAAACAATAAGCAGCAATTCTTGTGGCATTGCATTTATGGCCTTCTGTTGAGAGCTTTCAGGCTTTGCCCTGGGCCAACAGCTTGTGGGGCAGAAGAAAAGAGAGACTCTTGAAACAAATTGTGTGGTTCCAGCAAAAAGAAACAGGACCTCCATTAGATATTCACTTGACATGCACATGGTAGGCAGTCATGAGCGGAGCCGACTGGAGCCGGGGGTCAGACGAGATGACCCCGGGGACCCCTTCTGACTTTCTCTGTTTCTCTGTTTCTATCATCAGCTATGGTTTGGAGAACAATGCTTGTCAGAGGGCCCGGCAAGTTCCACAAACCTGTGAGCATTACAAACATGTTGGCTCCACTCATGAAGCACCATGTTCTGCATTGCACTGGCACGGGCAAGGAAATGCGCAATGAAAAAATTTCTCACCTATCGCTAGCTGCAACCCCTCTGTGAATACTCTCACATGCTTCTGGAAAAAGATAAAGAAGTCCAAAAGGTCATTTTCACAAGGAGGCAAAACTTCACAAAACAGAGTCCTGTTTCAGCTTAGTATTGCTATGCTGGAGCAGTGCTCTGATCATTTGTAAGTTGTCACCCCACAGCTTGGCTGCAAAGAAGTCAGATGGATGTGTGAGCAGAGCAGTGACAGAGGATCACACAGTGTGCTTGCTTTGCACCGAGGGTTCGGCACGGAACAGGCGGTCCCTCCTGGTGCAGTGCTGGGGCATCACAGGTCGGCTTTCGATGAGCCCCTCCATTCTCTGGAAGAGAGAGCTTCTTTCCCACGGCCAAGGACTTGTGGAGCAATACGTCCCTTTTGCAAATTAAAGGCATCACCACCCTGACTTTTGAGTAATTCTCTGCCCTCCCCCCTCAGAGGGATAATTTTAAATTCAATAGGAGGTCAAGAGGAGAGATTTATTTTGTGGGAATGGAAAAGGTTTGTGCAACTCATCAAAAAGCCCTGCTGGATGAATGGACTTTCAGGAGGAGACAAACGAGGCTAGTTTATGTGTAAGATAATATGGGAGTGAAGATTAGAAAATTGTGGCAGGTGGTTCTCCATTAGAAAGATGGCAGTCCTGAAGATGGACAGGGAGAGCCAAGGCCCTCAGAAGGACCGGCTCACCAAGGAGGCTGTGGCAGCCCTGCCTCCCCAGAGCAGGCAACTGCCTCAGCCACATGCCTCCGAGAAACCGCTCAGAATCCCTGCCTTGTCCCAGGGAAGCAAGCCCAGCACCAGCAGTGAGCAAACAGTGATGAAGGTGGAAAGCAGGAGGGGCCTCTCTGGAATATTGCACATGCGCCGGGTGGACGGAAGCCTTGGGTGTGCGCACGGGGCAGAGAGCCCTTCCTTTTTGGGGAGCGCATTGGTGCCCTTGGAATCATGTTTGCTGGCCTGCAGGAGTGAAGTGGGGCTGAGCAACGGTGGGCATGGCCTCCAGGGTCTGAGCAGTGAAGTCTCATTCATAGAAACATAGAAACAGAGCGAGTCAGAAGGGACCTCCTGGGCCATCTAGTCTGACCCCTGGCTCCAGCCGGCTCCGCTCACGACATGACCACCATGTGCATGTCCAGCCTGTCTTTGAACACCCACACCGATCGGGCCTCAATGGCCTCTCATGGAAGCCCATTCCACACCCTTGGGGTCCTAACTGTCAGAAAGTTTTCCTGGCATCCAACTGGAACCTTGGCTCCCTGAGCTTGGCTCTGTTGGAGTGTGTCCTGCCTTCCTCTGCAGGGGAGAACAGGTCTGTACCCACCTCCGTGTGACATCCCCTCACATACCTGTATGTCGCCAACAGATCCCCTCTGAGTCTCCTCTTCTCCAGGCTGAAGAGACACAGTTCCCCCAGTCTCACCTCATACCTTGTGGCCCTATGCTGCACTGACTCTAACCTGGCCATATCCATCCTGTAATGAGGGGCCCAGAACTGAGCACAATACTCCACTTGCGGGCGCACCAGAGTTGTATAGAGTGGTAATAATACCTCTCTCGATGTAGAAGCCACACTTCTGGCCATGCAACCAAGGGTGGTGTTCGCCCTCTTGGCCACTGCATCACACGGTTGGCTCACGTTCAGCCTGCACTGACAGATGCTCTGCTCCCTCCAAGAATGGCATCCCAGAGAATGGGGGCTGGGAAAGGCAGTGCCATTTGAAGGGAGAGGGAAATGGTCTGTTGGAAGGGACCCGTTCCCTGGAAGATGAGCAAACGTTCTCGGGGCAGGAGCTCTGCTCATTAGGCCGACAGCCGGGCTGGTGATGGGTGCGGAAACTGCCTGCCTGGTGCAACTTTGGCCAGGGCAACTTAATTTATACTGTTAAATTATATTGTTTTATAGGATGTTATTTATTTATGTTTGTGAGCTGCCCCGAGGCTTCGGCGAATGGGGCGGCGTAGAAGTTCCCCAAATAAATAAACAAACAAACAAACAAACAAACAAACAAACTAGCACATTCTGGCTAGATAACTTTGTGCCACCCCCGGCCAGTGGCCATGCTGACACCAATAATGTGGGGAAACGTAAATATGAGGTCCTGGATTTCAGGTGTATTTTATTTTTATTTTTTATTTATTAAAACATTTTTATGCCGCCCCATTCGCCGAAGCCTCGGGGCGGCTTACAACAAAGGTGTAGGTTGCTGGAGAGATTTGTGAAATCCAGGACCACCCAGGTGGCTTTTGCTGAATTACAGGCTGGCTGTTGAAGAGAAAAGGGGCGTCCGCATGAAGTTGAGGGCATAGCTGTATGCTTTACAAGGGTAGTTTTAATGTCTCTGTTTTCACAGTGTGCTAGTTTGGCTGTTGTCATGTATTTTATTATACTTTTTAAAATGTTCCTTTGCAAAGCTACATTGAGTGCCATTTGAAGAAAGGTTTCCAGATCACTGCAAACAACTCTGGTTTCAGTGGGGCCTGGAAAGAGCGCCAAACACACTCACTTGGGCACTTGGATATGATAATGGAATCCAGTCTGCCTGTTTATGACATAATTCCCTGTCTGACTCTACAAACTGCGCGTTATGCTGAAGCTCCTTTTCTAAGGTGTCAGCCAAGATTTTGAATGCTGTCTTGCTGAATGGAAGCTTCTAAGGCATCTTAGTATTCTGCTTCAAGGGTCAACTAGAATCTTGACCCCAACAACTATTTTCAAAGCAGAGAGAGAGAGAGAATATCATAATAATATTTCCTGTGAAAGGGTCAGGAAGCATAAGAAAATGTAGTCATAATTCTCCTTTTGCCATTAAATATTCACTTCTGCACCATTCTAAAAATGAGAAGGTGTGATGAAAAATGCATTTTAAAGCAATGCCATGTACAATAATTTCTTACTCTGAGCCAGTGTTGTCTTCTGCATTTTTTCAGCCATTCTCATTTAATGTGATGGAAAATAGATTTCTTTCCATACAAACTTTCAAACGATAAAAAATTTCATCCACAGTTCAGTGGCAGGGATTTTGTTCCCTGAGTTACAAGACTGAACATGAAAGCTTCAAGTTTGCTGCTGTTCTCTGAATTCTTCCTCCAAGCTAATTTTGTTCTATTTTCATTTTCTACCATATATGAAAATATTAAAATATGGATTTGGAAAGGATTGTGACCAATGCAGATCTTAAAAGGCGGGTGGGGGGCACGCATGCATTTTAGGAAGTGTGTGAACTTGAACAGCATAAAATTTCCAAGAATGTCATGCTTGCCTTTGGGGTTGCAAACAGGGCATGTTCATATGATTTACAAGTGGGAACAACAGTCATAGGCAGCGCTATTTCCTGTTCCCACCAGTTTTAATAAAATTCCAACAAAGTAATAATGAAGTAGTTGCTCCGATAATAGGGCCTTTTCAGATCAGGAAGTGTAGGAAGTAGGTGAAACCATGAATGGATTAGAAATAGAAGTCACAATAAAAGGAAGAAATTTCCAGTGTGCTCAACTGTGAAATCAGTGCGTGGCTGGTTGTGCAGGTAGGATTTTGACTGTGTTCCATCATGAACACTGCAGGGCAAGGGGAGGGAGGCATCTGGGTGCCTCCAGGAAAAAGGATATGCCCCTGGTTGCCATCAAATCAATCCGGCCGGGAGCCAGTGACAAAACCCGTAACATGCTTGCAGCCTCCCCACCAGATTTCTGCTTTTGCAGGTTCTGGACCAGACTCAAGGGAAATCACTCAGACAGCCCATTGCGCAAATCTGATTTGGGTTTACCAGCACATGGATCACTGGGGAGAAGTATTCCCATCCAGGACTGATGAACCAATGACAAAAGCAGCTCGTTGGGATTAAATTAACCCCTAAATTTAAAACATACAGGATGAAACTGACTTAAAAAAACAGAACCACAACTGGATCGGCGAGAGCAGTGATAAAATGCAATGTTAAAAGATGACGCAAGTTGAACTGTCCAAATGGTGGGAGAATGAAAAGGTCTTCATGTCATGAGCAGAGCTGGGGATCAGACTAGATGGCCTGGGAGGTCCCTTCTGACTTGCTCCGTTTCTGTGTTGCTCTGTGGTGCTGAAAGGAATATAATGTTGGTGCTGGGCACATCTCAGCCCTCAACCAGAGAGTGCCAAGGGGAAAGGCCCCTCCTCCTGGCGGCTCCCTCCCTCCTTTGGAAGGGGCTCCTGGACAAGAAGAAGTTCAAAAAGTGCCCCCAGAAATGTCGCCAAAATAAATTCAAAAGAAGTCTCCCCCCCCCAAAAAAAAAAAAAAAAAAGAAAGAAAGAAAGAAAAAAGAGTAAGGTGGAAGGAGCTGCTTTTCTTGGCATGGTGCAAAGTTATACCTGTCATCCCTCCAGGCTGTTTCAATGTTTGCTTTTTCACAGCCCTTTTCACCTTAAGGAGCATCTGCTTTGCTGAGATTGCATGGAAATTGCCTAGATTTTCCATGGAATTTGGAGCAGGGCAAAGTTTGAGGCAAACTTAGAGAATTCTCTGCAGGCAAAAAGTATATATAGGTTTCAAAGAGAAGCAAGAGGCTTTTCTGTCAAATGGTGAGGTTTCTCTCTGCGGGTGTTTTAAATCTCTTGATGTGCATCAAACGTTTTAGCTCCTATGGATTCATGTGGATCAGATGAGCACACGAATTCTGCTGTCCCATTGAAGTCAATGACCTCAAAGGGGCTGGTGCTGGCTGCCCTCCAGTGCCATCAATGGGTTTGGTTGCCCTTGTTGCCATAAACAAGTTTCACTGGGTGCAGGCCAGCGCCGGCCTAAGGCGGGGGGGAGGGCACAAGGCGCCGGCTCAAGCGGAAGCTGACCAGACAGGTGGCACAAGCTTCCTGTTGCGCTGGGAGGGGGGTTCTGTTCTCTGCACGCCTGAGGCTGGCCTGGGGTGGAGGGCAGGAGCGTGGCCGGCGCAGCCCTATCTTGCATGGGCGGGGAATGCCCCAAGGAGGTGAGGCAGAGGCTTGTTGCCCCCAGCACTCGCCCCCTGCACCTCGTCTGCTGGATGGCAGGGCCAGCATTGATGGAGACAGGCTGGAGCAGGTCCAGGGCGAGACAGGACAGCTGGGGCTGTGGGAAGCCAGTGCCAAGAGGAAAGTTCAAAGGAACTGGGTGTGTTGACCCCGGGGAAGGGGTGGCCCAGGGGGCCCTTGGCAGCACTCTTTTGATCCCTGGAGAGTTGCACAAAGAGGTCAGATATATGGATTTTGCAAATCTGTGTTTGATGCATTGCGTGTCTTTCATTCCACCATCCCCTCATTGATAGAACTCGTGCTTTTTTTTTTTTTTAAGGTAGGAGACTTTGGTTGCACTGCACTAGTCACAAAATTCCTTGCATAATCTGCATGACCCAGAAATCCAAAATCTGCATGACCCAGAAATCCAAAATCTGCATGACCCAGAAATCCAAAATCTGCATGACTCAGAAATTTGCAGAAATCCAAACTTACTTGAATCCATTTCAGATTTCTCTGACTTCCCCACTCAGAAGAGAGCAAAGACAGAAGGCTCACTCTTTTCTGTCTCAGAGGGAACAGCTAAATTTAATAGCCTTACATGACAGGAGCATAGATTTTACTTGAGCCTTAGGAGAAACCTTTTGAGAATGGATGTGATTCAGGAATGGAGAAAATTCTCTGGAGGGCTGCTCCCCCTCCCCCAACAGAGGCTTGGGAGCCCATTGTGGGGACCTGCTCCATCTCAATTTCCTGCATGGAGCAGTGGGTCAGACTGGATGACCTCCACAACCTCATCCACCCCCATAATTCTATGAGTCTCGAATAATTACTGCTTCAGTACATAAACAGTAAATAAGGTTCACCTGTTATTTCTCAGCATCGCGTCTCTTGAGAGTTACCAAAAGACAAAAATAGCATCATGGAAGACAAGCTACTCATATCCACTTAATCTGGAAAGGCATTAAGAAGTGGAATTGGTCGGCTTTGCTTGCCCACATGCATGTTTTGAAAGGAAGTAAACATAACAGACACTTTTTTCTGCAGCCAAACTGAAGTTCATAGCTCTACGTCTTGCTCATAAATGTCAGGCCAGATACAACTGAAAGAATGCAGCATTATTGCTGATTTTGTCATTAGGGTCTAATTGGAAAATATAATTAATGAGGTTAGCTGACTTCTTTGGAAGTGCCCACATATTTGCAATCCAGTCCCATCAGCTGATCCTGCCTGGTTTAACTCAGGGCAGGATGTTAATTAGAATGTGAGCTTGGAAAGGGATGGAAGCAAAGCTCACCGATTCCAGCCACCGATGGGGAAGCTGGGTCCTTTCAGGCTGATCCATAAGCTGAAGTCGCAGGTGGGAATGAAGGAGGAAGAGTGAAGGTTACCTTGGCTGATTGCATTTGACTCTCTGTTTTTGTTTATTGGGCTCAATTAATTGGCTGTGCTCATTTGTTTACCTTGGCTTAGCTCACAGTTGCTATGGAAGAGAGGATAATTGGAATTTAAAGGTCCCCCCAAAGCTACGTTTCTAGTGTATACCTCATTACCTGTTTTTCTTTCTGTAGTGGATACTGAAGGAGGCCGAGAAATAAATCCGGTCATAACAATCCTCTTCATAGCATGGAATGGAACAGAATTCTGAGACAGTGGGTTATTCCCCCCCCCCCCTTTAATTAAAAAACATGTCTCCAACCTTCAGGGTTGCCAAGGAACAGTGGAACGAAAACATGTGCTCCTTCCATCAGTGAAGAGGCTGTCATGGGGCAAATCCACCACCTTGTTCAGCCCCTTATATGAATGCATTGCAGTCACAACATTTGCGGTGCTTTGGCAACGGATTCTGCTCCCCAGAACACAATGCCGTGGGCCATTTCACCTAATATGGTATGCAGGCACTTTGCAAACAGAGGAGAAAGGCTGGCTTCATGACGCAGGTAGCCACCTCCTGGCAGCCACAGACACATCGGGCTGCGACGTCCCTCATCCACGTCCACCTGGGAAGGATGGAGTTGATATCCAGTGCATTTTGAAGGCACCAGAGTGGGGGAAGTGGGCCGTGAATTCATTCATTGAACGAGTTATTTAAATCCTACCGTCACCCAGTTGCTGAATCCCTCTGGGCAGCTGAAAACCATTCAGATCGTGGCAATAATAAAATCCAGCTATGTCCCATAGACCGGCAGCTGCACCTGTCCATCCCCTTCCTCTTTTGGAGCCTCTTTTGTCATCCGAAAGCTGAGAGGATGAGAAAAGCAGCAGCCCCTTGTTCAGGGAATCTGATATTATGCGGTTGTGAGAGGCTGCTGCTTCAGGTGGAGCAACTTGCAGTGGAACAAGATGAGCTTGAGTTTCTGGGAACTTGGCTGTGGATTCCAAATCAGACCAGCTTGCTCTGAGCCGAGTCACTTTTATGGACTTGTAGACTTTGTTTCCATAGTTTTATGCAAAATAATGACTAAAAAGTTAGCAATGACAGAGATGATTCACCAAACTGTGCATTTTCCCCATAGGCTAAAGCATGAAAATTTGGATTTTGTGCTTTTTTGGGAGTGCAAATCTGTGCATCCAAACTGCAGAAACTGAATCGGCCTAACAAGAATATTCCAACAAGTATAGAACTCAAAGCACTGCCCCGCAGACTGGAAGCGTTCACTATGCATTCCAGTCCCCAGGAAAAGACTGCAAGAACTACAGCACCATAGCACTAACTTCTCTTGCAGAGTGATTTTCAAGGTGATGCAACCAAGATTTTTACCCTGTATGGAGCAAGAAACACCTGATGTTCAAACTGAATTCTGAAAAAAGAAGAGACCTTCAAGATTGTGTTGCAAATGTATGTTGGCTGCCGGAACACACCAAAGACCAGTCTATACTTTGTAGACAACAGCAGTCTATAAAGACTACACACTCTTTGACTGGGTGGATCATGAGACACTGGGGATGGTCCTGAAAGAGATGGGTGTTCTCCAGCACCTATTTGTGCTGCCTCATAGACAGGAGGCTACAATTAGGGCAGAATAGGGAGAACCTGAATGCTTTCCCATAGGCAAATGTGTCAGACAAAGGTGTATTTTATCTCCCTATATGTTCAATCTGTATGCAGAACATATAGTAAAGAAGGCTGGATTAGGATCACAGGAAGGAGTGAAATTTGGTGGAAGACTCATCAACTATTTAAGATATGCAGATGAGATGCCATTGGCACAAAGAGCAACGAATTGAAACGAGCAACTGAACATTGTTGTCATGTGCCATCAAGTCACCTCCAACTCAGGGTGACCCTTTGAAGGAGTGCTCTCCACAATGCCCATCTGTGGTGAGGTGGCCAGGCACTCCTCAGGGAGACATGGCACTGGATTCTGAAGAGGAGGAGGAGGGAGTGATGGGCAGGCAGGATCAAAGTGGGGGGGGGGGCAAAAACCTTGAAGCTCTAGCAAGGTTGCTTCCCACAGTTTCCCAGGCTGACTGTGAGAGCAGGCATAAAAGAAGAAATAGAGGGGTTTCGGGAGAAGAGGAAGTGCAGGTGCCTGGCCTAGCCCTTGATCCCATGACGCAGCGTTGGAGGATATGAGCTACCGAGTTAGGGGACTTGTGTAGGTCCCATCAGCGGGAGCCACCCTGTGGGTGGCATCACAGCCTTAATGAGGCAGAGAGACTGGGGAGAACTTTCTAGTTTGGGCTCAACTCTTCATCAAACAGACACATATCTTTCAGGCTGGCAGAAGGCTATTTGGAGTTACATGGTCTTGTTGGCTGTGCAGCTTCAATAGGCATCTGCATTGTAAAGGATTGTCTGGAGACCAAGGGGAAGGAGGGCAGGCTCTGGCTCACGGCATTATCCCCGACAGCCCTGCTTAGTTCTTGTAAACTTCAGGCTGTGGCTTCCTTCACGGAGAGAATCCATCCCACATTTGGTCTTACTTCTTTGTCCTTCAGCTTTGTGCTTCTCTGTCATTTTTGCTTCTAAGGAAATTCCAGGCTTGATTTGATAGTGGATCCACTTGTTCATCTTTCCAAGGTATTCACAAAGCTCTCCGGCAGCACCATATTTTCAATGCATGAGTTTTCTTCCTGTCGGCTTTCTTCACTGTCCAGCTTTCACACCCACACGTAGTGGTGGGGAATACAGAGAAACATCCTCACCCTTGATCATCTTTTCTGCTTCTTCTATGGCCTGCCCTTCTTAGTCTCTTGGCTGCAGCCTCCCCTTGAATTGATGACTGAGCAGAGGTATGCAAAATCTTTCGCAACTGAAGTTTTTAATTGTTGAGAGTGACATTTGGTACTTCTTGTGTTGTTACGATTTCAGTTTTCTTTATATTAGGCTTGGAAGCAAAAATGACACAGCTGAAGTTGTCATACTTTGGGCACATCACAAGAAGATGCTGGAGAAGATAGTCATGCTAGGTGTGTCTTCCATTTTGAGTCTGCAACTTCCATTTTCATAGAATCATACAATAGTAGAGCTGGAAGGCGCCCAAAAGGCCATCGAGTCCAACCCGCTGCTGTGGCAGGACACCAAGTCACACCATCCCACTCAGAGGGCTGCCCAGGTTCTTTTGAACATCTCACGTGAGGGAGAGCCCCCCACCTCTCCAGGCAGCTGGTCCCACTGTCGCATTGCTCTGACACTGAGGGAGCTCTTCTTGATGTCCAGCCCGAAGCTGTCTCAACTTGAAACGATTATTCCGTGTCCTGCACTCTGGCATCAGCAAGAAGAGATCCTTGTGACAGCCTTTGAGGTCCTTTGGAGGGACATCATGTCCCCCTCAGTCTTCTCTTCTCATGGCTGAACATGCCCATTTCTCCCATTCTCCCCCCATTTTGTGTGCTGCCCACTCATTTGGCTCAGGGAGAGTGGATGGGTCCAGGAACAGATGTGTACACTACCTATCTGCCTTCAGCTGCCAACTAATCAGTTGCCCAAATGAGAGCTGGGCCAAGATCTTGTTAACTTCACCTCCCTGAACCAACACACCCCTTGCATTTAGAGAAATGAGCTCACACTCTTAAGATATCACGTACCCATTAATAAACCCTGGTGGACAGCAAAGTTTAGGGTAGAGCACCAATGCCAAGGGGGCAAGATACCCACTATGTTGTGGCAGCACCAACTTCACCTTGAGCTTGATTAATGACTAGTAGCTGGGCTAGTAAACAGCTTGCCCTCCGCAGCTGGACTGAGTCCTTTGTTCTCTGTTCAGACACTGATCTCTTAGGCAGCCTTGGTTGACCGTCCATTCTAGTGTATTGAAGGTTGCCTTACAGTCCAGTTCACACGGTGCGTTGTAAACCTCTTGCTGCTAAACACATTGTAAATGAGCTGACTTGACTTTGTGTGCAATCAAGAGCTTCCGTCCTTGTAAGCAGACCTAGACCTGGCATATTGTTTTCCTTGGGACTGTACAGAAACCTTGTGCCTACGACTAGGGCACTAGACCAGGGAAAGCAGAGGGCAGAAAAAGAAGAGGAAGAGTGAGAGTTGAGATCAGTGAATTCCATCAAGAAAACCTCTGCCTTGAACTCACATGACTTGAGCAGGTCTGTAAACAACAGTATATTTTGGAGGGCGTTCGTTCATATCTTTGACCTAAGTCAGAAACAGCTTAGTGGCATGTAACGAGAACACATTTGTGCAACTGCAAACTCGAACAAATGTGTATGGATTCATTTGCCCAAAATCTGATTCTGTCAATGAAAAGACAGTGGAGCAATGTCACACGACCATCCACAGAGCACAGGTGGAAAAGATCGTACATTATCCACAGACTTCTGGCTGGGGGGCAGCAGCATTTTTCTTCCTTTGGTAGTAAGCGCTGCACCCAACAATTCCTGGGCTGCTTCTTGCTGGGGAGCTTCGATCTGTGACTCCCACCACTATTCTGCTCCAAGCCTTTCCACGTATTTATAAAATATCTCACTCTAAGCTGCACAGACAAATGCTGCACAGACTCAGCTAAAACCCACCTCTGTGAGGCATTTCGAACAGTGGGGCTCCTTGATGACAATTTTTCTAACATGGGACATATGGCTAGGTCCACCTAGAGATGAACACATTTGCCAATTTTATTTTTTTTTCAGTTCCTCATTTTTCAAGTCACAGATGCTGGTCATCCTGAACTTTGAGAATTGTTCCAGTCTTAAAAATTACATTCATCCTGCATTTTCAAATGGATTTTTTTGAGTTCCATTTTGCCAAATATATATTGTTGAATTTTAATAAGTTGTAAGCCACCCAGAGAGGCTATGGCTAGTGGGGCAGCATATAAATTGCATAAATTGAATAAATAAATAAATAAATACATACATACATACATACACACACTTTTTGCAAGTTTTCCTGCACTAAGGTAGGATGTTTGAACCTAAATTTATCCAATGTGTTAATTTGTGTATGTGTTGATGCCACTGAAGAATTCCATTGCTAACTTCAGGGACATGCAAATTTCAAAGCATTACAGAGTTTCAAAGCATTTCTTGATCTGAAGGTGCCAAGTTAGGAATATTTGCATTGGAATGCAAATAAATGTATTTCTCCCCCATCCTTATACTCACCCCACTTTGCAGAGTGGGGAGAAGATGCAGGGAAGCAGACTTTGTCCAGGTTTGGTTTCCTTTGGAAGGAATTCACTGGAAGCTTACGAGCATTGGCAGTGGGGCGGTGACAAATATTTAGCAGATGCGCCCATCTCAACAGGCCCCTTGGTCATGCTGCCAAGGGACATCCAAACATTCTGGCAGCTGTGTTGACCCACGTCAACAGAGCCATTCCAGGATGGCCCAGGAGCAGGTCTCCTGGGGCTGCGGCATGCAGAGAGCTCTGAGCCCTTCAGCCGTCTGAACCAACATAGGATCGTGCCCTCAACTGCTTGCTTGAGACCAAGCACTGCCAAGCCTAGGGAGCACCAGGCCAGGGCTGCTGCAGCTGGAGGGAGGTCTTGGTATGATGCAGGAGGGCCCAAGGACCGTAAGGTGAACAGGCTGGTAACTGCGAGAGGCAGGGAAGTGGGAGGGTGGGACGCATCCCAATGGGGCAAAGCTCAAGGAACCAGGCTTTGTGTTGGATGTCAGGAAATACTTCCAGGTGGTTAGGACCCCCAGGGTATGGCATGGGCTTCCACGGGAGGTGGGGGGGGGCATCAGTGAGGACATTCAAGGGAAGATTGGGCAACCACATGTTGGGGATTGCATGAGTGGAGCTGGCTGGAGCCAGGCGTCAGGCTAGATGGCCCCCCACTGACTCACTTTCCCCCATGTTTCTATCTGGGGTAAATGCTGGAATAACTAGCTGCTAGCGCTGCGGGGAGCTGGTGACCAAGGCCGCGGGGGGCAAGGCTCAGTCTTGTCCTGCATCAGGAGGAGACAACATACAAGGCACCCCAAGAATGCAGGAGATGCTGCCCTGAGGGGCAAATGGGCTACACGGGAGTCCCTAACTGGCCATGAGCTCACGGGGCAGCTGACCCAGGCTGGGTAGGGGAGCAAAGGCCTGGGCATGGAAAGGCTTGTGGTTCCTCTTTCTGGAGGGGTCCCAGTTTTGCTGCCCTTGCTCTGTGTGACCTGGCACTGCCTGGGCCCGATCCCGGTAGAGTCTCCGAGCCCGTGGCTGAGGCTGGCTGAGCTTTGCTATGTTACACCCCAGAGAGACAACAGGGCCTGTGAGCTGGGGGTCCTTGGCTGGCCTTGCATTTGCTATTGTGGCCCTCCAAGTTCCCCTTCCCTTCCCCTTTTTGCTGTATTTTAGTACCCTCCACCCCTATATTTTATCCTTTTGGTAAAGTTATCCCCCCGCCCCCCCAAGGCTTGGGTTTGCTGTGTGCTGAATTCAGTGCCTGGCCCGGGGTTCTGGGACTAGGGATTTTTGGACAACGGCCAACTGGGCAGGACTTTTAGCCGAGTTGGCCATGGGAGCAGGGAATCCTGGTCGGCTTTCCATGGCAAAGATCAAGGCAGAAGCATGCAAGGGTCGGCGGCTGCCAAGGCTTCGCAGGTCCAGAAAGAAAGGCAGAGCCAGGAAGAAGTGAGGGCCAGGTACCCAAAAGGGAGATCCGCCTGGTGCTGACATTATATGCTTTTTGGTGCCAGGTCAAGGCCTTTTTATTGACCCAGTATTTTAACGTTTAAAAGATTTTAATTATGTTTTACTTCAGTCGTGGGTTATTAGTCTTATTATTTTGGGGGGTATTTATGATCTTTTATATTGTTGTATGTATTGAATTTGTTTGCAAATTCCAGAGACGCATAGTGATGGACAGGTTAGAAATATCCCAAATAATAAATAAATAATAAAATAAAATAAAAATAAGGGCCTGGCAGGCCTGGAGGTGAGAGCAGAAGCAGGAATCATAGAATAGTAGAGTTGGAAGGGGTCTTGAAGGCCATCAAGTCCAACCCGCTGCTGTTGCAGGACACCACATTACACCATCCCACTCAGATGGCTGTCCAGGTTCTTCCTGAATGTCTCCAGTATGGGAGAGCCCACCAGCTCTCCAGGCAGCTGGTTACACTGTCATGTTCCTCTGACAGTGAGGAAGCTTTTCCTGATGTCCAGCCTGAATCTGGGTTGTCAGAACTTGAATTAATTATTCTGTGTCCCGCCCTCTGGCATCAGCAAGAAGAGACCTTGACCTTCCTTTTTGTAACAGCCTTGTAGAGGGATAACATGTCCCCCCTCAGTCTTCCCTTCTTAAGGCTGAACATGCCCAGTTCTCTCAGTTTCTTCTCATAGGGCAGTGTTTCCAAACCCTGGGTCATTTTTGTTGTCCTCCTCTGATCACTTTCTAATTTTTCTGTATCTTCCTTAAATCGTGGTGCCCAGAACTGGGCACAGGACTCCAAGTGAGGTCTGACTAGTGAGGAGTATAGAAGAACTA
The DNA here is from genome assembly GCF_004798865.1 of Varanus komodoensis. Lineage (NCBI taxonomy): Eukaryota > Metazoa > Chordata > Lepidosauria > Squamata > Varanidae > Varanus > Varanus komodoensis. The sequence goes on along the minus strand of NW_025336360.1, from coordinate 3,386,988 downwards.
CTACTTCTTGTGATTGGGAAGTGATACTTCTGCTAATGCATCCCAAAATAGCATTTGCCCTTTTGGCAGCTGCATCACAATGCTGTCTCATGTTTAGCCTATTGTCCAGAATTACCCCAAGATCTTTTTCTTTTTCAGTTCTGTTGAGCCACATATTCCCCAGCAACCAAACTATTGCCCTTGGTTTCTTTTTCCCAGGTGGAGGACTTGGCACTTGTCCTTACGAAATCTCATTCTGTTGCTTTCAGTCCAGTGTTCAAGTTTCTCAAGATTGCCTTGGATATTCATTCTAGGGTGTTTGCTATTCCACCCAGTTTTGTATCATCTGCAAATCTGATTCTCTTTCCTGGTACTTCCTCATCTAAATCATTAATAAAGATGTTGAAGAGCACTGGGCCCAGGAGGAGGCAAGCTCCCATACCCAGCAAGATCCAGGGCAAAGGCTGAGCCAGGAACAAGCAAGGCCAGATGCTGACGACCTGCGAAGGCACGGCCAGAAGCCAGCAGGGGTCAAACGCTCAGCAGGGTGGTGTGAGGTTCTGAGGCAGCACCAGGGTGCCCTCTTCTGGCCAGAGGCCAGAATAGCAGCCCTGGTGGTTGCAGGACCAGGGCCACAGGCAATCGCAGCCACCTGAGATGTTATGAGCACCACCTGGGAGCCCTGAGGGAAAAGCTGTATCAGCACCGGCTCTTCCCTCCAGACGCTGTCCCAGTAGCAGGGTCTTTGGTGTTGCTGGAGTGCTCTGCCTCTCCTGGAACCTGTTTCTGGAAACTCTGCCTGTTTCCCTGCTCCTGCCTCTGCTTCTGCATCTGCCCGGCTTCACCTGCTCCACCTTCCGCTCCAGTCCCAGGCATCCGCTTCTCCTCGGCTTGTCTCTCTGCTTTCGACTCCTGACCGGCTTTGACTACTCTGCTCTATTTGGACCGACGTGCCTTGTCCTTCTGCTACTGGCCTTGACCTCTAGACTGCCTGACTGTGATTTGGAAGAGGCCCTCGCAGTGTACCGGCTGTCTGGGTCCTGGTGCCCTGATCTGACAGCTGTGACCGGTGGAGCAGGACCAGAGGCGATGGCACGGGCCAGGGGGTGGCAGCGGCAGGCAGGACTCAAGGCAGGGTCAGAAGTCAGGCCGGGTCTCGGGGCAGACACAGCAAGTCCTGGTTGCTGTGGCACAGCTGGGCCGAGCAGTGCAGGGAAGACGTCCACGGAGCCCTCCGGAGCTCCCAGCTGTGCTGCTTGGTTGTGCAGGTTCCAACCCTCGCGGGTCTCTCCAGGTCTGGCTGGCAGGGTGACCCACGCTGTCTTTCACCAAGCTGTCAGCAGGGGGAGCCATGTCATTCCGGCCGATCCTGAAAAGAAAATTGCAGCACCACAAGGAATCCATTCTGGCCACCGGCTGCTGGGAGAAAAGCAGTGAAGCTTGAAGCAGGGCATTCTGAGGTGGGGGCCCCAAGACACCCACCCCTGCTAACCAAAAGTGCTGGTCCTGCATCCCTTTCAGCCAGAGTAAGGCTGAATGAGTTTGGGTTGCTCTGAAGCTGATCTGTGGGTTTCACAGCAGGCCTGTTCCAAGAGGTCACACGCCTGCACCCTCACTGTACCCAAGCTCAGCCCTTCTGTCTCTGTTTCAAATTGGCACTACTCTTCTCACATGCAAACTTGTATTTAGTCCTCCATAGCTGATACTGGAGGAGAGCTACTCTTTTCTCAAGTCACTTTTCTGAAGTCAGAACATTCCCCGAATGTTGTGTATCAAGAAGTAATTTTTAAATATCCAAAGAACAATAAAGCTATCTAATTTATCTAAGGATCAAGAATATGTGTTTGTATTTATTTGTTCACCTCTCATTTTAATATGAACTCACATAATTCTGCACTTTCAAATCACTATGCAATTGAATTATCCTTTCAAATGCATTCTCCAAATTTTGCAATACTGTTCTTTAATATTAGCAATCATAATGATGCATACAAAAGTCCATCTATCTGGAAAAATAAGGTTCATAATGCACTCAGAAAATAAATTGCAAATCCTGCCAGGCTAATTTGATCTCATTTTTATAAGGTTAGCTTCCTTGTGGAGAGTGGGGATGCTGTGGCCATAGTCTGCCTGGACTTCAGTGAAGCTTTTGACAAAGTGCCCCATGTTATTTTAGTCAGTAGACAAGCTAAAGGTGGGCTGGTTGGAACAGTGATTGGGTGGATCCACAGTATCAACTCAGGGTGCTTCTCAGACTGGGTAGAGGTCATGAGTGGGTAGCACAGGGCTCAGTGCTGGTCAACAGTTCTGTTCATGACTTGGATGAAGAGCTGCAGAGAATGCCAGTCAGATGAGCCAATGGCACATAACTGGGTGGAGTAGCTAAAATTGTGGAAGATGGAAGCAGCACTGAAGGTGGTCTGGACAGGCTGCAGTGCTGGACTGAAAGCAACTGAATGAAACTCAGTCAGGACAAATGCCAAGTTCTGCACCCAGGAAAAGGAAACCAAATGCATAGTTACAAGGTGGGGAATACTTGCTCACCATTTCTGCAGGTAAGGAGGATCTTGGCATTGCCGTAAATCACAAGTGGATTATGAGTCAACAGTGCGAAGTAACTGCAAAAAGGGCCAATGCTATTTTGGGCTTCCACATCACACGAGGTCCCAGTTTCAGCCCTTGTTAGGTCCCATCTTGAATATTGTATCCTGTTCTGGGCACCACACTTCCAGAAGGATGTAGACAAGTTGGAGGAGGCTCAGAGGAAAGTGACAAAGATGGGGCTGGAAACAAAGCCCTAAGAGAAGGGATTAAAAGACCTAGGCATATTGGATGTTTGGACATGCATATGATAGGCATGGCATGAGTGGAGCCAGCTGGAGCTGGGGGTCAGACTGTGGTCAGGAGACCCCTTCTGACTCACTCTGTTTCCATGTTTCTATGAGTTTATCTTGGAGAAGAGAGGACTGAGGGAAGACAGGATATCACTCTTCAAAGATTGCCCACATGGAGGAGAACAGCGATTTCTTCTCAGCCATCCCAGAGTGCAAATCATGGAATAATGGGCTCCAGTTGTAGGAAGTCAGAGCCCAGCTGGACATCAGGAAAATCTTCCTGACTGTTAAAGCAGTTAATGATGGAACTAATGAGCTAGGAGGCCATGGGCTCTCCCACCCTGGAGGCATTCAAGAGGCAGCTGGGCAGCCACCTGCCAGGGATGCTTGAACTTGGAGCCTTGTGCTGAGCAGGGGGTTGTGCTTGGCAGCCTTCTCTGCCCCATCCAACTCTATGAGTCTATGAAAATATGCTGATTAAGCAAATGCATGGAAAAGACATGTATTAGGAGAAATGGGAACAGGACTGCTTATGAATTGTCATGCAGGCTATATCAGAGACATTCACAAATTGGAGATGAACTGAACAGACCCGAGCTGGAAAGTCAAGATACGAAGAGAAGCAGAAATGGACACATTTCTCCCAGCCTTTCATTTACCTAATGAAAGTGCATCCCTGGCTGGACCTGGACATAAGGAGCCCTCTTTCCCTCACCTGTACAAATCCCAGTCTTACACCAGGATAATGTCTTGAAACTGCCAGAAACCCTCGAATGATAAAAGCATCCAACCGCTCCCCCCCTCCCCCAGCAACAAGCAGCTCCATTTCAAAGAGAAAAATCATGCATTGAGAATCATTTTCCTAGTTCTACAGGTTGGATATGGAGACACATCCCCGTGATTGAAGTGGGAAATCAGGCCGACCTAACCGGCTGCAATTGGCACAACAAGCCGAGAGAAGCAGGTCTGCTTCTCTAGCACCAAAGATCAGCAGCTCGGCCCCACTGGCTTGAGACACCAATCTTCGGATGAAATCTTTATTTCTCATGATGGGTTGCCAGCTTTAATAAAGATTTATTGTGGAGCAATTTCCCAGGAGGGAGTGAGATTAATGTTTGAAAAATCAGAACTTGTAGGCTTTCTCGGCCATTATCCTGAAAGGATATTAGTGCTTCTGTTGCAAATCCAGAGGAGAGTCTTAGCAGGGCCCTCTTGCTGCAGAACAAGACTCCGTGACCTGCAGCTGTTTCTCAGGAAACAAAGGAGGGCTGCCTTCCTGCGAGCAGCAATCTTCTGCTTCCGCCTGCACCTTCCCCAGAAGTCCCGTGTGGGGGAGAACACCTGGCTCCAGAAATGAGCAGAATGGTCAGGGCAACCTTGAAGCAGGAAACGAAGCCCGGGAAGCCTCAGAAGGAGGGATGTTCTAAAAGGTAATTTCTGGGATGCGAACACTACCTGGATATTTATTCATTTATTTAAAACATTTATATGCTGCCCTTCACTATTGTGTCTGAGGATGGCTTACAAGAGTAAAACCAATAACCATAAAAACAATCAATGAAACATTACAATAAAATTACCAAAAAACAATACAAATAAATCAAATCAAAACAAACAAAAGCGACTGTAAATCACTAACAATGCTAATTATTAAAATAACAATTATATAAAAAAGTTTTAACCTGGAGCTGAAAAGAATATAGGCTGGTGCCAGGCAAACCACCTTGGGGAGCGTATTTCATAATCTGGGAGCCACCACAGAGAAGGCTGTATTCCAAGTGGATGTCCTCTTTGCTTCCTCCTTCAAGGCCTCCCCTGCTGATCTTCAGGGGCATGAGGGTGTATGAGGAAGGAGACGTTCCTTCAGGTATCCTGGTCCCAGGGAAAGTGCAGGTCAGGGTCTGGCCAGAGGCTGAATCTCTTGATGTCCCGAACAAGCGTGCCTGGGAAGAGTGGCCGTGGGGACAACCAGAGGGAAGGCACTTCCACGTGGTATGGGGGTCAAATGTGGGACTGGGGACCTGAGGGATCCAGGTCTTGGTCCCCACTTGGCCACGAAGCTCACTGGTGACTTGGGGCCAGTCACTTAACCTCAGCTTGATCTACCTTGAAGGTTTGTTGTTGTGAGCATAAGTGGAATAGCAGAGGGCCAGGCATGCTGTCCCAGGTTCCATGCAGGAGGGAAAAAATGGAATATAAATGCAGTGTAAACGTAATGTAATATTAATAATAATCCTGAATCTTGGGTGGAATTGCCTAGGATCTAATTTGAGACATGAATCTTGTTGAGCCAGTTGGAAACATTGACCACAGCGCCATCGGATTTAACATACGTTTCAGTGGAAGATGCAGTTGCATGCAATTTCCAAAGCAGAACTTTCTCTATAATGAGGGATTGGGCAAATGGAAAGCGGAGGCCAGAAGGTTAAATCTCTTTGAAATGCCTGGAGATGAGTTAAAACCTCAATGACAGAGGCTGAGCTAGCAGGTATGCCAAAAATGGGGAAAGGCAGCGAGAAGCTGAGGAGACTGGCAGTCTGGTGAGCAATGGGTGAGGAAGCCATCGGAGAAAAGGTGGCCTCCTCCAGAAAGGGGAAGACTTGCCCAAATGAGGAAAACAGAAAGGAACACCAGCGTGTGCCGGGCAGACACAAGCAAGGCCTGTCTGTCTGGCGGAGCAGATCAACAACAATATCACGGTCAACAGGAGAGAGTTCTTTAAATATGCCAGAAGCAAGAAACCAGCCAGAGAGAGCCGTCAGTGGAGTAGATTGGCAGCAAGGGAGGTGAAGCCAGGCACTGAGGCTGCTGTATTTGGGCTCAGAGGCATCTCATGTTTGCCTCTCCATGCAGTGTCTCCCTGAGTTCCACCTGGGGCCGCTGGGACTGGTGATCCTGGCCACTGTGTGAGAAGAGGATGAACCAGGCAAAGGGACTTGCAAGGGGGAGCATGGCAGGGCTACGTAATGGGCAGGTGGGTTTGTCATCACACATACCGCATTGGCGATACCTCTAGTCAGTCAGGTGGGGAGGCGGAGGAGAGTGCCGCCATGGATGCGAAAGGAGGTGGTTAGAGGGATTAGACGAAAGAGGAACCTCTGTAGGAAATGGGTACTGGGGGAAATAGACAAAAGGGTATACCGGGAGGAGGAGGCCCGTTGCAGAAGGATTCTTCGCAAGGCTAAGGCTGATTACGAGCTGAGCCAAGAATATCAAGAGCAACAAAAAAGGCTTCTTTCAGCATGTAAATAGGAAGAGGAAGGGGAGACAAGTGGTGGGACCACTGAATAAGGAGGAAGGAGATCCAGTGACTGATGCGAGGGAACAGGCACAGATGCTAAATGACTATTTTGCCTCTGTGTTCTCCCCAGAGCAGGACGGGGGATATCCGCATAGGAGATTAGATGAGGCTGGGGACTTAGGAGCACAGATTTGAGCCACCCCCCTTGAAGTCGAGGGGCTCCTCAGGGCATTGGACATTACAAAGGTGCCAGGCCCGAATGGGTTACACCCGAGAGTACTTAGAGAGTTGGCAGGGGTTCTCTCACGCCCGCTGGCCTCCATTTTTGAGACCTCGTGGAGAACGAAGTTCCAGAGGACTGGAGGGTGGCATCAGTGGTCCCAATTTTCAAAAAGGGTAGTAGAAGGGACATGGGGAATTACAGACCAGTTAGCCTTAGGTCCATTGTAGGAAAAACAATGGAAAGGCTCATAATAGAGAGAGATCTAGTGATGCTAGATAGGGAAGGGAGGCTGGCAGCCACACAACACGGCTTCCACAAAAACAGGTCCTGCCAGACCAACCTTGTGGAATTCTATGACAAGGTTTCAAGGTGGCTGGATGTAGGGGATGCAGTGGATGTGGTTTACCTGGATTTCAGCAAGGCCTTTGACAAAGTGCCCCACAATATCCTGGTGGAGAAACCGAGGAGTTTTGGGATACACCAAAGCACTGTCTGATGGATTAGGGCATGGTTGACTGACCGAAAGCAGAAGGTAACCATTAGTGGGGAATCATTGGGATGGTGGCCAGTGACAAGCGGGGTCCCCCAGGGCTCTGTCCTGGGGCCGATCCTGTTTAATCTTTTCATCAATGACATGGAAGAAGGGGTGAACAGTCTGCTGATCAAATTCGCAGATGACACTAAAACTGGAGCAGTGGCCACAACTGAGGAGCAGGTACTCCAGATCCAAAAGGATCTGGACAGACTATGGAAGAGGGCAGGAGACAACAGGATGGCATTCAATGTGGATAAGTGCAAGGTCTTGCACTTGGGGCATAGGAATAGCTGTCATAAGTATAGGTTAGGTGATAAGTGGCTGGAGAGCAGCGCTTGTGAAAGGGACCTTGGGGTGCTGGTCAACTGCAGGCTAAACATGCGTCAGCAGTGTGATGCGGTGGTCAAGAGGGTGAACGCCACCCTTGGTTGCATAGCCAGAAGTGTAGCTTCTAGATCAAGAGAGGTATTACTACCACTCTACATGACTCTAGTGCGCCCGCAACTGGAGTATTGTGTTCAGTTTTGGGCCCCTCATTACAGAAAGGATATAGTCAGGTTGGAGTCAGTGCAGCATAGGGCCGCAAGGTTGGTGGCTGGTTTGCAGGGGATGGGATATGAGGCGAGTGAGGGTACTGGGTCTCTTCAGCCTGGAGAAGAGGAGACTCAGAGGGGATATGTTGGCGACATACAGGTATGTGAGGGGATGTCACACGGAGGTGGGTAGAGACCTGTTCTCCCCTGCAGAGGAAGGCTGGACACACTCCAACAGAGCAAAGCTCAGGGAGCCAAGGTTCCATTTGGATGCCAGGAAGCACTTCCTGGCAATCGGGACCCCGAGGATGTGGAATGGGCTTCCACGAAAGGTCATGGAGGCCCCATCGGTGCAGGTGTTCAAGGATAGGTTGGACGTGCACATGGTGGGCATGTCGTGAGCGGAGCCGGCTGGTGCCGGAGGTCAGACTAGATGGCCCAGGAGACCCCTTCTGACTCGCTCTGTTTTCTATGTTTCTATGTATATATTGGCATATAAAGTGACTAATGTAGAAGATGAGGTCGTACTTTGGGCTGTTTTTCTGTCAGCAGTATAGGATCACCCCCAATTTTGGTTTTGACCCCCAATCTATGATTTTATGATGACCCCCAATTTTTTGCTTTGCTATTTTTGGTTTCAAGGGTCATCGTATATGCTGACATATATGGTACTTGTGATCACAAATTTAAAAAAACCTTTAAAAAAAGCTCCATCTGCCCAAATAATACAATCTTATTTGTGGAGAATATCCTTCTTGAAGAACAAATGTGCAAACACAAAATCTACATATTGGATTGATTTGCTGCAAATCAAGTCAGCAGCATGAGAGATAAAGGGAGCCAAATCCTCCAGGGCCAAACCAGAATAATCCATCAAGATTTTGTCCCTAAAACAGAGTTCTCATACATCACAACTTCAAGGGAACTGTAAAGATTTTCCTGTTTCTCCCGACACATTACTGAATTAGGACTTAGTGTATGGTTTAATCTTGGTTTATTGGATCATTCTGAGTTCAGTGATTTTTCTTATTCTGTTTTTAAATTTATTTCTAGTTTGAAATGCTGGTGTTTCTCACCTCAGGACAGTGAGCACCAAAGGGCCCCTTTTATGAATATTTTACTTACATAATATGTCCATCTGCAAGTTTTGACCATCAGAGAATCATAGAACGGTGGAGCTAGAAGGGGCCAGAGGGCCATTGGCTCCAACCCCTGGTCCGGATGGTGCAGTTAAAGCATCCCTCACAGATGGCTGCCAAGCTGCATCTAGAATGCCTTCAGTGTAGGAGAGCCACAACTTCCTGGGGTAATTGATAGAACACACATTGTTCCATCATGACTAACACACATACTGAATCTGTTGCTGCTATGCTCCACCTTCCTCCTCTCTGCTTTATCCTCACAACAACCCTGTGCATTAGCTGAGCTGAGAGAACTCAGTCCAGTGTTCCAACCAGTATACATTGCCTCTTTACTGTTACTGGGCTGGCTAATGTCACTGTGTTAATAATAGAATCATACAAGAGTAGAGCTGGAAGGGACCAGACTAACGACTCTAAATATTTGTAAACAGAAAATCAAAATGAAAAAAGAAGCAACTGGAGTTATTACAGGATGAGCAACATTTCATTGATGGAAAAGATGGCCAGCTAAATATTACTGGGCAGGAGACTCAGGGCGACCTGTTAGTAACAGACAGGTATGTGAGGGGGTGCCATGCAGAGGTGGGTCGTGCCCTCTTTCCCCCTGCGGCAGAAATGGAGCAAAGCTCAGGGAACCAAGGTTCAGTTTGGATGCCAGGAAGCCCTTCCTGACAGTTAGGGCCCCCAGGGTGTGGAGTGGGTTTCTGTGGGAGGTGGTTGGGGTCCCACCGGTGAGGGAGTTCAAGGAAATGCTGGACATGCACATGGTCATGAGGTGAGCTGGCTGGAGCCAGGGGTCAGACTGGATGGCCTGGGAGACCCCTTCTGACTCTCTGGTTCTATGTTTCTAATAAAACGCAGGTGCAGATGTGCCGCGCTCTCTGGAACATGGTTTGCAGCTGCCTATTGGACGTCTTTTGGGAGTCCGTCTCTCTCTGAGGAAGCAAGCAGAGCCTGCAAAAGACTGCAAGCCTTGGGGGACCCGGCTGAGCAGACGGGGACCTCCTCTGGCAGCCTTCCCCAGCATTCCTGCTCCCTCCCGCTGGTTGATGCTTCTGGTGTGCGGGGGAAACGTGAGTGGGTGGGCGGGTGGCCCACCGTCTTCCATGCTGATGGCGATGGGCGCAGTGGGTGTGGAAGAATGGGCTCAGTTCCTGGAGAGTCCGCCATCAGCCCTGGGCACGCTCCACAGGAACACGGATTCTGGGCTGCCACAAAGCTGGCAGGAGTCTGGGAAGGCAAAACCAGGAAGGAATCTGGCAGATTTTCTGCCCAAAGCAGGTCCCTTGCACATCACTAATGCAGAAAACTCGCATGCTTCGGTCCTATAATGGGAGAGGAAAAATAAAGACTGTGACAGTTGATTATGCAGGGAAAAGAAACAGGGAAAGGAAGTGTAGGAAGGAGGAGGAAGGACTTGAAAAACCTTAAAGGACAGATTGGGGGCAATACAAGATCATTGCTTAGGGCGGCTACATCTAAAGACTGTTCAGCGAGATGTCCAGCCTTCAGCAGGCAAAGGACAAGACAAAATATGAGTAAGTCTGCAGCAGCAGCAGCAGCAGCAGCAGCAGCAGCAGCAGCAGCAGCAGCAACAACAACAACAATAATAATAATAATATCAGCATCAACATACCATTACAGACAGAAGGTCTTTGTAAATGTGTGTTTCCATCCAAGCTGGCAAAGTTTATGCCATTATCATTTCAATTATAATTGCTCTTTGAAGCAGTGTGTCTCCAGGCTCAGTTTCTTGACTTTTTCCTTTCATGAACTTGAAAACCTGGATTTTTTTCCTTTAAAAAATGACTCATTTCTTTCTGTCGATGGCTTTCTCCATACCCTGTGTAATTTACAATAGCTTGTTTCCTTTCTCCCCCCCCCCCCCCCCCCACCATGTTATTATATCTTCAAAGACTTTGTCTCACTTGAGGGTGGAAAATCCAAAAATACCATCATAATGCCAGCGTAAAGCTCTTTCTTCCCGTAAGTTAGCTTTGGAAAAGGCATTTCAGCCTTTCGGGGTGGGAGAAAATGGCCCCAAAGCCAGGGAAACTCCAAGTGGCTGGTCAGAGGAAGGGGCAGGAATGGGGTGGAGGCAATTCCACCTTGTCCTGTCCCCCCAGCCGTGCTTTGCAGATTGAGAGGCTTCGGCCATGGATGGGACTCGGTGCCACCCCTGCCCTTCTCCATTAGAGCCATTCACGGCCCTGGTGCTGCCAGGCATCAGTGCCAGTGCAGGTTAGCACAGCTGTGGATTTCCACCTGCGCCCCACAGACGCAGACCCTTGGCATTCACATCCCTAAGAAGAAACCGTCCACTGTGGGGACTGCAGGTTGGAGTCCCAGGAAGCCAAACGCGCTTGCACCCAAGCTCCATGTTGCCCTTACACAAGTCTGTGGGGTAGGCCAGGCTGCGAGCCCGAGAGGAGGGTATGTGACCCTCTGGGTACTGGAGGTGGGGGTTCCGCAGCCCCACGAAACAGCACTGCCTTCCCCTCCATGGGCCACCTGCGGCTCCCCTATCCCTGCCCTAGAGCGAGACTTCCTACTCAAAAAAGGCCCAGATGGTGGAGAATCTGGGGGTCCCAGGGGGATAATTCATGTTCTAATGTGCACATAGCACAAGAAAGCAGCACGGGCGGCTGGCTTAACCCGTTCTTGGCCCACATGCTCTTGACATAATTAGTAAATAATTTGCATTACTTACAAATTAGGAGGGCTTGTGGGGTGGGCTGGGAATGTAGCAACACTAATTATGACTCCAGGGGCTTTCTTCAGTTGGCAGGGAAGCGGTGTGCCTCTCCCGCTAATTTGGTTAAGCCTCTGGGGTCAAGGTTCTGCTTCTTCAAAGGTATTGTGCTGACTGGGAGCGCAAGAAAGGGGTCCAGAGGTGTTAACAGGGCTTACAAGCAATTTGTCGATTTCATTCTAATGCTGCCTCTGAGGGGTTCAGAGTTAAAAAGGTGATGGCCCAAGAGTTTTGCTTACAACTGTTCTTAAACAGCCAAGTGCTCAGAGCTAGAGAGCAGACAGGAGAGGGAGAGAAATCGCGTGCTAAAGGCCAGCTGCCTAGCTTGGCTGTGGATGTCCAATCAGCCTTCCCCAGAGGCACCCTCCCAGAGGTTTTGGACTTGAACTTTCAGTGTCCCAGGCAGCATGGTCCATGTTGGGAATTCTGGGAATGCCTGCAGGGCACCAGGTCCGGGAAGGCCAGGGGTAACTTTTAAGAATTTCAGAAAGGAATCTTTCCTCCAGTCTTCAAGTGGCATCCTCACCTCTTTTCTTGGGTCCTAGTAACCTGGAGGCTTCAAAGGTAGTGGAAGAAAGTGAGGAAATAGAGGCGGGCCTCTCCGGTGTCAAAACCCAGGGGCTGCCGCCGCTGTTGTGCCATCGCCTTCGTATCCCCACCTGTTGCTTCCTGCCATGGTGGCTCTCATGCTTCTCCTCCTCTCGGTTTCATTCTCAGAACAACATCCCTGTGAGGCAGGTTAGGCTGAGAGTGAGAGGCTGAGCCAAAGCCATCCACAGCTGTGGACAGGCCCTGATCTCCTGGTCTCAGCTCCAATGCTCTAACCACTAAGCTATGCTGTCAGCTGGATTGCTACCCCTCTGCCCACAGGGCTATCTGCCCTCCATCTGTTTTGTGCAATTTTGGGGGCAAGGCATTTCTGCTGTCTCTCTCGTATTTTCTAAAACCACTTTGAAGGCTCTCAGCAAAACATGGAAGGCAAATCTAATAAACCAGCAAGCATACAAATGATGTTAATTAGAAACCAAGCAGACTTGCTCTGATCCTCTTGCTTTGCTCCAACCTTTGGTGAGAAATGGAGGCAGGCAACCTTGTTCCGCATCTGGGGGCCTCACCAAGCTGTTCACAGGACCATTAGGTCAGTCCAAAGCCCATGGCCTCGAAACAGAGCACGGACCCCGAGAGAGGGGCCGGGAAGTGCCTGGCCAGCCAAGGAGACAAGGGGGGGGGTGCCAGGGAGGGCTGTTCTGTGCAGCTCTCTCGAACAAAGCGATATTAAAACCAGCCGTGTGTGGATTCTTCTCATAAATTGCTGCAAGGGAGAGCAATTGTTCCAGGGCCGTGTAATTCAATAATGGGGAAATAGATCTCATCCCTCATGCAAGGAGAAGATCTCTGAGCCCTCGGGCCACAAGCCCTCTAACTGCGCAGTGCTCGGGGGGCGGGGGCTACTGCTCAGCCCGCTTTGCACATCTCGCTCCGGTCCTGTGCGGCCGAGGCACTGCATTTGGGATGGGACAAGGCCCACCGAGTGGGGGTCCAGCCCAGGCCCTGGGGCACAATTGCCACCGCCCCAAATATACCGACTTAACTTATGCTGCCTTGTGCATGTGGAGAGCTAGCACAGCTGTGGGGAAGGCAGCCCCACACTTGCTGGCAATGGGGAGACAGGGCGCACTCGGGACCCCCGTGCTCCAGCCATCAGCCAGAAAGGCACCGGGGAAAAGTCCTCTCCCAAGGCAGCTCCAGAACTGGGATGGGGGGGGGTCACCGCTCCCTGGAAACCCCTCTCCTGTGTTAGGTGCGGCAGGAATGCACCATCCCTTCTGACTGATAATTGTGGGAGGGGGAAGGAAGGCCCCCCCCCTTATCCCGGGGGCAGAAACTCCGGCAAATCCATCTCTGCTGGTTTCCCAAAATACCCCCCCGGGCTTCTCCCAGTGCCCCCCTCCTCCTCGGGACCCACCTTCTCTCCTTCAGCCCCCGATTATTCCCTGGCTCCCCTCTCCAAATACTAAATCACTGAAGCGTTCTCGGCAGGTGCTGCTGCTCTCCCCTCAGACTAGAGCACGCCGGCCTTTTGTGTCGCTGTTATTTCAGCCGCACTTCCTTGGCCTTCAGCTCCAGTTGGTGCCCACCGAGCGCTTCCTCAGCGTGGCCCTCAGGTTGAGGGAAGTTCGACGCACTTGTCTTCCTCCATTCTCAGGGCCACATGGCCCTGACCGGCTGAACGGTGTATTTAGAGCCAAGGGGCTGCCTCCCTCGTGCTCTGTCCCTCTCCAGAGCTGACTCTGGAGCGGGTGGGAGCCGAAAGGCTCGCTGGCAGCACCTCCCCGCCATCCTTGAGGCTAATGTCCGGAGGCGCAGGGTCCTGCCATGCTGCCTCTCCAGTGCGAGGCCACCAGGGCATGTGGACGCCCACCAGTGAGGCCGGGTCTGAGGGCCGGACCTGGACGGGCGATGGGAGCTGAGGGGCTGGGGCAGGGGCTGGCTGCGGGAGTCACGCAGTTGGTGCAGCAGGTGGCCATGGTGAGGCAGGGCAGGGCAGGGCGGGAGAGAAAGAGGCCCGTGCTGGTGCTCAGTGGGCCAGTGGGGCTAAGGCATGGGCGAGCCCCTCCAGAGGGGCTCAGGGCAACCTCTGACCCCAGAACCCATCGGGAGCCACCCTCAGACTCAAGGCTGTGAGCAACTTGCCCGTGACCAAACCCTCCGGTCCGTTCACTGTTAAGCAAGGCAGGGAGTGGATTCCTTGTTTTATTGCAAAGCCACACCCCCCTTGCCTTAGCATGGCAGCTGCCCCACTGGTGGGGAGGCAGGGGGGTGACCATGGGGCTGGGGAGATGACGCAAGACAGGACAAGGTGTTGATGTCCCTGCTAGCCAGTGACTTACAGACACACTAAACCAAGTGCCAATGAGGTTCAGTCAGGCGGAGATTCGTTCAGTTTCCCTTATTCAGCTGAGCAAAGCAACCGGGTGTCCGCTCCCCACATGCAGGCAGGCAGCGACACACGCACATCCCTCCTCTTCCTCTCTTTTTCCATTTAATCTCGCCCCCATTGTTCCCTCACCCAATCCCCTCTCAGGGTCTGGAATTCTTCATTTTAACAAGGGCAATGAAAATTCTTGTTTAAACACCCTCTGAAATGCTCATTTTTCTCAAAACACACATTTCAATAGGCATTTTTCCTGCAAATATGCAGACTGAAACATGTTGTAAAAAATGTTGATTCCTCTTTTAAAAGTGGAGAAGCACAGTGAAAAATTTGCAAAGTGCAAATGGTGGTGAATAGTTATGTTCCAAACTGCATGCAAGTCTGAGCAGCTGATCGAGTTAGCTTTGATCAGAATGCACAGAGCATCCAGCACAGAAGTTTGCTCTGAAAGGCTGCCCAGGACACGGGGGAAGAGACTCCTGGCATCTGTCAGGCCCACCACAATTAGAACTTAGAAGTGGATCAAGCTAATACTGAGCTGGAAGGGAAAGTCAGTATTTTTTCCCTTGAAAGGGGATTCAAATAGTATGTAGATTGATGATATGCTTCAAGCCATCAGTCCCTGGATACAGGAACACAAGGAGCGGCTGACCATCCTTGATAATTGCTTGCAATGTCATCTTTTTTAATGCAAATGAAGTGCTTTCTGGAGCACTAAATGGGGACTGTGCTGAAACATTTAATTGCTGCACAGGGAGCCACGGACCTTGCTCTGAAATGAGGCAAGTCCTTGGACAATCTAGTATGGGCCTGTCATGTGCAACAAGCGCAATTTGCAAAACAGGTTTCGGGCTGTGCTTTGCCCACTTTGCCCTCCCCTAATCTTTATGCAGGAGGGTCCTTGGTGCTTAGGTGGCAAGCTATTTTTAGAATTGTACCACCCTGTTTTTCAACAGAGTTGCCAGAGTTGTACTTCACAATGAAAAGAAATGTATAGCATTAGGACGATCCACGGAGGAACGTTGCAGAGCTGCAGGGGAAGGAGTGAGTGGAAGAGAAGGCCGCCGATTGCACAGCCTTCTCTCCTTGAGCATTCCTGGACTTCCTCTCGGCTCTGCTCATTTTCCAAGACTGGACTGAACACACGAGGAAGTGTGAATGCTTGGAGGGACAAAGTCTTCTGCTAAGCCCAACCCGACCTGTGCCTTCTCTTTGCGTTAGCTAGCTGGCCACCATGGGAACAGAATACTGGCAGAGGTGGACCTTGGTCCGCTCTGGCATGGATGTTCTTCGGTTGCTGTATGCTCCTCCAGGCTCTTGTCAGTGGACCCTGCTGCTATGTGGGCCCCTGGGAGGTGCTCATTTTTGCCTGCACTTGCCGCTGGCCCTGCATAGAGCAGGGTTAAATGAGGGAATTTACCATGACAAGATGGTCACCAACCTGAATGGCTTTACATGTGGGAAAAGAAAAATGCTTGGAGGAGAAGGGACCTCCCAGGCCACCATGTCTGACCCCCGGCTCCAGCCGGCTCTGCTCACGACATGCCCACCATGTGCACGTCCAGCCTATCCTTGAACACCCACACCGATGGGGCCTCGACGACCTCTCGTGGAAGCCCATTCCACACCCTCGGGGTCCTGACTGTCAGGAAGTGCTTCCTGGCATCCAAACTGAGCCTTGGTTCCCTGAGCTTTGCTCCATTGGAGCGCATTCTGCCTTCCTCTGCAGGGGAGAACAGGTCTCTACCCACCTCCGTGTGACATCCCCTCACATAGCTGTATGTCGCCAACAGGTCCCCTCTGAGTCTCCTCTTCTCCAGGCTGAAGAGACCCAGTTCCCTTACTTAACTGATCTGCTCATTTGGCTTGACACCAAAGCACGCGGCCGACAAAATCATACCCCCCTCCCCTCCCTGCTCCATGGGGACACCACACTCCAAAACCAGAGGTGGTCTCATCCTCACCACCTGCTTGGCTTGTCGCCAAGCTCACGAGCCTCAGCATTTCAGCCAGGCATTCCAGGGCCACCTCTGCTTCCAGTTCAGACCCGGAGTGTGAACTATCCACCTTGCAGCACTGTCATTTGGGAGAAGTGGAGCAAGACCCCATATCAAGTTTCCTCTAGTACCAGAGGTGGTATGCCCCCATATACCAGTAGCTGGGGAACATGGGTGGGAGGGTCCTGCCTGGGCTTTCTGTGGGCAACCGCTTGGCCCCTGTGGGAACAGAAGCCTCGAGTAGGGGAATCAGGCTTGGTCTGACCCAGCAGGGCTTGGAGAAAAGAGGCTTTCTGAAAACTGTTAAATAAATGCATGGCTAGGTTTATCTCCATCTCCTCAGTGTCATATTTCTCTGTCATCCTCATCCCCACTCCTCAATTCACTATAACTTTTGCCAGAGGGGAAAACAGCATTGACCTTGCCTTGCCCTGGCCCAGCCTCAACCTCATCTGCCTTTGTAAGGATCACGTCCTTTCAGTCATGTCAGGACTGGCCCAGGACATGACGCACCTGGGGCTTCACTACTGCTTCACTGCCTTGTCCAGCGCGTGAGCACACGCTGTGCCAGCTCAGTCCAGGGGCCAAATGCAAAGGGTGGTCCAGAGGCAGGCCAGGGTCAGGCCCCCGTGTGACTCACTGAGCATCCCAAAGGCAGGGTCTTCCAGGGAGCTAAAGTCGCACCCCAGTGAAGAGTCCGTATCACACCCAGTCAAGCCAAAGGAAGAGTCTAGGGCAGGGAACCGAGGCTGCTAAGCACTGGGGGCAGATACGCAGAGGGTATTTCCGTCCCTGCTGTCCAGGAGGGAGGCCTTCAGAGCCATGAGGGCCATGTGAGAAAAGGTCTACTCATGAGCAGGCAACTCCTCATAAGGAGCCCTTTACTCCTGAAGCGGCCCTATGCCTCAGGCAGACACATCTGCATCTGGCAGCTGAGTCTTCATTGACTTGTCCATGCGTGTATTCCCTGTGACCAGCACCTGTCTCCGTCTCCAAGAGGGGCTCACTATGGTGTGAAGGTGGGGGCCACTAAGTTTCTCCCCCAGGGCCCAGGATCTCTCTGATTCAAGTCCAGCTCCCCCGATGAAGACAGCTGTGCCGGGCTGCTGCACTTGGGGCGCCCTCCATTTGTTAGGCCTGAATCCCCAGGATCCTGACATAATAGAAATATCTATCAGCTTTCTCAGGGCATTCAGGACAGGCATGACTCCTCTAGGCTCCAGATAGGCATGACATGGCCAAACACTAGAATAATCAAACTGTCTCAGGGTATGCATGTCAGGCTTAGCTCTTCTAAGCTCTAGCCCATTCAAATGTCTAGTAACTGCCTCAGAGAATTCCCCTCAGAAAATGGAAAGAGCTTACCTACAACGTAATGGACAAAGATTGCTTAGAAGGTGTAAATTAAAAGATAAAACTTACTGCTAATCAAATCTGCTTCTGTATATGGCTTGCTTAACTGCTGCTATGTGATTTTGTAACTTCCCGTTGTTGCCATTGTTCTGATTTTTGTCAAAAACTGATTGTATTGTTTCCCATTTACCGAAAGCTCACTGTGAAGCTATAAAAACCTCATTCCAACTCTGTTCAGGGCCGCATTCTTACTAGAATGTTGGTCCCTGCAGGTAATCCCTGCAGGTTAATAAACTTCTCTTTATTTTTACCATCCGGTCTCTGGTCTCATCTGCAAAACCGCGAGTTACAACATTTGGAGGCCCCAGCGAGATCTTGAGACCAGCGGTCTGGCCTCCCTCGAACCTGGGACGGGCCCTACAGGCGGTTTTTAGCCTTTTCTTTTTTACCCCGGTTCGGTGGGACGTCTGGCTGAAAGAGGAGTAATTGGTAAGTGCGCATGGCGGATTTTCCTTTCTTTCCGCTATCTGTCTCTGTTTCTGTCTGGATATCTGCAGATCTGTGTGTTGGAAAGAACGGCTTGGCTGGACTCAGCATTACAAGCCACTTTCCAGTCGAGGGTACGAGACGTCGGCCCCGGCGGCCAGTCCCTGTATTGGCCGATTCTGTTCTGGCTGTGTGTGTGTGCTTGCCGGCTGTCCCATCTGTCCAACGTTTTGTTCTTCGTAAAAAGGTGTCTCCTGTCTCATTTTTCCTATATTTGTTCTCTGTAAAGATTTTTTTCCAGATCAGGACAATGGGTCAACGTCAATCCCTTCCGCTTACCCCTCTGCAATGCCTCTTGAATAACTTCTCTGATTTTTCCAAAAGGGCTTCCGGATTCAGAGTGTCTGCAGATTCGGGCACGCTCCGAGCTCTCTGCGAATCACAATGGGCAGCTTTTGATGCCGGATGGCCACCGGAGGGCTCGTTTGAACTTCCCCCTTTTGCAGGGAGTTCGATCTGGGCTTACTACCTCTGCAGCAAATTGCAGGGTGGTGTGAATTACAAGGGGCGGCACTTGCGGGGTTACCGCGGAAGCAAGCGCTTGGTATTTTTGATTTAAAACAGCATGGTCAGACCTAACTAATTTGGCCCTAGAGGGCTCACTTGATTGAAATTGGCTACACCTTTTGCAAAAGCATTTGGCGAAAATACAATCTAAAGCGATGGAATAAGTTTTGCTTTGGTCCAAGCTGGTGGAAAGAAAAGGGAAAAAGAAAAGCTAGCTAATATAGTATTGGTGCACCAGGAAAGGTCTACATATGTGAGTATATGTTTGCACTGGGTTTTTGTGCAAAGTTTTATGTTTGTGGAAGTCTTGTGTTCATTGTTGCTGTCTGTGTTTTGTGTCTTGTCTGTTTGTATTTTAAAGTGTTCCCCTTTCTGGGAGGTAAGCATAGTCAGAGCAGGTTTTGAGGGTTCCTCAGGAAATAGAAACTCCTCCATGCAGCTGCACCAATCTTGTCCTCTTCAGGGCATGGTTGAAAGCAAGGGCATGGATGGGTGTTCTTGCCCCTGAGATGAGAATGTGTGAACCTGGCTTTGTTTGAGATACAGATTCATGAGGTCATGAGCCTGAGCCCCAAGCATGGCTGAGTCCGGCTGGAAAAGGTGATGATCAGGGAAATGTGTGTGTGAAATTTTTCCTTCCCCCATTACTTCTATATGAGCCAGAACTGGGAAGTAAGGAAATGTGTGACCCTTAAAATTGGGCTAACACAGGTCCTACCCAGTTTTCTAGACATCCTCAATAAGCTTATCCTGTGTGAAAGCCCTGTATGAAAGAAGGGGTTATATAGAAACATTTTTATGCAGGTCCTTTCCTTGTCAGAAACCGGGAACACTGTTTAATGTCTTGTTGCAAATTTTCCAGCCTCTTCCATCTGCCTTACAGCCCTCCTAGGTAGGAAAAAAAATCCTTCTTGTTGGATTAAGTAATGGCATTTGAAATTCCAGGAGGGGATGCTGATGGGCAGATGAAAGATGGAAAAAATGCTTTCTTTGCAAGTTCCTGGGGGGGAGTTTATGGTTCTGGGATCGCTTTGGATTGTACTTTGGACCGAGAGGTGAAACTGCATCTGAGGGGCTGTGGAGGCTAAATGGATTTAGGGAATCTATTCCCTGTCAGATATTGCTGGAGTATGTTTGTTGAGGGAAGGCATGGAAAGAAAGGAAGGTTTGTTCAGGAAGAAACAGTGCAACAGGAAAGCACTGTGGTGTGGTTGTGATTTCATGGGGTTTGGATTGGAATTTTGTAGATGTTGTAAGTAGAAGGTAAAGACAAGTGAGCAGATGGATTGTGGAAATGAAAGAAAAAAGTGAGGCAAAGATGCAGAAAGGAAGGGTTTTCTTATGTGATGAGGAGTTTTTGGAGAAATAGTGGAAATTGGTTGGTTTTTTCCTCCCCCTGTTGAACTTGCAGCTGTTTGGAATGTGAGGTTTGAGTGAAAGGCAAAAAGATTTTTGTTCTGGATGTTGTGCCATGTGAGAATGAGAGTAACAGGAATTCCTTGATTTGGGGTTGCGTGGTGCTTGGTGTGTGGGAGAATTTTGGGAGTTTTGGTGAATGGCGGTTTGGTGGGTTTTTTTGCTGAAAGAAAGAAAGAAAAAAAAAAACAGGTGAAGAGGAAGGGGGGTAGTCTGCCTTGCTGGGAGCACTCCCATCATTTGGAGAGACAGTGACTACAGCCTTTTCTCCGAGTTTGGTCTGGCCAACTGAATTCGGTGGGATTTGTGCTGGAAAATTTGGGTTTCTTGACTCTGTGGGCTTGGCTAGCCCACAGAGCCAAGAAAAAGGGGGGGATGCTCTGGCAGGAAGATACCACCACTTTTGTGAGTCCGGCAGAAGCAGCACACAAAGCCTCTGAGCATGTGCAAAGTTCAAAGTACTTTGGGAAGTTTGAGCAGCTCTGCTTCCAGCCACAGATTGGAGGTGGGGTTTGCACTAGTTCTCAAAAGAAAGTCTGAGTCTCTAGAAAGCTCTCAAAGGAAACCTTGGTGTCTTAAAAATAAATAAAAGCTGTGTAACTGAGGTAAGGCATTTGAGGTCCTTCGAGTGCAAAAAAAAAAAAAAGCTTGTATTGCCTCAGGAAAAATTCTGCCTGGGAAGGGTTGGGTTAAAACAAAGACCCTTAAGCACTCTCAATGAGTCACTAGGGATTTTTTTTTTAGGAAGGGAATCCTTTCAAAAAGCAATGTTGTGAGCATGTGATTTGTGTCAGCCATCAAGAGTTTTCCCTCTCTAATGACTTCTATTTTTCTATGTAACATGGATCTGGATCTTATATGTGTGTGTGGGTATAAGTTCTGAATTCTGAGTATACCATTTTGCTATGCTACAACTGAAGACTTGGGAGGGAATGAATGGATGAAACTCTGGGGCTGTGTGTGTGTGTGCGTGCACGTGCACGCAATGGGAAGAGTCTCCTTTTAAATCTATGAGGCTACTTCTTCCCTTTCGGTGTTCAACAGAAAGTTTTGTTTTGCAATGTTGCCAAATATTAATGATAGTGATATTGCTGTTACTGTCACTGGTATTGATGGTGCTACAAAGGTTTTTTTCTTACAGTAGCCTAATGTTTGTTGGGGACTGAATCCATTTGCCAGCCCAAGGATGTGGGCAGCTAGAATGGCAAGTTCTCAAAACTCTTTCCATAAACATAAGCCGTCTCTCAAACTACCAGAGTCCAGAGTTGAGGGCTACTCACTCTGGAAACAGATGTTATTTTACCTTCCCCAGTTAAAATATTGTCTCCCCTTATGCTTTCCTTTTTTTCCAAGTGGTGTAGAGCATCCAATCAGCTTTGAATGCTTATAG
>NW_025336360.1:3364359-3365505 GCF_004798865.1 Varanus komodoensis | reverse complement strand
TCTGAAAGCAAAACTATCATTCTCTTAAGATCCTTCCATGAGATAATCGTTCCCTGTTGACTTTGACAAAACATCGGGCAGAAAACTACTCCCTCCCTCACCACCTTTCTGGGATTTTCTCCTATATAACTAGAACCTACTTTTGCGTTTTAACTATCCCCCCCCCCCCCCCCCCCACTTCCCATTGACTAAAGGGCTTCTAACTGAAAACAGGGCAGGTTTTTCTCCTTGGCTGAATTATGGTCCTGTTTGCCCCCAAAGTGCCCTGTGATCTCCCAGAGAAAGAAAGGGGGCTGTTCTGAACAGGCAGGAGTAGCAAAGACTTCCTCTTCTCTGCATCCCAGGTTGCTGTTGCCCGTGGGAAATTTGCCTCTGGAAGAAAATGAGCAGGTTGCATGTGGGGGTGCGGCAGTCTCCTCATGCAGACTGATATGACGGCGGATCAAGAAATGATCTGACTCTACACCTAGGGATTCGCTCAAGAGCTGTGGCTTACTTTTCCCTTGAGGGATGAATTGGCTCCATTTTAATGTAGAGCAAAAAGCTACAAGTTTGGATGGGGTTTCCACTCAGGGCCTTCAGGGCCTTACTGCGGCTGCAAGTGCAGAGTCTCACTTTTCCCCACACACATCCCTGTGGAAGTGGCCCCTTGCTTCTCTTCCCAAGCTCAAAAATAGTAGTGCTGCTAAGAAGAGACGGAAAGGTGGGGGAGCAACGTGGCAAGCCATGGGTTCTATCTGTCCTGCAAACTTGTCTCCTAAAGCTCCTAAGCTAACAGGGTGTATGCTGTTTCCCGCAACATGTGTGCATTAGATACTGTCTATTCTTGTGAGGGTGAGATTGTACCTCTGCTGTTACCATTTGTAAAAATGTGTGTGGATAGCATAAAAAAAATGCCAGCAGTCTGAATTTGAAGCCTCCCATAACTTCAGGTTTGTTTGTGCTAACAATGGGTTGGTGCATTTTGCGTCTGTGTGGTAGAGTATCATCCCTGTAATAAGAAACTGCGTAAAACTGTTCTGATTGTCCTGCAGAAAGCACCTTTCTTTTTAGCCTAGGCAAGCAACAGGTTCATGCAACACCAGTTCAACAAAGGATGTATTTTTGTGCATTTTTGCATTGATTGGATTGATTTCAGCAACCCAC
>NW_025336360.1:3325616-3364259 GCF_004798865.1 Varanus komodoensis | reverse complement strand
CATAACTTCAGGTTTGTTTGTGCTAACAATGGGTTGGTGCATTTTGCGTCTGTGTGGTAGAGTATCATCCCTGTAATAAGAAACTGCGTAAAACTGTTCTGATTGTCCTGCAGAAAGCACCTTTCTTTTTAGCCTAGGCAAGCAACAGGTTCATGCAACACCAGTTCAACAAAGGATTTATTTTGTGTGCATTTTTACATTGATTGGATTGATTTCAGCAACCCACATTTTCTTCTTGAGACTGTGCTAAAGAAAGGACAGACTATTACATCTTGAGGTTTCTCTCCAAACTCATGTGGATCTCTGCTACTGTCTACACTAGCTTCTGTGGAGAAGTGTAAAAGCTTTTTTCCCCTCTTAATTAACCTGTTTTTGAGCTGCACCCTTCCAGGAACCAAACAAGCCACACTGGCACCTCAGAAAAGAAAAAAACGACTCTTTTTCTCTACAGCCCTGGAAGGAAAAGCCCTCCATGTCCCATGCTATGCCCTGGTTCCAGGAACTGAAGTGACTGATGGGAATTCATTCCTGTGTTCTGCCTTCTCCATTGCTTCATCCACAAGGAAAGAACTAACCAGGCCAACCGTGAGAACTGGACATCGGGTCATTGCTTCACCTCACACTGCTCCCACCTGGCAAAGCACCAAGTTTGCTGACCAAAAGGAATGGTGGCCTAAAACAGAATAATCATCACCGTGAGGGCCTCAGCCCAGACAAGGATGAAATGCCTAAGGCCGCAATGGGTCAGAGGAGGCCTAGGGAGCAAAGGAACCAGGCCTCAAAATTGAGTGGCAAAACTGGAGAGGTGGGAGAGCAGGTGAGGATGAGAGCTGGCTGGCTCTGAGTTCTTTGCAGCCAAAGGGAGGCCAAAATCAGCATGGAGTTTCCCAGGAGGACTACTAGCTTTGGGGTTGCATATCATGTGTTGAATTTTTTTTTCTTTGCTGCTTTTCCAATTGTTTTCCATTTTTTGATTTTGCTGATAAAACTGCTAAGGAAATTGCCCTAAAGACCAGTAGGGCCACTGGAGTTTCTCCTGGTTCAGCTGCCTCCCCAGACCCTACCTCAGAATCAATGATTTGATTCCCATTAAGACCAGTAGGGAATGTTAGGCCTGAATCCCCAGGATCCTGACATAATAGAAATATCTATCAGCTTTCTCAGGGCATTCAGGACAGGCATGGCTCCTCTAGGCTCCAGATAGGCATGACACGGCCAAACACTAGAATAATCAAACTGTCTCAGGGTATGCATGATAGGCTTAGCTCTTCTAAGCTCTAGCCCATTCAAATGTCTAGTAACTGCCTCAGAGAATTCCCCTCGGAAAATGGAAAGAGCTTACCTACAACGTAATGGACAAAGATTGCTTAGAAGGTGTAAATTAAAAGATAAAACTTACTGCTAATCAAATCTGCTTCTGTATATGTTGGGCGAACGAGACAGATTGGGGATTCTATTGGTGTACCGTGCACCTTTCTGCCCAGCAGTCTCCCTATCTGAGCTGACAGAGACCATCTCGGACCTGGTGTTGAGGACCCCCAGGATGTTGGTCCTGGGGGACTTCAATCTCCATGCCGAGTCTGGACTGACCGGGGTGGCTCAGGACTTCATGGCCTCTATGACGGCCATGGGCCTGTCTCAACACGTCATCGGCCCGACCCATGAACGTGGACACACTCTGGACCTGGTATTCACGACGGGGCAGGAAGAGGATGACCTGAGGGTGAGGAACTTATGTTTGACTCCCCTGTCATGGTCAGATCACCTCCTGGTGAGGTTTGTGCTCGAGAGCGGCCTCTCCCTCTATAAGAGTGCAGACCCGGTTGTATGGGCCCGCCCCCGGAGCCGGATGGATCCGGATGGATTCCTGAAGGCCCTGGGGGAGTTTCCGGCTGACAAGACTGGTGCTCCTGTCGAGGCTCTGGTAGAACTGTGGAACGGAGAGATGACCAGGGCTGTGGACACGATCGCTCCCAAGCGTCCTCTCCCACCGGGCAGAGTCCGCTCTTCCCCTTGGTATACACCTGAATTGCGGGCGATGAAGCGAGTTGGGAGACGGCTAGAGCGTAGGTGGAGGAAGTCACGGAATGAATCTGACCGAACACACTTGAGAGCCCACTATCGGGCCTATGCTGTGGCGGTGAAGGCGGCGAAAAAGAGGTTTTTTTCCGCTTCCATTGCCTCCTCACAATGCTGTCCGGCGAAGCTTTTTCGAGTGGTGCAAGGCCTGGTTTGCCCCGGTCCTAAGGAAGATCCGATGCCACCCTCAAAGGCCCGCTGTGACGACTTTGCCAGGCATTTCAGGGAGAAAATCGCTCAGATTCGTCACGAGCTGGACTCCACTAATGAATCGGAGGTCTCTGAGGAGTCACCAATGCTACCGTCTGGTCCAAAATTATTGGAAGAATTTCAATTATTGCGGCCCGATGATGTGGACAAGGTGCTTGGACGAGTACGTCCCACCACTTGCCTATTGGATCCTTGCCCGTCTTGGTTAATAAATAACTCCAAGCACGGGATTGGGACCTGGATCTTGGAAGTGGTTAACGCTTCTCTGAGGGAGGGTCGAGTGCCTGCCCCTTTAAAGGAGGCGGTAATACGACCGGTCCTGAAGAAAGCGTCACTGGATCCAGAGATGGCCACTAACTATAGACCTGTGGCCAACATCCCGTTTCTGGGCAAGGTGTTGGAGTGAGTGGTGGCGGGACAACTCCAAGCACTCTTGGATGAAACTGATTATTTGGATCCTTTTCAGTCCGGCTTCAGACCCAGGTACAGTACTGAATCTGCCTTGGTCGCCCTGTACGATGACCTGTGCAGGGAGAAGGACAGGGGGAGTACATCCCTGTTGGTTCTTCTGGACCTCTCGGCGGCTTTCGATACCATCGACCATGGTATCCTTCTGGATAGACTTGCGGGATTGGGGGTTGGAGGCACTGCTCTGCAGTGGTTCCGCTCCTATCTCAACGGTCGACTCCAGAAGGTAGTGCTGGGGGACCATGTCTCTACATCATGGCAGCTATGCCATGGAGTACCACAGGGCTCCATTCTATCCCCTCTGCTATTTAACATCTATATGAAACCGCTGGGAGAGGTCATCAGGAGGTGTGGGCTGCGGAATCATCAATACGCTGATGATACCCAGCTTTACCTCTCATTTTCCACTAATCCAGGTGAGGCAGTGGCTGTGCTGAAATGGTGCTTGGCCGAGGTAAGGGAATGGGTGAGGGCAAATAAACTGAAACTCAACCCAGACAAGACGGAGGTCCTGTTGGTTGGCGGATCGGGTTTCGGAGAGAGTGGATTTGACCTGGTCCTGAATGGTGCAACACTCCCTCTTAGGGATAAGGTCCGCAGCCTAGGAGTACTCCTCGACCCAGAGCTTTCTTTGGAAGCTCAGGTGACAGCGGTGGCGAGGAACGCCTTCTTTCAGCTTCGGCTGATTAATCAGCTGCGCCCCTACCTGGAGTACGACTGCCTGGCGATGGTGACACACGCGCTGGTGACTTCCCGCCTAGACTTCTGTAACGCGCTTTACGTGGGGCTTCCCCTGAAGACAGTCCGAAGACTTCAATTGGTGCAAAATAGAGCTGCCAGGTTGCTGACGGGGACGGGGCGTTATGCTCACACGACTCCAGTCCTCCGTCAGCTTCACTGGCTTCCCATTGAAGCCCGGGCCCAATTCAAGGTGTTGATTATGACCTATAAAGCCCTAAACGGCTTGGGTCCTGGCTACCTGAACGAGCGCTTAAGTCCATATATGCCCGACCGCCCTTTGAGATCTGCGGGAGAGTCCCTTCTCCGGGAACCCTCCATGAAAGAAATTAGGAGAGTAAGTACTCGGAGGAGGGCTTTCTCTGCGGTGGCGCCCAACCTATGGAATTCACTCCGCAAAGAGGTCCGCCTGGCACCGTCATTACTGGTTTTTCGGCGCCAGGTAAAGACCTTTTTATTTAAACATCATTTGAATTGTTAAAACATATGATCTGGCCAGGGCAACTTCTTCTCCCTTCTCTTTCTCCTCCTATATTTTTATTTACTTAAGTTATACTGATAATTTTAATCTTATATTTGTAAACCAATGTATTTTTGTATTTTGTATTTAATGGTAATTTATTATGTGCTATTGTATTTCATTGTATTTTATCGTGTTGTAAGCCGCCCCGAGGTTTCGGCAAGGGGTGGCATAGAAATGTTATAATAATAATAATAATAATAATAATAATAATAATAATAAGGGTTGCTTAACTGCTGCTATGTGATTTTGTAACTTCCTGTTGTCGCCATTGTTCTGATTTTTGTCAAAAACTGATTGTATTGTTTCCCATTTACCGAAAGCTCACTGTGAAGCTATAAAAACCTCATTCCAACTCTGTTCAGGGCCGCATTCTTACTAGAATGTTGGTCCCTGCAGGTAATCCCTGCAGGCTAATAAACTCCTCTTTATTTTTACCAACTGGTCTCTGGTCTCATCTGCAAAACCGCGAGTTACAACACCGTTCTCCTCCAAAGACCAGTCCTCTGAAAGAAGAGAACAAACCCAGGGCAGAGCCTGCTTGCTCCTGCAGGTGTCCTCAGAGCCAGGTGCTCCTCTGTGGGCTGGGAAGCCATCATGCGCTACAGCTGAAGGTCCTGGAGACTTGCATAGAGGACACCTTCCCACCACCGCCCTTTGCCGCAGCAAAGCAAGCCACCCCAGGACTCCTTGTGCTTTCGCTCCAGGAATCTCGGCACCTCCTTCCTGCCTCCCTCTGAGCAGACCCTGCCTCACTCTGGCCTTGCCCTTCCCAGCCTTGCTCCAGCTGTTCCTGCCTCGGAGAAACCCAGCACTAAAGGGGACTCTTGCTTCAAAATCACCCCTCCCCAAATGCTGCCCGCACCACCCATGGTCCCTGGCTCTCCTCTGCCTTTGCTGGGCCAAGGGTTGGGCTGGCTGTCCTGCGTGGGGTAAGGCCGCCTCCTTACACGGGCCTTGCAAATTGGCGCAAGGATCAGCTTCCCAGTCAAGCAGCGAGCCGGGCTGGGGATAAGGATGAGGCGGCAGTGCAACTCTGCCTCTCCTTCATTCGTGTTGGCTCCTTTCCCCCTTCTTCTTCCAAAGGCCCCTGCTGCTATGGCAATCGACGAATTTTCTCAGCCTCATCTTTGTTTGGATCAAAAGCATGGATGGACGATGTGGAGGAAATGGTGGTACAGAAAAAGGAGCGTGGCTGTGGAACAGCGGTGGGGCTGGTGGGGCTGAGAACCAAGCGGCACCCCCTCCCCAAGCGGGCGCTCTCCCTCCTGGCCAGTCCATGTACACAAGTGGGAGGCTGCAGGAAATGCTCATCTTGCCACTGCGAGTGTGCTCAGGGGCTCTGTCCCCTGGACGGCAATGCAGGGAGTCCAGAGCTGGGTGGGCAAGCAGTACAGGGACCACTAGAGCTAAGGCCTGGCTTCTGTCCTGTGACCAGGCGGGCTGGTGGAGGACGTGGGGTCCACTTCTCCTGCCAACAAGCCTTCCAGGGATGAGGGAGCACATTCTGAATTGGGAGGAAGAGGGTTGGCCCCTCTGCCGGGATGCCAAGGCCAGTGGGCCTGGGGAGGAGCCAAGCGGTAGCTGAGAGCGCCAGGCACCATGCACCTGCCGGTGGGGAGGGAGCCATGGCAAGCCCCGGGGTCTGGGTACAGCTGCAGGTGAGAAGTGGCAGAGGAACCACGCGACTGACCTGAGGCAGGAGGACCCGCCCTGAAGGCAGGACTGGGTAATCCGACTTTATAAACTTCCTTAAGAGCCTCTTGATGTGGCTGAAAGAGGAGAGTGCAAAAGCTGGCTTGAAATTCAACATTAAAAAGAGAAAGATCATGGCATCCAGTCTTATCACTTTCTCGCAAATAGATGGGGAAATGGAGGTAATGACAGAGTTTATTTTCCTGGGCTACAAGATCACCGCATATGGGGACTGCAGCCAAGAAATTAAAAGATGCTTGCTCCTTGGAAGGACTGCTATGGCAAATCTAGACAGCATACTAAAAAGCAGAGACCTCACCCTGCCAACAAAAGTGTGTATAATCAAGGCTATGGTTTTCCCAGTTGCAATGTATGGCTGTGAAAGCTGGACCATAAGGAAGGCTGAGCGCCAGAGTATTGAGGCCCTTGAATTGTGGCGCTGCAGAAGACTCCTGTGAGTCCCTTGGACCGCAAGGCGATCAAACTGGTCAGTCCTAGAGGAGATCAACCCTGACTGCTCTTTAGAAGGTCAGATCCTGAAGATGAACCTCAAATACTTTGGCCACCTAATGAGAAGGAAGGACTCCCTGGAGAAGAGTCTAATGCTGGGAACAATAGATGGCAAAAGAAGAAGGGGACAGCAGAGGATGAGGTGGCTGGATGGAGTCACTGAAGCAGTGGGTGTGAGCTTGAGTGGACTCCAGGGGATGGCGGAGGACAGGAGGGCCTGGAGGAATGATGTCTATGGGGTCACGATGGGTCAGGCATGACTGTATGACTAAACAAAAAAAAAAAAAAAAAAAGATGGGCTTGCATTGACTTAATAAAGCTTTCAACTCGAAGCCTCTTGTTTCTGAAGGATTGGAAACTGATGGCCTCAACAAGCACTGACTTGCTGGTTGATTTGTAGCATTTACAGGGTTGGAATCACTGAATCAAATGCTCTGAGGCATTGCAGGAAATGTCATGATTTTCATCTGAAGAATCTTTTAGGCCACTCCTCAGCCAAAAAAGCTCCTGGAGCAGCTTACGTTTAATCAGTGTAAAGAAAACACTGCCTGCCTGCAGGCTTGCAGTCTAAAAAGGCAAGGCACACCAGGAGGAAGGAAAGGGGAGGGGAGGGGAGGGTGCAGAGGTGGCTCCTTTCAGCGGGGCTGGCAGGATGGCTCCCCCCTCCCTACCCCCCCCCATGGCTATTCCTGGCGGCTCCAACACTGTCCTCATCCCGTTTCGCCCCACCTGGGCATGCGGTGTGTTAGGAAAAGCATCTTTGACAGGCTCTCACCCCAGGAGGATCACAATCAGAAACAGGAGAGGGAAACATCAGAGGAATGAATGTTTGGGACAGGTGACCAATTCCCACTGTCCATTTGGGTTTGCTTGCAACCTGATCTGCACCTCTGAAGGCCAGGAGGAGAAGTGGGTGCAGTTTAGGGTCAAGATCCAGGTCTATGAGGTGTGCTGTGATAGAAAAGCACGTGAGTGGCAGAAATTTGCATGAAGATATGCACATTTCTGAGGTGTGCAGAAACATCCATCGGTCCAAAAGGGGAAACATCCAAGAAGGCATCTGTCTGAAAAGTGAGGCCTGCTTTCGGGGAGAAACACCTGAGCCGATTCAATTTGCTTTCAATACCGTCCTAAATTTTGCATTGAAAGCTCATGCGACTTTCCTGTATTTTTACTGCAGTGTGCAGATTGCTGTTAACTACCCAGAGAGATTTGGCCACTGGGCATCGTAGAGACGAAATTAAACAAGCAAAGGAGCAGTCAGGCTCCCCCCTGCTCCCCTGAGATGCACTCACGTGAGAGACAGACATGAGGATGGGCAAAGGAGGTCTTGCTCTGAAGCAGACGGGGCGGGTAAGCCCACCTCTCAGAAGCAGGCTAGCGGTACCGATGGGCCTAAGCGCCACCTGGCACACCCTGCTGGGTGTGAAGGGTTTGGAGATTTAACTCCATGCACTGCAGGGACTGCTGGGGGGAGACAGTGGCCAAGCTCCATAAATGGGGAAATGTAGTCATGAGGACCAGCGCCAGGCCGGACAGACCAAATGGAATTTTTCTTCCTGCAGCACATTTACTGCCATGAAGGTGATGCCCATCGATTTGGATGGCTCTCAAAGTGGCTTGAACAGATTCCTTGAGGAGACAGCTAATGGGGAATCCTAGACCTGGTGGCTCCATGTGATCTCTAGGATCAGAGATGGGATACACCCATCTCTGGCAAACATGGCTGGGAAAGGACAGTTGGGCTTCTGTTCCATTGTCCACAGTGGGCAGCTGATTGGCCACAGCGGAAACCAATTAGCCAGACCCCTCATCTGAGCCAGCAAGGCTCTTCTGGCTGGGCAAAGAATGTGTGGCTATTCTTGTTACATGTATTTTCAGTTATTTGTTCATCCTTCATGCTTTCTTCCACTTTGACCGGTCATTGTACTTTTTAGTCTCTGGCAGACCCTTCCACCTGCTTGGTTTAGTTGGATTAAATTTGGGGCCTCCTGCCTGGGAAGCAGGTGCTGTACCTCTGAGCTGGCATTCCCTCCTGTGTGGCAGGCCACCTGAACAGCACAATGGGCCCCAGGCAAAGCAGTGTCCTGGGGCCCCTACGACAACCACAACGCTGGTTAAGTTTGGAAGTTTTCCCATTTTCCAAGGGTTCACATGCACAGATTAGTATGGGGCCCCGGGCAAGTGCCCATCAGGCCCATGCGTTGAGACGGCCCCGCTGTGCGGAAGTCAAGGACCATTCTGATCTCCTGGCAGGGACCAGTGTTTGGAGCATATGGGAATGCAGCCAGGGTTGGAATTTGCCCATGCACCAGAAGAATAGGTAGGCTGCCATTCAGTTTCTGCTCCCTCTGAACTGGAGTGTTCTTACCTACCCCAGGTTTTGAGTGGTGCTAAATTCTCATAAAACCCTTAGAAACTCATTTCAGGTTGCTTCCATTTTCAGTTCTTGCTTGGTTTCAGTTCATTTGTTCAGAAAAAGTGTACTCATAAGATTAGAAAAAATCCATAGTATTCAAAATGTGTGCACAGCTTCCTTCCTTTGACCAAAAATTCACACTTTAAATGCACATTTTTCTTACACCGTTGCATATTTGAGAATTTGTTGATATTTCCTGAAAAGACTAAGCATGGGACACTTTTGCATGATTTGTGAACAGGAAGAAAATTCTTGTATGTCTCCACCAGATGCTGTGTGAGTGGCAAAGCTTGGAATGTACCTGAAGAACACTCACATTCAGCTCCTGCCCTGACCATTTGCAATCTCTAATCTCTGCATGATAAGGGGAAAAACCACGGCACCGATAAGAAAGCTTATTCTATTCTATTCTATTATTAACTCCATAAGTCAGAGTGAAGACTTGTAATCCATTTACAGCAAGCATCCATAGGCTGGTAGCATAAATATTTTAGAAACCTTCCATTTATGCCACCTGCCAAGGTGAGGATAATTGAATATCTCCCTAACCTTTCTGGACCCTGCATTAACCCTGGAGGTGCAAAAGCTGCTGGGAGCTTCGGCTGTGAGGAAAACACAGATGTTTAAGTGCATTAAGTGAGCAAGGAAGTAATGAGCTGAGCAGCTAAAGCTTAGCATGAAGCTGACAGAGCAGGGGGCTGGCGGGCAGAAGCAGGGAGGAGAGCAACCTGCCAGTGATTGTCTAGATATTTGCACCTCCTGGTTCTTGGTCTGGAAAGCTCTGGATCTGAAGCTCTCGAGATAAGAAGAGTTCCAGCAGAAGGGGAAAAAGAGTGATGCTCACATTCTTTTGAGGTTCTTCGAGTTCCATCTTGCAGTGAAGCCCTCCTAGTTCAAGGGATCTATAAGTGATTGGTTTCAAGTTGTTTTTGATCTGGACTTATCCAGTTCATACCTTCTGGAATCAACACAGACCTGGATGGCATCTGCAGTCAAAGTCCATTCCATTCTGAGCTTGAAGGCCAAAAAGTGAAGTGTTTAACTGCATGCATGCATCTAAAAATGTGCGTGAAAAAATCTACTTTGGAAAATGTACAGAAGGACACTTAATCAGTGGGAGATGCCTGCCCACATTTCCATTTGGAAAACTGTATACACAAATATGCACAGATTTTCACATGAAAAACAAACAACCCTCTCCCTCCATGCTCTCAGTTTGATAGGATACAACTTGGAATATTCATGGAAGGGAATTTGGAGTTCTGAGTTATAAAGCCCTTTCTGACTCATGGTCAGGATGCGTGCAAGAGCCTCTCCCCTGCCCATCTGCTCCAAGGTCCCCTGAGGCCTTCCCCAGGGAGGGGAGCCCCCAGGGAAATTGCAGAGGCACAGAAGGGCCTGTCTGTGCCCCCCCCCCCAACTTTGGGGGCCTTTCGCGCTTTCCTCAGCTCTCCTTGCAGAGCTGGCCCGGGCCCAGCCTTGCCACCCCGAGTCTCCTCTGCTCAGCATCTGATTCCACACAATAAATACAGAATACTCATCCCAGAATCTATTTTTGAGTATCTAAAACTGTTTTGTAAATGATTTGCATAATCTGATTTATATTTTATTTAAGAATTTAATCTTTTGTAAACTACCCTTGGTTTTTAGATGTTCTAGAAGAGATGATGAGGATGAGGATGATAAGTGAATCAAAGCATTTCCTCCTCATTCTTGCTCCGCTGCACCCTAATTTCCATCGTAGTTCTCCATGTAAACCATTTATGATGGCCGAAGTTCAGGCAATGTATGTGATGAGGCCGCTGACACTTCAGAAACTAAAACCAGAACCAAAAAATGCCAGAGTGAAGCTGGGGTGTTCAGTAATATGGATCTTAAATGAATGTCTGTGTTCAAAGACTCAGCAGGAAATCGGAAGAACCGCTTTAATACTTGCTCCTGAGTATGCATTAATCCATGCATTTCCTTTTGGAAGCAGATCAAACTTCTCAGCATTGATTCATTTCAGCCAAGGAATACCACACATCATCCAGGGACAGGACAGGGAAGGCTGGATGAACAAGGCTTTTAGGAATATACCCAAACTTCTTAAAGAAATGTTATTGGGTTTTGCCCCCCCCCCCCGCCCCAGTTGTTCCATTAATCACACCTCACAATCTTTCTAATTTGCAACGGAAAGATGCCTTTGATTTGTAGCCTCTTAGCTCAGCTTTCCTTCCTGGTGTATGTTGAGGTTATATTGTATTCTATGCTGGCGTAGCTCATAATTCCTGAAAGACACATCTCTGCCATCAATAGCCACTATCCAAAGGACTGCTAATTCAACTTCATTTGTTGATGCTTTCTTGGTTCAAAGACAGCTACATCTCAGCAGATGGAAGTATGGATTGAAAATGGTTGTAAAAGTTGAAGCAGTAGTTCCTGTTGACGAACGTGTGCCGTGCCCTTGGGATCTCCTCTGGCTGCCAAGGAAAACCTCGGCCCAGTTCATTCTCTGCACAGGTTCGCATGACATGAGAAGCCATGGTGGACTCTCACCATGGTGCCTCTGGTGCGCTATCCAGAGCCACCTGTGGCATTTCTGGGCAGTCCCTTAATTTCCCGAAACCATGAAGGGAATCCAGCCTCCCATGCTTTACCACAGCTTCTCCAGTTGAGCTGACCCTGGTTTGCCACATCACCATTGTTGGTGTGGAAACACTACAGAGTATCCTGGCATGATATCCATGTCCATCTCCCCATTTACTTTTGGAAACAAGGAGACAGCGCAAAAATACATGGAGGGAGAAGAGGGGAATCTCAGCAAAAATCTTGGTTTATTTTCATAGAATGATAATCGCTGTGCGACTGGAGTAGCTGGGAAGCACGGCCGGTGCATGGGAGGGGGAGGAGAGCACCTGCCTCTTGGCTCCAGTGGACCAATCAGGGCAGGAAAGAATGGGGTTTTGTCCCTAGGGGCTGCTGGGAAGTTTAGTGAGGCCGGCAGGATGGGACAGGAGCCATGCTGGAAGCCATGCTGCCTGTGTGGCTGCATGACTGGCAAGTTCGGGCACAAGTCCACTCTGGGAACAGTCTGGCAGCGCCTGCCACTCACATGAGCCTGCCACTCCCTCGGCTGGAGTGCCTGGCAGGGAGCCCCTGGGGAGCCTCTCCTGCTCCAGGAAGGCTGTGAGCCGAGGGGCCCCGGCTGAGGCCAGGAAGAGGATGGGGTGCAGTGCAGATGCTCAGCCAGGGCAGTGCGTGAGTGGTGCGTGGGGCTGCCAGCCCTCTCTGAGCATTTTCTTTCCACGCCTGATTCTTGCTTGCATTCGAGATGGTCATTCACTTTATGCAAATAGGAAAATTGTGCAAACTGAGCAGTGATAAAATGAGATTTCCTCAAATTTGCACAACCTTCCTGTGTAGACTAAAGCAGGCCCCGATCAACCTATGTGAAATTTGTGCAAATAATCAGCTGCCAAGGCCCCACCTCAGTGCTGGGATGAGTCGACGGCAGAGGCAGTCTGTCCAGAACCACACAGTGACAGGCCACCACGTTTAACTTTGCTCCACTTGCTTTTCTGTCTTATTCTCCCAGCTCCTGTTCTCCTCTAAGGAGAGCCAGGGAATGCAGAGAACTCCCCAAATGGACATGCGCAGGCAGCTTCTGACATTTGGCATGGGGCTGCATGAAATTTCTGGTATGTGCATTGTGTGGGAGCAGTCCTTGAAATCCTCTAAAATACATTAAAACAAGAAGGGGGTGCTACACGGAGGTGGGTAGAGACCTGTTCTCCCCTGCAGAGGAAGGCAGGACATGCTACAACGGAGCAAAGCTCAGGGAACCAAGGTTCCATTTGGATGCCAGGAAGCACTTCCTGACCATTTTGACCCTCAGGGGATGGAATGGGCTTCCATGCATGTGGTTGAGGCCCCATCGGTGAGGGTGTTCAAGGATAGGCTGGACATGCACATGGTAGGCATGTCATGAGTGGAGCTGGCTGGAGCCGGGGGTCAGACTAGATGGCCTGGGAGGCTCCTTCTGACTCTCTTTGTAAGAAAACTTCCTGGAATCAGCTCTAGTGAGTGCTCCAAAACTTGTGGGTCCTGGAATTTGCCCAACCAGGCCGCTTCTACACCTCTGTTTGCCCCAGAATTGAATTTTCAGAAGCTCCCTGCCTGTGCTTCTCCTGCTAACACACATCAACGAGTCCCCTGTCTGAGAATTGCTACCTAAGGTGCCTCGGGACCTGGGCCAGCCATGTGAAGAAGGCTCAAATTCAAATATTTTTCCTTTTTTGGAGGAAAGTAATTGCCATGCATGGGAAGTCTCTGCCTGCAACGTTCGCCTCCCATTCGGCAGCTGGAATGGAAGGAAGCATTGACTTGTTTTTCCACCACACCAGTCACAACACTGGCCCAGTAATGGCATGAATCTTCTGGGATGCAGGTGTAATGTTCCCTGTGACCATAATGATCGAGAGGTGTATAATTTACAGAAATACCAAATGAGTATGGAAACACAAAAAACAGGAAAACTGTTTTGCCTCTCACAGGCAAAACCATCAAGGCTCTTATTGTACAAGTTAAATGCAATCGATGGAGTTTTCTGTTAGACTAGAAGGATGCATTTTTTTCTGATGTGCTTGAAAAAATACATCCTTTGTTATTTTTATTTTTATTTTGATCATGAAAATCCATCTGTTATTTGAAATGTTTCATTGTTTGTTTTATCAGCTGAGAAAATAACCGAAGATTGAGCCCAATTTATAGTAGTTTAAAACATCTGGGCTTATGCACTCTTTCTGCTTTTGTGTCTCTTCGGGGAAGGATGGGTGGGGCGAGGGTGTTTCATTTTAAAGCGATGTCTTTCGTGGTGTCTGTTCAGTAGGGATACCTCCCCCTTGCATACATTTAGGTTGCCTTTATGGTAATTAGCTGTTTACTTGGTTACAAAAAATAGAGAACAAACCTTTCCTTTGTTTACACACACACTAACAACATTATGTATCCTAAGTTATAATTTCTTGTGCCTTCCTGCTAGGTCTCCTTTAAGCTTTCCAAATGTTGTTGATTTCATGCATCTGATAAAACAGACAGCATCCTGGAAAGCTGGTGCTACATAATATATATATTGCTTCGTCCTGATGATGCCACAGAACTCTTGTTCATATTGTTGCTACAGACTAAAATGGATTCTTCTTGTCCTTGCCCCTCACCCCACCGCTTCGCAAAGGCTTTTACATGCCTTGTCTGCCAGTACTTGAGATTTCAAGGCTTTTCCACATACAATCTTTCCCTCTATAGAATCATAGAACAGTAGAGTGGGAAGGGGCCCGGGAGGCTATCGGGTCCACCCCACTGCTGTCGCAGGACACCAGTTTACACCTTCCCACTCAGATGGCTGCCCTGCTTCTTTTTGAATGTCTCCATCCCACTTGAATTCCTGGTTCCAGTTTGCCCAGCCCTGTTGCAGAGTGGACTTCACGCACTGGGGCTGCCCTATTGTTCTTCTCTAAAATGCTATTTCCAAAAGTTGCACGGGGCTGCCCAGGAGGCTTCCATGGCTCCTCTTCCTCCCTGTTGTGGGGATGCATGTGCCCAGCAGCCCCAAGGCAAGCCCTTGGCATCAACCTTATGACAGCGAAGTGGCTCTTTGGTTGGCTGGGCCTTTTTATCAAGGAGAAGAGCACACATACCTCGTGCCCTTGAACCTGACGCATGGCTGCAGTTTTGAAACTTCTTCTAGCAGCGTGCCTGTCCTTGGCATGAACACGGTGCAGGTGTGGGTATACAGGTGAGGTGGAAGGTGCAGCGGCAGATGCAGCCTCCTCCTTCACTGGGCCAGCAGAGTTCCTCTGGTGCTCCTTCAGAAACGTTGCCAGTTGCCTGCAAGGCAGGAGGGCGATAGAGGAGCAGAGCAGGTGAGGCGGCACACCGAGGGAGCACTCCTCCTGTGCCCAGCCCAGGGTGAGTCCCGCAACCTCTTGGGTGTATGCAAGCATGTTGGCGTGGGGCCGAGCCACCAGGCTCCACCAAGCCCACTGGCACCTGAGATGCTGCCGGTCACCCCTTGCGACAGGTTCAGGGCGTCTTGACTCGGTCTCCGTTTCAGACCGAATCTGTATCTCATGGCCTGACCATTTCGGTGACCCTTCACTGAAGTCTCTTGCAGAACACAGCAACTTCCCAGCTCTTCGGCTCACTCGGAGCAAACCATTAAATTGGGCTGGGTATCTTGTTGTTCATTTAGTTAATTTCTGTACTGCCCAAGTGCCAAAGCTCTTTCAAAGGCAGACCGTCTCTCACCAAGACCTTTGAGAGACTGGATTGAATGTGCAAAGGTCTCCTGGCTCTGGTTGGTGCCAAGATGGTCAGTGTGGGGAAGCCACCTCCTTCGGGGGGGGGGGGCAGGGGGGCAGGCTGTCAAACCTGATTCGGCAATCCAAGTCACAGCACCAAAACTGTGGAAGAAAGAAGTAGTTCAAAGGCAGCCCTTTCTCTCTGCCTCCCAAGCATGCAAAATTAGCTCCTGCATTTTATAATGGTTGGTTTGAAAGTGTTCTGTGCGTAACTGGGGGCAATTGGGAGGGGCAGGCGAGGTAGAAGCTGTCACCCAGCTCCATTCCTGCAAAATGGAGGTGATCCACACTCCTAATGCTCAGCACGGCACTGCTGAGGCCTGGGGCCCCCTCTCACCTTGCTCTGCTTACAGAGGATGAGGCTGCGGGGGCTGTTTGCAGCACTGGCCCAGCCTCCCCCACTCGAGAGGCCGTGTCCTCCCGCCTGCGCCTTTGCAGCCAGTGAGGGATGGCCTGCTGGCACCACACTGCTGCCTTCTGGGGAGGCCCCATTCCAGCTGCCCGCTCTTGGGGACAGAAGGGTGGCTTTGGGGGGCCTTTGGCCTGATGCGGAGAAGCCCTTCCAGTGCTCTTACCTGCCCAAGGTGCGGCATGGCAGGCCTTTCCCTCGGCACCCTGGAAGCCTTGGGCGGTTTTCTGGGGTCTGGCTCTGTGTCAGTGGTTATCATTTGACCCCCCCCCATTTAAATGTGGAAGGGGCCCGAGGAGTCTTTCCAAGCCCCCTTCCTCCTGTGTTCTTTCTAAGTCTGGTTTTTGGGAAGGCACGGTACTGAATTTGCAGGCAGCAGCTCTGCAGGCGTGCTCAACAGCCCGGCGGTGTGGCAGCGAGCAAGGACTGAGCCCTGGCCGCTGCTGCTGGCTCTCGTCTCCTCTCTGGGAAGGGAGAGCACAGCACCAGCAATTTTGGGTGGTCCCCCCCCCCCACATCCATTTTGGCAGCAAAATCCTCAGCAGTTTGGGAGCAGTTGGGGCCTACAAGTTGTGCGCTGCTGGTACTTGGGGAATGATCATATTACTGAAATGGTTGAACTCTTGTGAAATTAAAATCAAATGGCATTCAAGGAGCAGCCAACCAATGAAAATTTTGCTTGAAAGGTGAATGGAAAATATGCAAAATAATGGAAAGGAGGGGTTCGTTTACACAGCTCCACCAACAGCACTATTCCAAAGAAAGAAAGAAAATCGATCTTCACTGGAAGTCTGTGCGGTCCTGGCAACCAAGCTTCTCCTAGCTTTAATATGTAGTCACAGCTAATCAATTGTATTTTCACTACCAATAAACCAGAGTTTTCCTTGCAAACATCCTGTCTGAGCTGTTTGAGCATTTTAGGGCTGAGTTAGACAGCGGCAGGAAAGCCTACAAGGGGCTATTTGTACTTCTGAGAGTGTCCAGATCACAAAGCACCAGACTTTGGCAAAAGGAGCAGGGCTGCCTCACACCTGCGTTGCACTACAGTCAAGCTCAACAGAGCACACTTGGTGCGTGAATGCGTGAATGCATGAATTTGTTTCACAGGAACAGGTGGGCTTTTGGATGATTTGCCTGGATATGAATGTTTGCAATGAGGAATGAAAGTT
Source organism: Varanus komodoensis (assembly GCF_004798865.1). NCBI lineage: Eukaryota > Metazoa > Chordata > Lepidosauria > Squamata > Varanidae > Varanus > Varanus komodoensis. Next base: position 3,347,701 of record NW_025336360.1, on the reverse strand, counting down.
GGTGCCATGACCTGCAGCCTTTCCTGAAGGGAGAAAGCAACTCGGTACAGATGCCCCCCACCGCCCACCCCGCTCGGTGGCTATTTAGGCCTAGGAGACCAGGAACCCCCATTTTGGAGTCCGATGCGCTGACATGCCCAGGATGGCGTAGCTTGTGGCATCTCGCTCCTCAGGCCAGGAGGAGTTCCAGCGATGAGAACCTGCTGTCTCCTGACAACAGTCCTAGCTAAACACAGGGGTCCTTTCAACCGTAATTGCATTTGGCTCAGTATTTATCCTCTGAGGGAGGCTTGGAAGGTAGTGATGAAAGAGGAGGCTCGGCAGCTATAGGCAGCCTATAAATACATGTATAAATAAATGGATTAAAAAGACCCTTTTTGGTACCACATTAAGACTTGCCGGTAGTATGGCGGCATTTATGCCAGATGTTCCGGTATCTTTCTGTATTTTTTTAAAAGAAGTAAACATTTTGTTTTTATTATGCTGCGTTTGTGGATTGTAAGCTTTGCAATCCACCTAGAGAGCTCTGGCCATCGCGTGACATAGCAATTAAATCTGTTGAAATGAAAAGTGATGGGGCTCAGGGAAATACTGCGATTCACCCATTTGCAGGTCCTTGGAAAAGTAATAAAAACTGGCTCTTTGCTAATCCCAGAGAGTTGCGGAGTCCTTCATGTAGGGTCTGGGCACAGCTCAGTTTTGCTGGCACGACTTCTTTGAAAAGTTGGTCTGCATCTTTCCAACCTGCATCCCCAGGAATTATTGACTTCTGTGCCCCCTCATGGAGTCAGTGCCGCCAGAATGCCATGGACTTGATGATTGTGGGCGAACCGCCCCCTCCCCCCCCCCCGCCGGCCACCCCGGCAGCTTGCAAATCAAGCCCCGCCAGACCAGTGAATGGGGTCGTAATGGCGCTCTAAAGAGCTGTGCTTGCTCGGGGCGGCGCTTCCTTTGCAACTCGCTTTGAGAGTGTCGCTTTCAAGTGGGGAAAATTATGTCTCCAAAGGCAGGATACAAACTGGAAGATAGTAATGAAACATTGTCTCGAAATGAGCTCCTCCTAGGTAATGAACCATTGTCTGTAAGAAAGTCTCGCAGGCTTCTCTGGTCCCTCATTGTCTCCATAACAGCTGTGAGAATTGAGGAACCGTTCAAATGCAAAATGGAAGCGCGGAGCAAAACCGCCGGCTCGTTCCCCCGCTGCCCGCGAGGCGCTTCTTTTTCTAAAGCAAAGTCCTTCTGCAATGTTGTTTCCCAGTCGAACTTAGAGCTGCCTGGTCGCCGGTCCGGGTTCAGCGACATGCATTTTCTCCAGCTGTACAAAGGCTTGTGGGCCACCCTGAGAACTTTAGGTCGGTTTAATGAAAACTTTTAGATTCCCGCGAAACCGTACCTTTTTGTTTTGGAGGAGGATTCTAAACTTGGATTGACACAAGAACCAGGGACAACTTTGAGATGTGTGAAAGGATTTGGGAAATGTTGCTGGCTTGTACACTTTCTTCTGGTTCCTTAGATGTCTAACTTGTAAAAGATGCCTCACTTTCAAATAGAGATTTACCTAAAATTTTAAAAAGTCCTAATCACTCTTGATTAGGATTTAACCAGTTCATTCCTTTCATAGCAACATGGAGTTGGCCCCAATTTGGAATGGATGGTCTCCACACTTTTGAGCTTGTGGACCACCCACAAAATGCACATACATTTGAAAAATACTCATGAAAAACGATGTCCTTTTGGAAAAGACTCACCAATACAGTTTAATTGATGGGAGAAGGGTATCTACACTTCAAAGATACACTTAACTGATGCTCATATTTGGAAAAGCATGAACAGAAAATGCACAGATTATCATGTGAAAAGAAAGCAAAGCTTGCAAACTGAGACAGGCTTTTGAGTTGGAATGAGATTTCAGATAGAATTTTGAGACCTTCAGAGACCTTGAGTTTTGCTGATTCACACATCCCTATCCCTAAGTTTACTTTCAGCTTTCTTTCATGTGGGTATTTCAGCCCACCATTGCCATTTAAAGAATAATAATTCTATATTCCACATTTTTTTCTCTTCGGAGGAGCCTGAGGTGGCCTGAATGGGTCCATTTTAACACAGCAACCCTGTGGAGCGGGTTGGGCTGAGAATGAGTGACCAGCTGCAGCTTCCTCCGTGCGCTTCATGGCCAGGAGGCAACTGGAATCTACTCCCCCCCCGGCGCCAGTCCAAAACTCTAGCTACAACACCATGAATGGCTACTCTAGCAAAGTTTGCTCATCCAGTTGGTGTGGTGGCAAAGTCTGAAGTGCAGAAACACATCATTGCGGTGTGTGTGAACATTCCTGACTGAGGAATGGCAGGATTTCCAAATTATGGGATAACACTACAGCATCTTGGGCAACACTACATGGGAAAGGAGCCCCGCTGAACTCACTGGTGCTCACCATTGACCACAAAGTGTCAAGAGCTGTAAAACGATGAAGTTCAACCAAAGTTCTTCATTCAGAAAAACCCGCATTCAGGCTAAATGCAGTGCTTTCAGTTAATTAGGAATAGAATCAATTTCTCAAAGGAATCTTACATCTAAACTGCTGCTATGAACTTGAAGCCCCATCACAGAGAAGGAGCAAACTTGTCACCTTTCCAGGAGTATGTTCTTCATAGACTCCTAGGATAGCAGGGTTGGAAGGGGACTTGAGGGCCATTAGGCCCAATCCCCTGCTGTTGCAGGACACCAGTAATACCTGTTTTTGAATCATTTTGTCTAACACACACATCCTTGGAAGCACTTTTCCTACTATATTATTTTTTTGTCATACTATTTCCACAAATATATGCGGAATATACAAATTAGGGAACTCCACCATCTTTTTCTTTGCATCCGTCATCTATGATACAGTGGCTGATGTCCCTTTTTCAGGTGTGTGTGTGTGTGTGGGGGGGGGGGCTGTAGAATTGTTTCCCAAGAGAGGGGCTGGCAAAAAAAGTTCTGTTTTCTTTTCCCAGTCTTTTAAATGTATTTAATGAACCTTTTCTTTCTTTTTTTTAAAGCATGATTTTATGCTTCATTTGTATAGTTTATCTTGCCCTGAGGGGTATTTTTGAAGAACTACATGAACATTACCCTGTTCTAGGATAATGTGTTTGGCTTGCTGCTGAAAGTTAGTTAAGCATCTCCAGGTGATATGCTGAGAACAGGTGATGGGCACCTGTGGCGCTCCTAAGGTGTTTTACCTTTGGGGGAGGAAAATAAATATTCTTATTAGCAGCTGGAATCTCTTCCAAGCCATGCAAGGTCCTCCAGCTCCTTTCCTTCAAATGCTTCTGAGCGACCCGAGGGGCTCAGAGGCACCTTTTGGAAGTGAAGGCGGCAAGCTCTGCAGGGCGTCCAGCAACTAGGAAAAGCAGGCAGTGAGAGAGTTCACAGGATGCTGCCATGTACCCTGCAGGGGAAGAGCAGGAGCAGGTCAGCTGGGGAAGAGAGCTGGGAACAACCTGGGGGTGGATGGTTGTGCTTGTAGGTCCGAAGGGGCTGTAAATGTGTGAGAAAGAGAGAAGGCGGGAAAGAATCTAGGGGGCATTTTGGTGGGATTCTGAAAAAGAAGCCAATGCAATTCTTCCTGTGTTTTCAGTGAAGAGCAGAACACCATATTATACTTGAGATGGATTCAGTCTAAATGTCCCATATCTCATCCCCCCCCTCCTTCCTCAGAAGCACATGACTGGATTCCAATCCTGGCTTGCTTAATATATCTGAAATGGCCCTAATTCACCTCAAGCAAAGCAGGATTTCAGATAATAAGATGCCTCCCCCCCCCCCCTTTAGCATGTGCTCACCTTCCATTTCTCTTGCCTTTGCTCAGTGTAGGATAGTTTGCTAGATATAACACTCTTGCACCCCTTTCTCTTTTGCAAACATATTGCTCTGATTATTATCATTATTATTATTTCCATGTGGCCTCTGTTCCAGCATGTGTGAAAGTCTCTGAAGAAAGTAGTAATTTAATCTTCTTTCTGGTAATCACAGCATTAGAAGCTGCCTCTTCAAGTCACTGGTAACAAATTGGTCTCTTGCTTTGCAGTTCTCCTCCTGCAGCATCCCACTTTCCGCTCAAGACTGTTGCAAGGACATTACTGGAGATCAGAATTTAAATAATGCACCTGGAAAGTGAGACGGAGAAGCTCGGGGGCCTCTTTTCTAGTCACGCTTGCCAGGAATCCATTTCTGTGCCATCCCAAGAGTCATGGAGGTGGCGGTTAATCAGTGGGGCCCTATATTGGACTGAGAGCCATACACGTGCATGGTAGGAAAGGTCCGTCCAGCCGGGTGAATGGGAGGACAGCACTCCCGCCAAGGATATGCAAGAATTTTGTCTGGATTAGTTAGGGGTCATAATTTGCCCTTTGATGCCTGTAGACACGAGTGTACTCATTAGGAAATACTTGCATGTTCCCAAATTTATGTTTGACAAGTGCTTTTTTTTTGTTTTGCATTTTTCCATGTAATAGAATCTTGGTTTTCAATTTGTGAGGAGGAAATAAAAACTCAGGTCTGTGGGAAAGACCAACCCCTTGAACCTCTGCTGCTTTATTGTCCGGTGCCCCAGTACCTGCAGTCAACTAACGATCATGCATTACTGGGCAGAGGTAAGATGTCAGCCCATGTACAGACGCTCTTATAACCTGCTAGTCACGTACACCAGTACAGAGGGTTGAGTTTCCAGATAATCTCAGCACAAGAGCATAGGCAAGACATAATGCTCTAAACCGATCAGAAATACTAGTAACAATAGTATGGAAACCATGACTGACTGCTGTACTGATAGGTCAGTCTAGCAAATTCTTGACAGCCCAGGTCAGCTGTCAGTCTGTTCACACATGCAGATGTGTCTGATGGAGGGGCCCTTCAGGAAGTCTGGTGTGGCAACCACACTCAGCAGGAGCTTGCCTTTGTGAGACTAGATGGGCCTTTTCAGAAGCAAACGGGCCATCAGGGACTGGCCTCCAGCAGTTTCCCAGTCTAGCTAAGAGTCCCATTGTCTTAAGGCAACAACAGTGACCTGCCTTGGAAAGCTGGTGCCTTGGGGGGAAGAGGTGCAGGTTTGATTTTATAACTCGAAGGCACATATAAGCAACGTTTTCCTGCCAGGATTTATCTAAAATTTCCAAACACATGTGAGCTTGAAGAAAGTCTCTTTTGGGGGAAGTGAGCCTGGTCAAGCTTTCGTCCATGGCTGGGCGAAGTTTGCAGCTGGGTGCAGCCAACTGGGCACTTGCAGCAGTCAGGCAACAGGAGCAACTACCATGCCCAGCCCGGAAAGAAATGCAATGTGGACGCTGGGAAAGGTTGAGGGTGTGCTGCACTGCTTTGCCCCTCCATCCTGAGGAGTGGCATTCCTCGCCATTGGTCCCAACCCGAGGGCATTCTCAGGGTGCAGAGCGAGGGACACATGGGCCAAAGCCAACCCGCCCTGGGGTCTGCAGATGGCGCCACCCCTTTCCTGCCCAGCCTATTTTCGCTGCCCTGCCCCCCCTTCTCCTGCCCCAGCACTTGCCCCACTGCTGGTTGTTCCCGAGCTCTCGGGCTTTTACGTGGTTTTTCCCCATTCAGAAAGGCAGGGGGCTTCTTCTCTTCTGGCCACACTGCTTTCGCTTGATTTTACCTTCATGCTGACCCTTCCCTGCAGGACCTCCAAAATCCAGATCGTGCACAGCAAGTGATTCGATGCAGCTCTTCTGCTACGCTGGTGGGCTGTGTTCGTGTGTGAATGGTCATCATTCCTGCTGGGGGGACCTGCGCCTGGAGCACCGTGAACTTCGCAGATCTGCCACTAAGTGTCCCAGGAGGAAGAGAAGCCCCCTGAGATGCAGCGCTACAGCACCAAATGTGGGGCGGGGAGAGCAGAGGAAGTTCGGGGTAGGACGAATGGTCCATGTCCAACCAGGGTCACGAACACTGCTCGGTGATCTAAACGCAGAACATGATTTCTCCCGGGCCAGGGCAGGAAAGGCTACAGCAGAACACCAATGCCTCTGGTAAGTTGTCTGTGCCGGAGTGATAGAATGCAACTTTCGGGTGTTGTTCCTCCCTCCTCCTGCCTCCTCCATAGGCGTCCGCTTGCCTGAACAAGGCAGTCGCAATGGCTGGGCCCAGCCTTAACTTCAGAGTCTGTTTGTTTTCTTAGAAGCTGTAAACTCTCGACATGTTGTTCTTTGCTTTGGAAGCAGCAGTTTGCACATGTTTTCTTCCCATAGCATTCGCCTTCCACCAAGTTCATGCTGAAATCATGCAGCTGTAACTTACTGAACAAACCTAACAGGAAAGACATGGGCTGTGGCCCTCGTGCGGATCTCCCTCTCCTAAACAAGGCAGAAACGGTCAGGGTCGGCTGCCCAAACTCAGCAGCAGCCTTGAGAGAAGCTCAGAATTAGAAATGTATGAGACTTTCATTTCAGTCTATTTCTGATCCAGATTTGCTCAGTCTGCATCTTTTGGACTTGACATTGTTGTACCCGCGGTGTTACAGATGAGGCCAGAGACCGGATGGTAAAGTAAAGAGGAGATTTATTCCTGCAGCAGGGACCAACATTCATGGTTAGAATGCGGTGCTTGAACAGAGTTGGAAGGAGATCTTTATACCTTCACAATCCGCTTTCGGCAAATGGGGAACAATACAATCAGTTTTTGACAAGAATGAGAACAATGGCGACAATGGGGAGTTACAGAATCACATAAGCAGTTGAGCAAGCGATATACAGAAGCAGATTTGGTTAGCAGTAAGTTTTATCTTTTAATTTACACCTTCTAAGCAATCTTTGTCCATTACATTGTAGGTAAGCTCTTTCCACTTACCAGGGGAATTCTCTGAGGCAGTTACTAGTCATTTGAATGGGCTCGAGCTTAGGAGAACTAAGCCTATCATGCATACCCTGAGACAGCTGATTATTCTAGTGTTTGGCCGTGTCATGCCTATCTGGAGCCTAGAGGAGTCATGCCTATCCTGAATGTCCTGAGAAAGCTGATAGGTATCTCTATTATGTCAGGATCCTGGGGAGTCAGGTACAACAGACATAAGTTGCAGTCCAAGTCCACACTTTTCTGAACTTGCAATATTATTTGCATACCAAAAATCCTTTCAAAGGCAAGTGGATACTTTTTAAAATGCACAAAAACACATTCAAAGGGAAATGTCTTCGGCTTTCAATTTGGAAAGAACAAACACAACCAACTGAACAAGGCTTGTAAGCTGAGATGGAAGTTTCATGGTGGTATCAGGAGAACTTTGGTAAACTTGGCTTGTTGATTTAGGAGCAATTTTGATGCAGACATGGGATGATTTAGAATAGGAAAATGTCATTTTAAAAGAAACTTAATTTTTCCATTTTATGCCTCCATAGTCATTAAGGAGGGTTGGAATTGACAAATGTAGCTTGTTCCTCACCATTTTTGTGGCAGGTATGGTGGAAATTCAAGCAACTTTGCTTTCAAAGGAGCAAAATTAGACCCTGGGCATCCAAAAGTTGCCCTCCTCTGCTGTAGGCTTAAGACTGTTGGAATGCATGTTAAGAAAAGAATACATGAAGCAGCTTTCATATCAGTATGGGTGTGAAAAAGCTTTCCAGGGAGGAGAATGGACTCTCGCTGGCCTGCCTGCTAGCCGGAACATATAATGTTCCTTGCAAAGCAAACACTCACTACTTCCAGAGACATTGCAGTCTGCACAGCAATGGATTCGTGGCCCCATCAGTCTAAATTGGCCTCTTTAGCACGCCTGCTGGTGTCTTGGCAAGAGCAAATATGGGTGACATTTCAAAGGCAGAGTTAAAACTTCACTTTCCATTATGGCATAGCAAACAGACCAAGTCTGAAAGGTAACCAGGGGGAGCTCTGGGAGGGCACACCTGAATATGGATGCCACGTCTCACCTGCAGCTGCAAGGGAAAAACATTTGTACAGAGTTCATGCTTTTGCTGAGCACCCGCATCTGCCACCTCCCAACGTCTGGAAGAGAAAATCAGGGGAGAGGGAACAAAATGAAATGGAAAAACAAGGAAACATGAAAACCAGGTCCAAAACAATTGAACTCTGTTGCTGATTGGAAGCAAAATGATTGCTGGACTTCTCTTGAGAGTTGGGCTGGATTGGACCAAAGATCTCATTTTGGGTTCATGGTGGGCAACCCATGGTCCCAGTGGGAACCCCACAGGCAAGATAGAAGCTCAGCAACACCCTCCCACCCTAGTTTTGAAAATTAGGAGTGAGGGGCAGATGTGTTCAGTCTAGATTTAGCTGAGAAGCTGCTGAGCATTTCAACACTAAGGACAACCCAAGCCCAGTTATCCTTCGCAACTGGCACTTCTCTGAATCTTCCAGTTAGATTCTCTGATAATAATAAGAATGCACAAAACTGGTATAGTAGGGAAAAACCTGACGGAGGATATAAAAAGATGAAGAGGAGTACAGGGATGCGTGCTTTCACCCTGGCTTTTTAACTGGCGTTCTAAGAGCGCCTTTAAAGAGGCACTTGCTGATTCAAGTGACGGTACCATTTCTCATCAGGCGATATCAATACAATTTCATGACATTGTTGTGCAGCATACAGAGAACTGTAACTGGAACAGGGGATTATAGAATCGCAGAATGAGACTGTTTGTAGGGGCCCGTAAGGCTGTTGGGTCCAGTCTGTACTCAGAGCCACTGTGGTGTTCAAGGGTCACAGGGTGCCGTTGGCTTGAACCTGAAGCTCTCTCGTCATGCGGAAACATGCGCAGCAGCTTTCGCGGCGCCTGCCGTCTTGGGCATCCCCCGCCCCCATTCTGCACCTTGCCTTTGAATGGGCATGACTAGATCACACTGGAAGAGGGAGAAATGGAGCTGTCTGAGATGAGACATTGTCTGGGCCATCAAGTCACTGCTGATGTATGGCGACCCTCAGAACCTCCAAAATGCTGCACGCACGGCAGCCTCACTCAGCTGTCTGGGGTGACACAACTGAATACAACCAGGAATGGGTCTATGATATAATGTTGATTTTGAGGAATGGGTGCCGTTATTAACTTAAGTGGAAAAAACTTGCTTGATGTGCTTCTGACTTTTTTTCCCTGCATCGCATTGCATTTTGTAAAGGGGGAAATGTGGGGAGCAGGGCGATGGGAGATTTCCACACCAGTCAACATTTGCAGTGTGAAATTTGCTTCCTAAAAGAGGTAAAATTTGCCAAGAAGAAAGCCAAGAGACCCGTAATAGGAGAGCCTGTTGGTCTCTGGGAAGAGCCCGTGACTCTTGAACTTGGAATTGAGTTGGAAGAGACTCTCCCTGTAGCAGAAGGAATAGCCATGGGTGAGGAAAACGTTAATTGAGTTAGCAAATCCATACCTCCTGAGCCAATACTCAAGAAAGGGAACCTACAATTTCCTGAGCCTGGTGATGGCACTTGTTGGAGGAAATATGCATAGCATTGACAAGTGTACAGAAAATGCATTTATTTGGGGAAATTGTTCACCAGACTGTAGCAGATCAATGAAAAGTACTCAGAGAAAAATGCATACTTTAGAAAAAGATGATTGCATGTGGAAAAGTGCACATGGAAGAACATAACTGGCTGTGAATACTTTTAAAGCAAAACCGAAAAGCTTCATCCCAAGGATGTGAGAATCCTGCGAAATCCTTGCATCCTCCAGGGCTGCTGGCATCACTCTGGAGATGATCCACATCAGTGCAGCGTAATTTAAGTCGGCAGCGGTGACACGTTGGGTATTGCCTCAGGACTGTCAGATTTCCCCATCCATAGTAAGGAATATGAGATCATGCATGGATAATGCAAGACATATTTTCCAGTATGATTATACATTTGCAACATGTCTCCCCTAAGTCAGTTCCTTCCTCCCTTTCCAAATTTAATGCCTATTCCATTCCATACAAGGTATATTGAGGTGACAGAAGATGGCTTGGTATGGGGAGGTGAGAATATTATGAGAACACAGAAAATTAAACTGTTGTATGGTTAAGGAGGCCGTCTTGACCTGCTGAATTATTTCCCATGCCTGGCACTGGCCAGGAAGGGGGCCGAGCTTGGGGATGCTCGCAGATTCTTTGTGCAAAGTGTGCAAAATATCTAGTTCTTTGCACAATGTATGCAAAATATGAATTTTTTCTTCAATGTATGCAAATCAGGTGAATTTTTCCCCAAAGCAAGGAGAGTCGGAAATTCATGTGTGCAAGGGCGACACTGTGCTTGAACTTGCTTTCTGCAGGATGCGCACCAAATGCTCAGCATAAGGTGGATTTTGGAAGGAGAGGCTGTGCGCCCGGTTCTAGGGCGCTGAGCTGAGGAAACCTGAGGGATTCCCAGCCCCAGACTAGGTTCTTCACAAACCCTCTGCAGCATATTCCAAGTAGTGTTGCATTTGTTTGTGGTACAGAAGCTAGCGATGGAGACAGGCGCACGGGGACGTCCAGCTATTCTCACCTATTTAGAAAGAACTTGGTTGCTGAGGTTTATCCTGGAATCCTGGAAGAGTGGAGTTGGAAGGGGCCAAGAGGGCCCACAAGTCCAGCCCCTGCTCAGTGCAGGGCTCCAACTCAAGCCTTCCCTCTCAGCGGCATCTGCAGTATCTCCAGGATGGGGGAGCCACCGCCTCCCTGGGCCACTGGTTCCACCACCGCACTGCCCTCATAATCGGGACATTTCTCCTGATATTCAGCCAGAATCAGGCTTCCTGCAACTTAAGCCCATTATTCCATGTTCTGCACTCTGGGATGATCGAGAAGAAAACACCTCCTGAAAACTCAGGATGTGGGAGAAATCAGCAATGGCCGCAGAGTTCTCAGCACCATCCTGCAGATTCTGTGGTGGAGAGGAAAATATGGAATGTCCAAAAATGCCCGTTTCTACCCTTGTTTATGCACTTCCCTGGATTGCAGTGAATTGCAATGATAAACATGTGACTCAGTTGGAATGTGCGTCACATTCTCTGACATTACTCACTTTTAAGAGCATGTGTGAAATGCGATTTGTGCTGCTACTGGAATTGCAATGTGGTGTTATGCATATGATTTCCGACATCCGTTTGTGAGCAAGGGGCAGTGCCATCCGGTGAGACTGCCTGAGGCCCTCCGCGTGCACCGGAAGGCTGCCTCCAGTGCTTCCCCTCACTGCAAACGCTCCGGCCACCCAGTTTGGCCTTCTGGGTCTTCCACCAGGGAGCACAAGGATGGGAGGCTGCAGGGCCCAGACAACCTGCCTGCTCCTGCTGCTCTCTGCCTCCCCAGCTCGCAGAATCCATCTCTGAGGCTGGTCCTGGAACTCACACGGCTCTCTGCATGCTGGCTGTGGGGGTGGAGGGGGCGCACCCCAGAGCCCCCGCTCTGCTCTCGCAGTGCGTTTCAGAGGTCAGAGCCCCGAGGCTTTTTATCATAGAGGGTTCTGCCCCGAGGCTTTTTATCATATTAAAAAGGATATAAATGTTACAAATAAATAAATGATTGCTGACGTCAGGGTGATGGAATGGCCTTGACAGAATTCCGCCCTTAAAGGCAACTTAAAACTAGTTTTAGCCAGATGATAGAGAGATGGGTAACTGATCGAGACAGTGCTTGAAACTTCCCGGTCTGATGGGAAATGCGATGGGCGCATTTGGCATGGCTAAGCAGCATTTTCAGCTAAGCGTATGAGGTGCTTAAACCATGAGAGCAGGCTTTTCCCCCACATTTGATGGCAAGACTATTTGAGGCATAAGATGAGGTGCTGTTTCCGCTGCAATTTCTCCTGAAGCAGAGCAGTGAGCTGGCACACGGCCAGCAGCTGCTCAAAGTGACTCGGTGACCTTGCTGAAAGACACCAATTAGCACACCTTAATTGCTTATTGCTGAAACAGATGAATATTTTGCCACCAGAATCCAAACATTGGCATGCTCCATAAATTTCTGCAGTTTGCTTTTCCCTGACAGGCAGATTCAGATTTAAATAAATTAACTAATGAATTAAGTGACTCATTTATACAAATCCATCCAGAGTCAGCAAGTGGCATTGTGAATCAAATAGACTGAATGAACAAACAAACAAACATCAAGCTAATTATTGTCCATCTTAAATCAAAAAATAATATTGAAAATAATGGCAAAAAGGTCCCTCTGCACACTTCTTGACAGCTGCAAAGTTTCTCTGGCACAGCTGCTGAATCGCTGTTTCCACACAGGGTGCTACCCCGTTTGGAGGTGGGCCTTCACTGAGTCCAGCCATGAGTTATGAGTTTGCAAGTACCTTCCAACTTTCTCCTCTCCCTGCTTTGGAGTGTGCCAAAGCATCCATCTGTTTTAGCACTGGGCTGCTGTTTCCAGCCAGTCCTGTCCCACTCTTCTTAGCATTCACAGAGTCTGAAGACAGGAAATGTCCATGGTGCTGCAGTAAGAATGTAAGAACATAAGCAAAGCCCTGCTGGATCAGGCCCAAAGTCCATCTAGGCCGGCACCTGCAAACCAGCTGCCCCCAGGAGCCCTCCAGCAGGACAGGTGCGAGGCCTCGTCCCGCCCAGGCTCCCCGGCAGCTGGGGTGTGCAGGCAGCTGCCTCTGGGGAAGGAGGCAGCCCACGGCCAGCAAGGCTAGTGGCCACTGACTGCTGCCTCCCTCGTGGTTCTCTCCAGTCCCTTTGAAAGCCATGCCGATGGGCAACCGCCACCACTTCCCATGGCAGGAAATTCTACAGTTGCGTTTGTGAAGAAGTCCTTCTTCTTCTCTGCCTCAAACCTCCCACCAATCAGCTTCACGGGATAACTAGAAAAATCTCTCCCTCTCCAGTTTCTCCACACCAAGCATGACAGTGAACACCTGTCATATCCCCACGTCCTCGCCTTTTTCCCTAAGCTGAACAGTCCCAGTTGCCACAGCCTCTCCTAATGGCACCATAATGTCCCCTTTCAGGCAAGGCAACCAGATTTGAGCAGCTATTCCAAGTGCAGCTGCACCAATTCTCTGATGGGGGAGCAAGACCTTGGACGGTCTGTTTTCTATTCCATTTCAGATCGTGCCCAACATGGACTGGCCTCGCCTGAGCCCCTTTCGCCACATCCTTTCTCATGCCTCCCCGTGGGGATGGTGGTTGGAGGAGGGCAAGGGGGCTCAGTCCCGCACCCAAGCAGGCATTCCAACAGGTGCTGCGGCCCCAAGCCGCCCAAGGCTTTGTGGGCCAAACCCAGCACCTCAACCTGGCCCTGGAAGCATCCGGGCTGCCAGCTGCACGTGGTGAGGACTGGCCTTACCTGTGGGAGCCTGTGCGTCCTGGCCGTTGATCTGGCTGCCACCTTCTGCACCGCCAATGGCTTCTGAACCCTTTCAGGGGCAGTTCCCGGGGCACTACCTGCCGCCTCCAGTGCAGAGAGTGCCGGCAGGTGGGTGGATGCAGCCAGACCCTCCCGGGCCAGCGAGGGCATTGCTGGACCCCCGGCTGAGGCAGGGAGAGGGCATTCCAGGCCCCCGAGGCCCCCGGTGCTCAAGTGATAAAGACGGCTGGGAGACAGACTCCCACGCAACGCAACGCTCCTCTGAGCATGGACACCGCCGACTGGCCAGAGGAGCTGCCCGCCACGGCCTCCAGGTGCCACACGTGGCCTGCATCCCCACAAAGGCCTGGGAGGACCCCTGCTGGAAACCCGGCAGAACCAGAGGGTGGCTGAGTGGCCGCCCATGTTCCCATGGCAAAGGGGATGGTCAGTGAAAATTTGGGAGCGCCAGGAGACGCTTCTGTGAAGTTGGGGAAAGGTTTAAACACGCCCCACTTTGATGCTAAGACGAATTGGTGGATGATGCAACTGATGGCCCAAAAGGCTTGGTTTTAAGGTGCAGAGTGAAGGGGGGAAGCATCTCCGGCTATGGTTGCCCCCTACCCTCCACACAAACATGCATGCCTTAAAAGAAAGCCCTGCCGGTCCCTCTTTTGGCAGGGGCAATACAGGAAGGGAATAGATCCACCGAGCATGGCAGCACATCCACCAGAGTAGCCCTTGTACCTGCAGGCAGAGGTCTCTGGACACCTTTCTGGGGACCTCAGCTCTCCTGCTTAAAAGCAAACAACTCATTTTTTAACCAGTGCCTCTGATGGCTGCTGTGTTGGTGCCACATTCTGTGGGTTCAAAGGAGCAGTACATGGTGCTGGCGCTTGGATCCCACTTTTGGTTGCTCTCCATCTTTGAGGCAGACTGCTTGTCTTTGCCATTCCTGGTGGTGTGGAGGAGACTTTTGCACATTGCCGATGGGCCTGCAGTTCAAGACCTTTGCCTACCTGTCATTCACACTGATGACAATATCGCTCTAGGTCTTTCTTCTCCAATGTGACTTCCAGATATTTTGGACTCGATCAATCAGACCCAGCCAACATAACCAGTGATCAGGGATTCTGGGGCTGTTCTTACCCAAAACATCTGGGGTGCTAGTTGTGGGCAGCTTTTCTACAGAGACTGGTGGCATCCCCCCAAGGTTTCACCAAAAGGAAGTGCAAATCAGCAAACCTCGAGCTCACTGAAGCGCTCTGAATTCCACCTCTGGTCATATTCTGATTTGTGCCCATGTCTGATTGCAAGCGCAGTATTTTCTGTGTGCATTTTTATGCATGTTCTTCCAAATCAATCATGTGCCTCTGAAAAGTCCACATTCTTTTCCAATGGAAGTGCATTTGTGAGCATTTTTCAAAAGTCTTCATTGTTTTCAAATGTATGCATAGTGTTGAATGGATTTTTGGTGGGTCTGCAAATTGCACGGCAAGTTTGGAAATGTACAGACTTCAGCTCAGAGTGCCTTTGAGTCTGTGTTTGATCTGGGAGCTGCAAAGTGGGATGTTTTGATAAAAAATGAACCAAAATGAATTCCTGGTGCATCCCTATTTCAGACAGGGTTCTTCCCAGTGCTGCCTAGAGGGAATTGTGAGTAGATGGACAGTATCTAAAGTCAGTCAGTCTGTCTGTCTTCCTGCCTGCCAGCCTGCCTGTTTCTCTGATCACTGAGCCACAGTCTTTTCCTAAATAATGAGATGTTGACTAAACTCCTGACGGCCCCCTTCAATAGCTGTTTTGATCCAGTGCTGGGTCACAAGGTGTACAACGTACTCAATAGGTCAACATCTCCTTTGCTTTCTTCTTGGACAAGCTGCAGCTTCTCCATTAGAGGTATGATAAAGGGAAGTCCTTAGACCAGTCACGACCATCCCTCATGCAATGGAGCCTTTGCCAGCAAGGTCTTCTGCTCCGATACTGACCAACTGCTGGCTCTCTGCAAGGTGAGTAGGATTTGGTGGTAGGAAGAAAGTTGAAATTTCTCATTATGCACCTCTCTCAGTGCAGCAATTTGCCACTCTCTGATTGCATGGCAGGGGAAAATATATTCATCCAATATTCATAGTCTTCTCATTTCAATTTCTGTTTTGCAAGGCTGAAAATTCATCCTCGAAGAAGTTATCAAGCATTAGTGAGAAGGCTTCTCTCTTGCTGTTCCCAAGCTTGTCTGAGGATGATGCGTAGGACTCAATTCTGTTCTCGGGCTTGTTCCTTGAAGTGGAAATCATGTCAGTAGCTCTTCCATATGGTCTTTCTTATCATCATCATCAGCAGCAGCATCAAAATGATTCTTTAGAGACATTCAGGATGCAGCTGGCCAGCCTTCTGGGAGGGGTGGTTTGACTCGGAGTAGAGTCCTGCACTGAGCAGGCGGTTGGACCCAATGGCCTTCTGGCCCTTCCAACTCTACGATTCTATGAAAACCTGGAGGCTCGTGGCCATGGCAGCCTGCCTCCCTTCAGCCATTGCCTCTTCGCCCACCCACTTCAAGTATCAGCAATAGGGATGAATGAGGGATCTGCCAGGGTGGTGGTGAAAGTCAAATGGACTCTCTCTATGCAGCCCCCTAGGTTTTAGTTTGCCAGCTCTGTATTTCAAATGCAGTTCTGGATAGTGCTGTGGGCATGGATACCACAGAGCTGGAGGGTTTGCTTGTTTGAGGGGCAGCCAGGGAGTGCTTCTCCCATCCTGTTTCAAAGAACTCTCGACGTTCCTCCAAGCTCCAGCAGCAGCCAGACCTCCTGACCACCAGTATCTGCCAGGGATGCTCTGACTTGGAACCCTGTGCTGAGAAGGGGTCTGGACTCCTGGCTCCCTCCAGCTCTGCTTCCAGATCAATCATGACCCTGTGACCGACTCTATGATTCCATGAATCTGCTGCCCATAATCCTATAATTCAAACTGTTTTTCATTCTCCACTCACCTGGGGTGCAGAGGCTAAACTGCTTTGATGCTCTTTAATGTGTGGAAGCAACTTTCAAGTTCCAAAAATCTGGCACTGCACAACACTCAGCGTCGAAACATGGAAAAATAAGAACGGAAACATTAATCCAGTTCTCACAGAGAAAGTGGTTCCTTCCTCCCTGAGACATAATTGGGCCCGACTTGTAATTAGAAGGAGGCATGAAAATTGTCATGCATATCATTGGCACTGGATTAATGGGGCTGAAAATTGTATTGGAAAATGTACATCTTCTCATCAAAGTAAATTGAAATTCTTCTATGATTCTAAGAAAAGTGGGCCCCATTTTTCCAGCTTGCAAAGCAGAAGGTAAGGGTGGGAAAGCAAGCGCTGACTGGTCAGCGAGAGGACATGTGCCACTCGTCCGCCAACATCCGCAGCCCTGATGGAGGGCCTTGCTGTCCCTGGGGAAGCCCTCTCTGAAATCACAGCATCCCAGAAACAGGGAATAGGCAAGTTGGAAGGGGTCAGAGGGCCCTTGGGCCCAAGCATCCCTCTCACATGGCTGCCCAGCTGCCTCTGGATTGCCTCCAATGTGGGAGTGCCCACAGCTTCTCTCGGTCATTGGTTCCACTGTCCTGCTGCTCTGGCTTGGTGTCGCTTGAGGCCATTATCCCACGTCCTGAACGCTGGGGTGACGGAGAAGAGAGCCTGCCCTTCCTCTGTGTGACAGCCCTTCAAGTGCTTGTGGAGGGCTATCCTGTCCCCTCTCAGCCCTCTCCCTTGAAGGCCAAGTAGGCCCAGGTCTTTCAATCTCTCCTCACAGGGCCTTGTTTCCACTTCCCGTGTTGGACACAAAGGGCCCAGACCTTGGCATGCTTTTCCCAATTAAGGATGAGAGATTGAAAAAGTGTCTTTATTCTCAAAAATATGTCTGATCACAGCAAAATGGCAATTGACCCCAGGAGCTTTATACCCTGCATGACCAGGTGGCATGGACAATTGCTCGTTGGGTCGACATTCCTGCTGGGATTCCCGGGTGGCACATTTGAATCCTTGTGATCTCTGTGCACATCTGGAGGGCTGGTCTGCCCAAGGGCTGAGCGGGAGGTTTGTGGATGGGAGAGCGCTCAAATCCTGCTGGTGGTGATTCTCTGTTGTTGTGTGACTGCACTGTGGGTTCGCTGCTGTTGTGTTTATGCTCAAGACGTGACTAGCTGTCCCAGACCCAAACCCGGAGTTGTTACAGGATCCCACTGATGTTGCTGAGAACCTGATAGAGAGAATCCACTGAGAGGGAAACTGCCTAATCACAGCCTGAACTGGGAGCAACATGAGAATATGAGCTCATATAATGTATCACTAGGGACTGCAGGTGGCGCAGCGATTTAAACCACTGTGCTGCTGGGCTGGTTGATCGAAAGGTCACCAGTTCGAACCTGCACAACGGGGTGAGCTCCCATTGCTCCATTCCAGCTCCTGCCAACCTTGCAGTCCGAAAGCATGCAAATGCAAGTAGATAAAAAGGAACCACTTCAGTGGGCAGGTAACAGCGTTCCGTGCACCTCAGTGTTCAGTCATGCCAGCCACACGACCACGGAGACTGTCTGTGGACAAACGCTGGCTCCCTCGGCCAGGAAACGGAGATGAGCACCGCCCCCAAGGGTCAGGCATAACTGGACTTCATGTCAAGGGGAAACCTTTACCTTTACCTTTAATATATCACTATCTATTAAATATTGTTAGAAGATGTGCTTTTTTCCTTCTCAGCTGGCAATCCCTACATTCCCATGGATGCGTATTCCAAAATATGTCCCCATGGGTTCCATGGGGCTTACTTTGAAGGAAGTATGACCCATGCTGCAGTCTAACAAGTGGTAATCTCAGGCACGCTTTGCAGCAGGAAGACGAAAAGCCGAGCATTTCCTCTGCAGTGCCCTGAAGGGGTCCCAGTGGACACGAGAGTGGTCTTTTGCTGCAGCCAATGTTCCCTCCTCTCCCCCAGGAGTCAACACAGCGTGAACTTTGGATACTTCTATGTGTTGAGTGCAGTGGTAGAAATTAGGGGTGGGCAACCTTGGGTCCCAGTTCAAATCCTGCCCTGTAGGGAGCCCCCATGACCCTCCTGCTGGATCCCTGGCCATGTTCTTTCCTCCCATCCACCAGCCATTTGGTAGTTATCTGGCTTCTGTGTATGGAGACTATCTAGTTTTGTTCCTCATCCTTAAAGGCCAAAAAGCCCTCTGCTAAGGCTTAGTCACTGGGGATAAGGGCTTTTCACAAAGTGGGCTGCATCGTTTGTATTTTAGCTCAGCCCCGATTTCAGTGGGACTTGGGCATGGGGGCAGATCCTGTCCAGGTATTGCAGTAATGCCCTGATTCGCACGAGGTGGTCCAGCCGCCTCTGCAGAGCCTCAACCCACCTGGGGGTTTCTGTGGAAGAAAGGGCAGTTTGTAGCTATCTGAGGCTTTCACCTTCCAAGACAGGGCAAGAATCTCTCTAATATAATTTCACAGTCAGTAGCAGCAGGCGCTTGGAAAGCTGCAGTTGCTTGCTTTTCTTTGAGAGAGATCAAGCAATGCACTGGATCAATCCACTTGATACGAATGTCTCAGAAAGAAATGGCCACTCGGGATGGAGTTAAATGGATCTTTCAGCTGCTGCAGCCATGCAAGCCCTGTCTCCTTTGGGATGAATTTATATGGCTCTCCAGACAAGAGTCGAAAGAGAAAAGGTTACAACTGCCGTAAACAGATGAAAGTCACACTGCAATTTTGGGAACGTATGACCTCTTCCTTGGGATTCTTCAATACAAAGGAAGAAAATGAGGCTTGATTCATCCTGTTTATGAACAATGTTTGCCCAGAGTGAAACTCAAGGTAAATCTGGAGGATCTGCATTACAGATGCCTGAGAGAGGAGACACATCGCGCCAATTTTAAGAGTTCTCTTTGTTTGTTTGCTTCTAATATAAACTATGGAGATCTGTGCCTATTTCTATGCATATTTTCCCAAATACGGGCAACAGTTGCTTACATTTCTGAAATGAACATTTTGAAATGCGTAGATATATAGAATGTGCACATGCTCTTAAGCAGGTCCATGAATTCCACTGCAAGCTTGGAAATATACAAGTATTTGACATTTGGTCAGAAGGTGTGAACTTGGTAAATCTGGAAAAGTAACGAAACAAAAGCATATTTGACAGGCATTCCTAAATTTCAACAAGCCCGAATTGTGCTGATCTGTATATCCATAAAAATGATACTATGAATCAAAAACTTTCACAGCAGGGACACAAAACATATGTGAATTTCGGTTTCTCTCAGGTTCTCATTGCATACCAATCTTCACTGTTATGGACTTGGAAAGCGAACACATATGTATTTTGTGGAAATTCATAGACAATTTGGGGACAATTTATTAATATACACATTTTCAAGCAGTTTTCCTAATATAATAAAAGCTTGAATGTTCTGTTCATGGATATGTGCATTGTAGTGAGCCCTTTCATAAGAACATAAAAACCGGCCAGTCCAGCATTCTGCACACACAGTGGAAGACCAGCTGCCCACCGGGTCCTTCCAGCAGGATGGGTGCAAGACCTCCTCCTGCCCAGCTCCTCAGCAACTGCTGTGTGTGGCCAGGCTGCCTCTCATAATGGAGGTGGCCTGTAGCCAGGAAGGCTAGTAGCCACGGATGGCCCCCTGCCTCCTTAATCTGTCCAATCTGTCCAAAACCTCTGTTGATCAGCTTCATGGGATGGCCCTGCTTTTGAGTGTCATGGGAGAGGGGGAAACATGCCTCCCCACCCCTTTCCCAATGCCACGCATCATTTTAAGCCCCCCTCTCATGACTCCCCTTCCTCTTTTTTGTTCTAAGCTGAACCGTCCCCGTTGTAGCCACTCCTCACAGGGGAGCTGCTCCAGCCCCTGATCAGCCCATTGCCCTTCTCTGAATGTCCTTTGTCGGGTAAGGTGACCAGAACAGAATGCAATACTCCAAGTGCAGCCACACCAAGGTTCTGTAAAAGGGGAGTAAGGTTCTGACAGCTGTTTTCTATTCTGCTTGCGATGATGCCCAGCCTGAGGCTTGCCTTTTTCGGAGCCGCTGCCCTGACTTCCCACTGTGCTTTCTGCTGCCACCCCAAGATCCCCTTTGCTCAGTCTCTGCCGGAGCCTTCAGAGCAGACTTGCAGTTGGGAGGCGTTACTCTACTCTTGCTTACAGTGGACTGCAATTCCCATTCCCATGCAATTCCCATTCTCCCAATTCTGGGAGCCAGTGTAGTGTAGTGGTTAAGAGCATGGGACTGGGACTCAGCCAACTGGGTGACTTTGGGCCAGTCACAGACTCTCAGTCCAACCTACCTCACAGGGTTGTTGTTGTGCGGATAAGATGGAGGAGGAGAATGATGTAAGCTGCCTTGAGCCCTTTGTAGGAAAAAGGCAGGATATAAATAAAAAAATAAATAAATAAAATAAATAAATTCTTAAACTCCTCCTCCTGGCTTGCAGAGCTCCCTTTGGAGCTCCTCACATTCCCTTTTGCTTTTGAAATAGTTTTTCCATCAGCCATTCCATGACTTGCTCCTAATTCCAGATCATTTACCGGTAGGTTGAAAAGCATTGGTCCCCATACGGAACCTGTGGGGCTCCACTGGCGACATCACTGGGAGAAGTAGCCATTTATTCCTGGCCTCCCTCTTCTGGATTGGCTGATTTGCAGACTTTTTGATTGTTCACAAGGTTGAGAACTTCCTCTACCACGACAATCTGCCTTGATTCCACGGACTCCCATCCAGAAGACATCAGCTCAGGGACAGGAGGATGCTCCTCTGTGAAGACTGGCTGAAAGAATTCATCCAGCTTCGCTGCAGTCTCCTCATCCCCCTTTGTGCTCCTTTAATTCCATTATCATCTGACGGTCCAAGTGCTTCTCCAGCTGCTTTCCTACTTTTGATATATTTGCAGAATTCTGCACTGTTGGCCTTGATGTTGTGCTCAAACCACTTCCTTGACCCTCTGATTGTCTGCTCGCATCTCCTTTGTGCAAGCTTGTGGTCCCTTCTGTTCTTCTCGTTTGGGCAAGAGTTTCGTTTCCTGACTCCTTTGACTCTACCTGTTCACCATGCGGGTGATTTCCTGGACTTTGTGCTGCCTTCCTCACTTGCGATATGCCTTTTATGTGTTTCTCTATTATAGTGTTTTCGAGTAGTCTCCACACACAGTGAACTGAATTTATCTTCTTAGTTCCCCTCTTCAGCTCCTGCTCAATTTTGTGAGATTTCCTATTTTGAAGTCTAACACAATTGTGTTTTACCTCTTTGGCAGTGATCACAGTGTGGTCATTCTTACATGGTGGGAATGTCGTGAGCGGAGCAGGCTGGAGTTGGGGGTCAGACTAGATGGCCCAGGAGGCCCCTTCTGACTCTTTCTGTTTCTATGTTCTATGTTTCTACTGTTCCCTAATTGCTCAACAACATTTACATCCTGTACTGTGTCCTGGCAACCCCACTGAGGACTAGATCCAGGATTGTCTCTCCTCTGGTCAGTTCCATGACCAGATGCTCCAGTGCCCAGCCGCTATGACTTTGAGACATGTGACCTCTCTGTAGCAACTGGAACATGCAGTTATGGTGTGGGTAGTGAAAAGCTCTCTTTATTGCAGCACTGCCTTTGTTGAAGGCCCACCTAATTTCATTTCTCATCTCAAGATCACCTTGACCATTCTGGTCTGGAGGACAATAATACACTCTCATGTCTATGCTAGTTTTGGAGCCAGAGATTTTCACTCCCAATAAGACTTTAATTAGTTTTATTAGACTTTTATTTCAATTAATAAGCAGACTTTTAAATGCCTGCAGGCATTT
>NW_025336360.1:3293527-3325516 GCF_004798865.1 Varanus komodoensis | reverse complement strand
CTTTTATTTCAATTAATAAGCAGACTTTTAAATGCCTGCAGGCATTTTTACTGCTGAATTCTGTTGCAAAATTTGGAGATGTGTGAATTTAGAAACATAGTTGAGTTTTGATGTGCATATGGCTTCTCAACTGAAAAAATACGAAATGGCACCACTGACTTTTTCCACCCAAAGTTCCTTCCACCTGCACCCTCCTCAGGGTGTATCAGCTGGGAAGGGCAAGCATTTTCTATGTTTTTTTTCGAAATGGAACTCAGCATTGCAGCATGGACATTCATTGGGGCATTTGAGTTTCACTCTCCTGCTTTGGCTCTTTTGAAAATTTGTTCTTATACTTATGAAAAGGAGCATGATATGAGCAGTTTTATATTTAGTAACTTGTGCGATTATGCCTTTGGGCATAATATTTTGGGCTGATATTTTGGGCTGATATTTTGGGCTGAGCTCTTCATCAGGCCACCAAAATCTCTCTCCTGGTCTGACATGTGGTTGCGGTTTGGGGAAGATGGCCGTGATTGTGTTCGTCACCCAACGCGGAATTTGTGAACGGAAGCAAAATTTTGCTGAACTTTCCATTTGCGAACTGAATTGTTTGCAAACAGAAGCATTCGTGAACTGAGGTGTTACTGTGTAGCTGAACCTCAACTTGCACAGGTGGCACATTTGCTGATTTGATTATTTGTGAGTTTGCCACCAATAATTAAAGGAGGGTTTTGATTTTTTTGGTTTTTTTCCCCACAGAATCATAGAAGAGTGGGGTTGGAAGGGGCCGTGAAGGCCATCGAGTCCCACCCCCTGCTGTGGCAGGACACCGAGTGGCACCACCCCACTCAGGTGGCTGCCCAGCTTCTTTCTGAAGTCTTGTGGCCTACTGCGCCATGGATGGGGCTGGGAGAGATGGCGGAAACCCCGTGGGCAGCGCCGTGTCTCCCGCAGACGGCCGTGTGGGGAGCACTCCCTGCCATCCCGCGGCCAGCCCAGCATGGCGTGCCTCCCTCGCACCCGCTGAGGGCTGGGCAGGCACCAGGCTTGGGCTGGGCGTGTGGCCATGTGATGCAGGAGGGAGTCCCGTGGGGGTGGGCCACATCTTGGAGCGCTGGGTCTTCTTTTCAGACCATCGTCATCTGAAGTGAAACTCTCAGTGGGAGCTGAGACAGTAGATACGGGATTTGGCACGTTGCCCTGGAGAGTCTCTAATGAGGGAAAAGTTGGGAGCCTTTGGAATGCTAGTGGCCTGTGCGATGGACGCTTGGGCTCTCCACAGTTCTCAGCTGCCTTCAGAGTTCCCCCAAAGTAATCCGAAAAAGTCTCAGAAGTCCCTTTGTGTGCATGTTCACCTCTCTGTGTGAAACATCTGGAGAGGATTAAAGTTGCTAAACAAAACGAGTTTCGATCATCTGAGTGACATTTCTCAAGAGATTTCTGCACAACAGTAATTATGATCAATCAATGGCTTTGGCACAAGTCTGAGTCACTCCGCAGCTCATTTGAAAATGCCAATTTCCTTTCTGTGTTAGGTCGAGATTCATCCCAGTTTAGTTGGATATTGATAAATGCAGCTCCCACCTTATTTTCTCCCAGGATGAGGAGGGCAAGGATCTTATTTATGCAGACATAATAAACCAAATGTCTTTTTGCCACAATAGGATTTTTAAAAATCCAAGGGGAAGAAGATTTAAGGGGAAGGTAAGCTTAAGAAAATCCTCAAGCCAGACCCGTAAATGCTGGTGCATTTATACATAAACCCTGCTGATCAATAAGCAGTCATCTGCTATTTCCATATCTTCTAGATGTTTATGATGTATTTTTCCTCAGAGAATTTAGACAAATCAGCCAGCGAATCTATATGTTATTAAGTTCATTTCTTATTTTTGATCCAACTCCAAATACTATCCTATACACTGTATTCTTTCCGGCATCAGGTGAAACCGTTTTTATTTTCCCATCATTTTAATGTTTAGATGATTTTAACAGGGGTTTTATTATCTTAGTTGGATGCTGTGTTGCTTTGTTTGTCTTCATTCATTTTCAGTATCCCTAGTCCTGAAGCGAAGCCCTCCCTGGGGAGCTCTCAATACCACGAGCAACGCAGACCCTTTTTCCTGCTCCACAGCTCAGGACAAGGTGGAGGGAGCCCTGTGGGCTGAGGATGCTCTCTTAGACCTTTTGTCTATTGTCTTTTGCCATCTCCACACAGACTTTTGTGAGAGAATTGCCATTGTCCTTTTGAGTTAAACCAAAGCTGATTTTCTGGCACAGGATGTCGTGTTGGAGGAAGTGTGGAACTGTAAAGCTGAACTGTGCTAAATGTAGCTAAAAATGATGAACTGACATGGTGTCTAAGTATGTGAACCCACGCACGGAGAACTTCCTCAGCAATGGGGCTTCAGGCAGAAAGGGAGGCCTCCGGTCAGGGCTGTGAGCGCCAGACCTGCTGGCTCAATGCAGCGTACTCCTGGTGGGGGGGGGGGGAACGGACGTCCAGCCCTCGGGGCTTCTGGGCCTCACGCCAGCCGCTGACCACGCTGTTGTTTCCTGGCTGTGGTGCTGTTTTCCCCACAACACATTAGAAAGGGATGAAATGCAGCTGCTAAGCAGGGCAGAATTGGAGATCTGTCTCAGGTTTTTTTCATCAAAACCTACCTGTATATTTCTGGTTAGTAATGCTGAAAAATGATCATGGTAAAATGTGTACAGAATTTGTACATGGGTATAGATGTACATTAAGCAGAGGAAGAGCAAATTATTTCTTTGCTTTCTTTACATTCATTCCAAAGATCCATTCATTTGGGTAAAATATGAACACGATGCTCATGGCAGGTGTGCAAGAACACAGACGTGCACAAGACTTCCACTGCTTGGGATGAAGGGCAGGGTGGAATCTGGAGAACTCTGGCATGCTCAATGAGCTGATTTGCCCCTTCTTGCTCCTGAATCTGAGTTATTGGCAATAGGGATATAATCTAAAATATTCTGGCATTTGTGGAGCAGGGGGACTTTCATCCACCCCTGGCCTTTGTCCCATCCCCACTGGAATGTGATCCTGGAGAACGTCTCCAAAATAGAATTTGGCCCTCAAAATGAAAAAGGTGCTACCACTCTGGAGGTCTGTCTGGCCCAGAACTTCTCCTTCCAGGTGTGGACACCAACACGCCTCTCAGGAGCTCAGCTCTGGGGCAAGAATGTGATAGCCATGCTCTTTCATTGTTTTGCCCAGAATCTGCTTTAGCTGATTTACTGGTTCTGAAGATGAAGGCACTGCTCAGTTATGAGGGGTTGACCGGCCATCCTCCGTGGAAGCACCTGATCTTTTCCTAACTAGAAACACAGAAACAGAGCAAGTCAGAAGGGACGTCCTGGGCCATCTAGTCTGACCCCTGGCCCCAGCTGGCTCCAGTCACGACATGCCCACCATGCGCATGTCCAGCCTAAGAATATTTAGATTAGACAGCCTAAGTAGTAACTACAGCCTTAACTACATCCTAAGAATATTTGAGTTCCTGTCTCCTAGCTATGCAGATGCGAGGGAGCTTCCCCAGCTGGTCTTGACCTCTGGGGTTCAAGCAGCCAAGCTCCCAGGGGGCAAGTGACCCGAGGGAGTGACCAGAGAGAGCAACATTTCTGGACTTAGACACATACTGTGCTTTAAAGCAACCCAGCCAAGCTTCTTGTTCAAAGATAGGCTGGACATGCACATGGTGGGCATGTCATGAGTGGAGCCGGCTGGTGCCGGGGGTCAGACTAGATGGCTCGGGAGGCTCCTTCTGACTCACTCTGTTTCTATGTTTCTTCACACAAAACTTTGCATAGGGCTGGAATTCGTCATCGGAGTTGCATGGCTGAGAGTTGGTGGTGCAGGGTCTCTTGGCAGGGGTTGCTGGGGGTGAGAAAGACGACTGCTTTGGGTGCTCCTTCTCAAGATCAGACAGCCCTGCATTTGACCCAGTGATGAGGTGTCAGCCGAGGCAGGCAGCCCAATTGGATAATTGGTGCCCAGAGAGGAGGTGTACTGACTTTCAGAAGGCCCATGCTGAATGGATGGGGCCCAGGCATGCTCACAAGGAGAGTTCCTGGAGGGGAACATCAGGTTGAGTTCAACAAACTGCCCCATGCATGCTCAGAGGTTCATTCTGGGCGATGAGTGCTTTTGCGTCATTAACACATGCTCTTGCAAGGAAAATGGTCTGTGGGTGGAAGGAGGAAACCTTGGCTTTTGAGCCAACAATGGTTGCCAAAAGGGCAAATGCTATTTTGAGATGCATTAACTGAAGTATTACTTCCAAAACACAAGTAGTAGTAGTTCTTCTATACTTCTCACTAGTCAGACCTCACCTGGAATACTGTGTCCAGTTCTGGGCACCAAGATTGAAGAAAGATGCAGGTAAATTAGAAAGGGCCCAGAGGAGGGCAGCAAAAATGATCCAGGGTTTGGAAACACTGCCCTGTGAGGAGAGACTGAGGGAACTGGGCATGTTCTGCCTTTGGAAGAGAAGACTGAGGGGGGACATGGTATCCCTCTACAAGTCCCTCAAAGGCTGTCACAAACAGGAAGGTCAAGGTCTCTTCTTGCTGATGCCAGAGTGCAGGACACGGAATAATCAATTCAAGTTGAGACAACCCAGATTCAGGCTGGACATCAGGAGAAGCTTCCTCACTGTCAGACCAATGCAAAAGTGGGACCAGCTGCCTGGCGAGGTGGGGGGCTCTCCCACACCAGAGACATTCAGAAGGAAACTGGACAGCCATCTGAGTGGGATGGTACAACGTGGTGTCCTGCAACAGCAGCGGGGTGGACCCCATGGCCTTCCTGGCCCCTTCCAACTCTATCCTTATGCTATGATTCCACGAGGGATGCACTTAAAGCAAGCTGTACCCTCATACAATCCAGCTGATCCTGTGGGAGACCAGCAGAAGTTCCTTTTGCACAGTCCAGTAGTGTAAACTCTGGCCACTTCCTTCCCTGGGAGCATCACAGGATCGGGTCTAGTAGAGGATGGCAGTTCTAGAGCATTTGCAACCAGGAAAGGCCCCTGCAGTGCGATTCAGGACAGGGTGACACTGGGCCAAGGATTGCTGCAGTCCAGCATTCTGTTCCTGGCATGGACAGCCCGCTGCCCACAGGAAACACAAAACAGCAGCTCTCACACCCATGTTCCACAGCAAGTGCTCACATAGCCATAGAAGGGTGATTGTGCCCAGTTTCAGTTGGAAGTAAATGATCTGATGTTTTAAAAATCTCATTTAGTGATTCATGTGAGGTGTAAGAAGCCAAACCTTTTCAATTCATTTCCTGTTTCTGATATGTGCAAAGAAAACGAATGCACCAAAATGTTTGCCATGCGTGTGTGTTTCACGGATTGGCCACCGTGCCAAACTGCCATTCAGCAAAAGCGTTCAACACGCAGGGCTGGGCAAAGCAACAGCACCCCAGGTGGTCAAAGGCAAGCACTAAAAGCAGGCCTGGGAAGAACTTTACTGAGATCTGTCCCTCAGAGCAGTCACAGGCTCTCATGGCAAGGCAGACTCTGGGCTGCTGCAAAGAGGCTGGAGTCGGGGGAGCCAAGTCCAGGGGATCTGACGGATTCAGGTCTCGCACTTGGGGCGTAGGAATGGGTGTCATAAGGACAGGTGAGGGGACAAGTGGCTGGAGAGCAGCACTTGTGAAAGGGACCTCAGGGTGCTGGTGGACTGCAAGCTGAACACGAGCCAGCCGTGTGATGCAGTGGTCAAGAGGGTGAACACCACCCTTGGTTGCATAGCCAGAACTGTGGCTTCTAGATCGAGAGAGGTATTACTACCACTCTATACAACTCTGGTGCGCCCGCAACTGGAGTATTGTGTTCAGTTTTGGGCCCCTCATTACAGAAAGGATATAGCCAGGTTGGAGTCAGTGCAGCATAGGGCCACAAGGTTGGTGGCCGATTTGCAGGGGGTGGGGTATGAGGCGAGACCGAGGGAACTGGGTCTCTTCAGCCTGGAGAAGAGGAGACTCCGAGGGGATATGTTGGCGACATACAGGTATGTGAGGGGATGTCACACGGAGGTGCAGAGGAAGGCAGGATGTGCTCTAACAGAGCAAAGCTCAGGGAACCAAGGTCCCATTTAGATGCCAGGAAGCACTTCCTGACAGTCAGGACCCCGAGGGTGTGGAATGGGCTTCCATGAGAGGTCGTAGAGGCCCCATCAGTGAGGGTGTTCAACGATAGGTTGGACTTATACATGGTAGGCATGTCATGAATGGAGCTAGCTTGAGCTGGGGGTCAGACTAGATGGCCCAGGAGGCTCCTTCTCCCTTGCTCCATTTCTGTTTCTGTGATTCCTGCCCCCACCCCCCGGCTGGATTCCTCATACAGCCTTAGTGGAAACATCCAAAGCCAGGAGCACCAAGGGGTTCTTCACAAGATGTTTAATCCACCACTGTACAGAAGCCTCTTCTCTTGTTTTTGCTGTGGAGGAAAAATGCACCCTTTACATGAGGTCTTTCTATGGTTTGCATTTCCCCGCCTAGCGATGGATTCTACAATCAGCCACAAGGTGGTGCTGTGGTGTAACGCCGGAAACGTGGATTTTCTCCTTTTCACAAAGCTTTTGTTCCAGTTGGTCATTGTTTAGAATTTAATACCAGATGTTTCTTGCTTTGGAAAGAAGAAGAAAAAGTCTGGAAAATGGGACTGGCCTGGAGGATGAAGGCATCCTGAAGAGGCCTTGTAAGCATCCCTGAGCAAGGGAGCACAAGTGCACAAGGAGTGCCCTGAGCGGAGAAGGGGCAAGCCAAGCCCACCCTCCAGCAGCAAAGCAAACCCCATTCATGTCCACCACCCCTTGGCTCGTTCCCTGCAGCCTACAGGCAGGTGAGGAGGGGAATCGGGGCTCGGCTGTCCAGCGCCAAAGCCAAGGCACTCTTCTGGACGTGGAGCTGGGGGGCTGCTCTCTGGCGGTCCCCTCAGTGCTGCCAGTGTTCTGCATGATCGGTCTCAGTGAAACGGTGGAGGTGGAGGCTGTGATGGAATCGGACAGGCCAGCTCTGCTTCCTGTCAGGAGGCAAACCACCCAATCTGCTCGCAAATGGTGCCCCTTTCTTGCCAGATGGCCTGGATGCCTGGAAACCTGGAAAAACAGCTTGGCCAGAGAGGCAGCCCAGTCCCAAAGCTCCACTGGGTTTGCCTTCCCCACTAGGATGGGTAGAGGAGGGCCGAGTAATATCCAGATCTCCTGGATCGCTTTGGCAAGTAATTCTGCTGCCAAAGTCCCAGTTTTGGGAAGCTCACTGGCTTCTAATACAATAAACAGACATTTTGAGTTACTGTGAGGATCATCATGCTATGACCCAGGACCAAGGATGCGAACATGCACAGCTGCACATGCACAACCCACCCGTCACATGGACCCATCTGCTAGCGATCCCTACCCAAATCCCCAACAGGCGTGATCTGGATGTTTTGGACTTCAACACCTACCAGCCCTAACTAGTAGGAGGAACGGGCCAGAATTCTGGGAATTCTCCTGATTCCAAATTGGACTGTCCTGCCGCACTGCTATTCAGCTTTAATCAAGCAAGTTTCTAGCTTTATGACTGAAAACACAAGGTTGGAAATAGATGGTCTGCTGAGCTCCAAAAACCCTGCTCTCCCCATGCTGGTTCTGATGGCCCATTGGCTGAGCTGAACCACCTCATGGGCTTCCATCCTGAATACAGGTCACTGTTTACACAGATTTTAAATACTGTTACTGAGATTTTTAAATATTTTAAACACTGAAGTAACAGGATTTGCACAGACAGGGAGTGGAAGACTGTGTACTTGCATTGATTTGCACAAATCATGCTAGAACTGAGCAGTTTTTCATTTTCAATTTGTGTACATGTGCATACCATAAAAATGCACAAACCCCATTCCATCTTGAAGGTAGAAGTCTGTGGGTGGAGGAAACGTGCCAAGGTCTGCTTCTGAGCAGAAGTAGCCAGGAAGTCTGCCAAGCTGAAATGAACCCAACAGCCCAGCCTCAGCACCTCGTTCTGCGTCCATGTGGTCACTTGCAATGCAGCCACCTCCTGCTCAGTTTTTATTTTGATTATGCATTTTAAACATTGATTTTAGCCATTGCTAGAAGCTGTCCTGTGAGGACATGGATTCCAGTGCACTGCTTTTAATAGTTTGCCATGTATTTTAAACTGTTTCTATGATATTAGTTTTTAAAGTATCTGCAATCCACCCAGAGAACATTGGCTATTATTATTTGAAATATAATAAACATCTACATGCAAAACAATCCTATGAATAAAAAATGTCCAGGACTATAAAAATAACATAGAAACATAGAAACAGAGTGAGTCAGAAGGGGTCTCCCGGGCCATCTAGTCTGACCTCCGGCACCAGCCGGCTCCGCTCACGACATGCCCACCAGGTGCACATCCAGCCTGTCCTTGAACACCCTCACCAATGGAGCCTCAGCGACATCCCGGGGAAGCCCATTCCACCCCCTCGGGGTCCCGACTGTCAGGAAGTGCTTCCTGGCATCCAAATGGAACCTGGTTCCCTGAGCTTTGCTCCGTTGGAGCACGTCCTGCCTTCCTCTGCAGGGGAGAACAGGTCTCTGCCCACCTCCTCTGACACACCCTCACATACCTGTATGTCGCCAACAGATCCCCTCTGAGTCCCCTCTTCTCCAGGCTGAAGAGGCCCAGTTCCCTCAGTCTCGCCTCATATCCCATCCCCTGCAAACCGGCCACCAACCTTGTGGCCCTGCGCTGCACTGACTCCAACCTGGCTATATCCTTCCTGTAACGAGGGGCCCAAAACTGAGCACAATACTCCAGTTGTGGGCGCACCAGAGTCGCACAGAGCGGTAGCAACGCCTCTCTCGATCTAGAAGCCACGCTTCTGGCTATGCACGCAAGGGTGGCGTTCGCCCTCTTGGCCACCGCATCGCACGGCTGGCTCAGAATAAGTCCTTTCTCTTTTTTACATGACCATCACCGCCCAACTACCACTTTTACTAATATGGCAAGTTGCAGGAGGTGCTCCCATACGCAGTCTGAAGAATTTATAATATTATGGGTGCAGATTTTCCCATGCAGCAAATTTGATTTTTCTGTGGTGAACTGGGAGCACTGGCGGCTTTTGACCAGGTCAGTGTCTCTTGGTCTGCAGAGAGCCTGGAATCCAAAAGAAGACCAAGCTGCACTCAAGAAATCTGGATGATGAACCATCTTCTCTCTGGCTGGACTGAGCCCCCTGGGGACTGCGCTCTCATTTGAAGGACCCTGGCGCATCCAGACTAGATTTGATTTCTTCATTTGAAAAGCCAACCCAACTGTAGTCACAAGCAACTACTCTGTTCAGAATGCAGCTCAGGCAGTGCCTCCTACTCTTTGTCTGCATCTGAAATTCATTAATGGAATGACTGAGTGTCTGTGTCTGTGTTTTCATCCAAGGACTTAAAAAATCAGCATGGCTCCAAGCTGTCAGAATGACATGCCGTTAAACAGAGAAGAGTAAATGAATCAACAAAAAGTTTATTTGTCAAAGCTCCCAGACCTGGCAAGCACTGAGGCTGGTCCAGTGAGCTCAGAGGAAAGATTCCCGGGCAGTCCCTTCGGCTGGGCAACCCAGATTCATTTCAGGAAGCGGGTGTTGGGGTCCGAGCTCGCAGAGGGGCTGCGGTGGCCCATCGAGGCCTCCCCCTCCTGCAGGCCAACTGGCAGCACACCGGGAGTCCACAAGCACAACGTGTGCCCTGCTACTCATTCCCTGGCAGCTGCTGTACAAACGGCACAATGGCCTGGAAAATCAGGGGAAATGTTTGTGTGCACGCTGGGGAAACTGACCCCTTCTGACCAACCCTGCGCATGTGTTCCCCAGTCCAAAAGAAGGGAAAATTGCGTGCAAACGGGAAGGGGCAAGGGAGATTGCTGGGAACATCCACATGGCTGACCTTTCCTACCACCAGTGCCACTTGCTCCAAAGCCCGCTTTGCTTCTAGGCTAGTGACTAGGACATGTCCACTGGACTGGTGGGCAGGGTCCGGATTCTTGCCCATCTCCCATTCCCTAGACTGGAGTAACACCTGCTCAGATGGTGGCCCAGCCTGGCTCGGGTTGTGCCTGCCTTCTGCTCTCCTGGCTTCCAGCAGCTTCCGGTTCCATTGCTTGAGCTGGACACCCTTTTATGCTTAGCTTGTCCTCCCGCTTCCTGTTTGCCTGTCCTCCCAGAGAACTTGTTAGAAATCCACCAGCGTATCCCTTTGTAGATATCCTGACACCAGGCCTCGGTGAGACATAATCTTTACAAGGCTATTACCGCTTTCCTCCCTCCCTGGCTCTGCTCGCGCGTGTGTCACACAGTGCTTTCACCCACAGCAGGCATAATCCCTCCAGAAGATAGCAGTGATTACAAATCCAGTTCTGTTTAAGAGAACTGAATAGGTCCACAGCAATTTCCGCTGACCCATTTCAGGCTATTGTGCCCACACAGGCACGTTCTTCTGCGCACCTGCTGGCCGCAAGGGTTGCACACCCCAAACGCAGCCCTGCAGGATGGAGCGCAGGATGTTGCCACCAGTTGGGTGAGAGACCACCGGTCTATGGGCACGAGGCTTCAGGCATGCCTGCCTGGCAAGGCTGCAGAGCAGCTGGCTGTTCTCCACCTGCAAAGCCCTACCCCCGAGCTGTGGGCATTCCTCCAGCTGCATGTTGCTGCCTCGTGTCATGGCTCTGGAGGGCTCTGGGGCCAGAGGCACTCTTGGGAATGCTAAAATCTACTGTGGGCACCACCAGAGAATGCCTGGTCAGCAGAGGTTAGGCTGTGCCTTATTCATAAAAATGCTGGATGCCACAACGTCTCTTGAACAGAGGGCTGTCTAAGAGCTGGAGATGAAATGCACCTCGTGCTTTTTAAAAAGCAGATATTGGAAATGCCCGGTAGTTACCTCTTTTTGTTGGGGAGGTTATTACATAGATAAATGTTGCACTCAAACATTCTTTGATATTCACTGATGTACCGGCTCTTTTAAATTACTCATCTGCTTCATGGAAGCCAACAGATGAAGTGGATTCTTTGCACCATTTTGACAGCTGAAAGACCGAAACTACAAAACTGGAGGGCAAAGTATCATGTAAGAGACTGTGGCCTTTACAGTCGTCCAGATATGTGAAGGGGCTGTCATTCAGGCACCAACGACGGAGGGGTGCTTACCTGGATACCAGGTCTACGATGTTGAAGCCTGTGCATGATCCCAAAAAGCTGCATGCATTTCATACAAAGCCAGGTGCGTATATTGTATTTAAAACGTCTAGGCATCCATGGGGCCCGTGGACACCATGCTGGAGACCTCCTTGATGGGCCCCTTTGCAGGAGTCCACAGAAAGGTGCAGGAGAGCCCTGAGTTTTGCTGCCAGGCTGTTGGTCCCTCTCAGGCAGCAGCAGGTGCTTGCAGGGGGGCAGGAAGCTATTGAACGCCCCCCCCCCCGGCACTCACTGGAGTGCCGCAAAGGGTGCAAAAGACTCTTGCATTTCAAAACTGAGTCCATTCGTGGCATGTGAGTTGCGTTTTGCTGTTGCTTTGATGCCCTTCATTCTCGGCGGGACCCAGGCGGCCTCAGGGACTCCCCACGGCCCTTTCAAGGCAGCAGGCGACCTTCTCCGGGGCTCAGCAAGTGCCGTTCTGCCCACATTCCTGAAAATCACATGCAGGGAGGTGTTTGTGTAGGAGAGTTGCCAGGACAAATGTGTCCCTTGAGCTATCTTGCTTCCAAAAATATTCACCAATTTTCACCTATAGTTGTTTTTTTTTTTTTTTTTTTTTAAGTATAACCCTCAAAATCCGGATTTTAAGACTGGAAAAAAGGAGGAGGTGAAAAACCCGAAACTGACAGATTTGTCAGCCTCTGCTGTAGAACGGAGCATTGTGCACGCTCTGCAGTGTGAGTCACGGGCTACTCCAGAGAACAGTGGCCCATGCAGGTGGCTCCCAGTGGAGGAAAAGTGGGATCCTCACACAGCAAAAGGAAAGGGGGCGCTTCCAGCTCTCCAAGGGACGGGCCGTCTCGTTGCCACTTTGTGCCACTCTGGTGCACCCACAACTGGAGTATTGTGCTCAGTTTTGGGCCCCTCGTTTCAGGAAGGATATAGCCAGGTTAGAGTCAGTGCAGTGTAGGGCCACAAGGTTGGTGGCCGGTTTGTAGGGGATGCTCGGTTTTGAAACAGGTTGAAATCCTGCATTCAGTGCTAAAGGTTACAATGATAATGGTCTTTTTGCCGTGTGTGTGTGTGTGTGTGTGGAAGAAGTAGCACTGAGGGATACCCACTTTCTCCATTATTCTTTATTATTGCGAGATCCATGTCTGCAACAAGGTTGGAGTCAGTGCAGTGTAGGGCCACAAGGTTGGTGGCCGGTTTGCAGGGGATGGGGTATGAGGTGAGACTGAGGGAGCTGGGTCTCTTCAGCCTGGAGAAGAGGAGACTCCGAGGGGATCTGTTGGTGACATACAGATATGTGAGGGGGTGTCACATGGAGGTGGGTAGAGAGCTGTTTTCCCCTGCAGAAGTGGGCAACATGTGTTCCAATGGAGAAAAGCTCAGGGAACCGAGGTTCCATTTAGGTGCCAGGAAGCACTTCCTGACAGTTAGGACCCCGAGGGCATGGAATGGGCTTCCAGGGGAGGTGGTTGAGGCCCCATCAGTGCGGGTGTTCAAGGATAGACTGGATGTGCACATGGTGGGCATGTCATGAGTGGAGCCAGCTGGAGCCGGGGGTCAGACTAGCTGGCCTGGGAGACCCCTTCTGACTCGCTCTGCTTCTATGTTTCTCTTTGGGCTTCTGCGAATTCCCTGCTCAGAACACTGCATTCTTTTATCGTTCAAAGCCCAGAAATTGGGTGACTGACAATTTAAACCCCTCAGCCTTACCGACATGTCCTTGGGAACCCTGACAAGCTGATGGCAGGTATTTGCCAGGAATATTTGACAGGCTGTCGCCAAGTGACCACAGTCAAGAGAACATATTGAAAACATTTGACAAGTGGAAAAGGGACCTGCTCCTCAGTCCTGCACGTAAAAAGGAGGTCAGCGGGTGGTGAAATTTCACTGGCAGGAGAGGTTCAGAATCTGTGTGTGTTTAGAATCACAGAACTACCCAGGAGATCTGATTTTTTTCTGATCCTTGTCCTGGTAAAAGTCTGTCCTGGATCCCCATCTGCATTCCTTCCCAAGTCTCCCATGAGGAGGACACTCCGCTCTTCTCCCCAGTCAGTGATCAGAGATGACTGCATGGATTTGCCACATGCTGGTCTCTGCCCAGTTTATTCATTTTTGGTTAATCTGCATGGATGGTCACTTGTACTCATTCATGCACACCTTTCCCCACACGTTTTAACACAAGCATAGTCTAGGATGCATGAACTCAACTTGTGCTTGTGTGTATATTTATTTATTTAAAACATTTTTATGCCACCCCCATCGCAACAAAGCCTCAGGGTGGCTCACAACAAGAACAAAATATAACAAATTGTACAATAAAAATATTAAAATCTGGTGCATCTTGGCTTAAAAGATTTAAAATACTATAAATAACCAATAAATTAACAATTAAAATAAGTTTTAAATAAAAATTGGAAATATATTGGAAATATATTGGAATATATATATATTTTCCAATATAAAAAATATATTGGAAAGCAACCCATTCCCCTTGGTGCATTTTTTGGATGTGCACATGTTGTTGAGCCCATATGATTGTTTTGAGGAACACTTTCTGGGAAGGGAAAGAAAGGGGCACCTGAACACCTCACAGGGCAGAAACTGGCAACAGTGGTCAAAGTAGACGGCCATCACCCCTCGTGTCCACCTAGAACTGAACAGCTGCTTCTCAGACCTCAGTGAGTCCTCCTGCTTAAAGGCCAAGATCTTGGAGCACCTGATGCTTCTCAACAGGTTTGTCCTCTTCACCTGATGCCACATCCTGGGATTAATTTTGCTAGTTCTGCCCTCCTCCCCAGTAAGGTGCCCACTTGTCTTTCCCGCAGAACTGGAAACTGCCCAGTACTCAATGACTGCGTGGCTAACTCAGAGTCCACCGGTCTTGGGATTCTTGTGGCGAATTCCAGACTCATATCCTTGTTTGACTCAGAATCTAATTCAGCAACCTTTCAAGGCTCTTTTATAGGAGGAGTAAACCCAGTCCTTATGCAGAGGCTGCCTGGCATGGGATCAAACCCTGCAGGAGAGGGGAAGTTCTCCCCCTGGAGAGGAACAGGAACAGGAACAGGGGAGAGCTGAGTAACAGAATTCCATACTGAGCTTGAAGGCCAGAGGGATCTCACGAGAGTGAGCACCCAGAGAGCTCTAGTCTGACCAATGGAGCCCACACCCAGCTGGTGTGCAAGGGGAAAAGGGGGTGTCGACACATGGCAGGTGTGAATTTCCAAGTGCAAAGGGTATGCCAGTACAAGAAACTTAATGGTGAACTTGGTTTAGGGAAATAGAGCACCCACTTCCTTGCCATTTCACCATTACGCGGTTGAACTGGGTCTGAAATGGAGAGCTTCCTGAAACGAGGGGAATTCACTGCTGTGCTGAGCGAGGCCGAGTCTCAGGGAGGCAGAGCATCAGGCTGGGGCTTTGCAGGCGCAGCAGGTGTTACACAGGCGAGTTACAGAGATCACCAAAAAGGCATCTTATGGGGGGCCATCGCTCCTGTCTGAGAAACAGCCAGGCAGCCTTTCGCGTTGCTCTAGTGGGGTTTGAAGCAGTGCTTCAAACAATGGTTTTAATGTTTGTTTTAACACTTTGTGAGATTGGGCTTTTTAAAAGTTTTGTATATTGTAGACTATCCTGATGGGATTTGTGTGTGTGTGTGCATGCATGTGTGGGTTGTGAAAAAGTGTAAAATAGTAAGACAAACAAAGAAATAAAACTAAGGCCATTGGAATCACTACGGATGGTCTGAAGCTCAGTGGTAGAACATCTGCTTTGCATGACCAACTCCTGGTATCCTCAGGTAGTGCTGGAAAGGCACCATCTTGAAAAATGGGGAGTGATCAATGTATTGACCTGGATGGACCAAGGGATCAATATGAGGCAGTCTCCTATTCTGGGATGGAAGAGCAGCTCCATGGGACAGCCCTGAGTTTATGTGCAGAAATGTTCCAGGTCCCATCCTCATTATAAAGTAGCTTTAAGCATTCAGATGAACCCTCAGATTTATGGACAAGAGACTGTTGACCCCAAATTGTGGAGGAGAAAGGTTGGAAATTGACTCTCCCAGGGGCATTAGGCAAAGCACTACAGCTTCTTATTCAGCTGAGAATGCACTGCCCTATTTTCCACGTTTTGAAGAAAATAGTGTATATTTCCAAGTTGAGTTCCACACCTGACTTTCTATGGTGTTTAAAAGGATGGTCCAAGTTGGAAACGTGAAAATTATGGCATTGTAATTTTATATGCAAGCAGGAAACATTCATAGGCATCACTGACAAATGCAAGATTGGCTGCATATGATAACCCTCCAAAACCGGTTCTTTGACTTGTCCCTTTTCTTTCTCCCCTGGTGCAAAGACACACTTAGCTTGCCTCATTTCTATTCCAAATGTGGGGTTGTGAATTGTTGCTCCAAAGGGTTTGTTCAGGGACACTTTTGTTTTCAGCAGGCCCCCAAATGCATGCTTTCCCCCTTTGACTCAAGTGGGAAAATGTCTGTTTCCTCAAAATGCACACATTTTCTCCTGAAAATATTAGTGGATACAATTACAAGAAGGGAAATGTATAAACTTTGCTCCCAAAATGCACTCATGTTTGCAGTCGGAGCTGTGAATGGGGGCAGCTTCCAGATGAATTGCCTCACATCCTTCAAGTTCTCACATGCTGTTAAGTCAGCCGGCCTGCCTTTCCATGCAGCTGCTACCTGCAGTTCGGTGGTCATTCACGATGTTAAACTTAGATCTCGTCTACTCCTGGGGGGAATGGCTTCTCCCTCTAAACATCTTAGTGAGGTGGGAACAGGTGCTACTGCTCCAGGTGTCTTGTTTGCAAGCATTGCACTGGCAAGCCTCTAAGTCCTGGCTGTCAGAGAGCATGTCGGCTTGGATGCAGATGCCTCAACCAGTATATAGGTGCGCCTAAACACGGGGCATGCAAAGTAAGCGAGGGCGTTTCCAAGGAACTCCTGTATTTCTTCAGAACCGGGCACTTTCCCCTGGCTCTGGTCCAGTGCACTAGGAGCACGAGGAATGGCTCCAGCAGGGACACAGCTCGACTTTGCTTATCTGGCTTGCACAGATGGCAAAATTGTGTAGTTCCCGACCAAGAGCTGGCATTAGGGGTTGCACTGCTTTCGGTTACGATGTGCAAAATGGCTCTTTCTGCAGCAGAAGGCCTGGCTGCAGCTAAGGATTCATTTGGCCCTTCGCCCAAAACAGAGGGTGCACTGAATTCTCTGTGCAGCGATTTGTTCATTAGGAAGCACACAAACATGCAAACAAATAGACAAAGCTCTTGTGGTTTCCAGTGCTGAGCGATAGCCCTGCTGGGGAGAAAAGTGCTGTGTTGTGGCTTCTTGGCTTGTTCCCCTTCTTGGAGAAACGCGGGCGCTTCCCTGCTTGCCAAGCAGCGGCTGGCTTGGCAGTCGGCACAGCCGTCGACTGTTGAGACAGGAGGGGACGGAGGCAGCAGTCTGCCCTCGCCCTGGGAAGCTGTGCTTCCCGCCCCGGCCAGCTCCATGGGAGGCCTCGCCACATGGCCCCCTCCCCTGTGGCTGGCTGGGAAGGCTGCAGGCCGTGGGAGAGACCCCGGCACAACGGAAGCCGCTCCCAGGCGCCCTTGGCTGCCCCCGTTGTCACAGCAGGCGCAAGGACCCTCGCCTGCCCAGCACTCACAAGTGTCTCTCCAGCATTTGCCTTCTCCGTGAATTTCTTTTCAGGAGGAATTTCTTTCCCGTCACATTGAATGGGTATGGCTGTGGAAGGGGTGGGGGAGAACATTTTGGCCCAGTCTGGCTTCTGCAGAGGAGGCGGTTCTGAGGGAAGGGAGTTCTCCATGCTCTGGCCCTGAGGCTCCGCTCCAGCCTCCCCAGGACTATTCTGCAGCTGGCAGAAGCTGGTGGCTCCACTCTAGGTTTTAGTCTGGCTATACCTGTGAGCAATACACCGTGGCTTGGCTGCAGAGTAGCCACCATCAAATCCCCTGCTCCCCAGTGGTGACTCCAGATCATCCATCCAGGCCCACAGGGCAAGGACCTCCATCCACCATCCTGACCCATCATCCAGCCCTGAAATAGCCCACTCCAGACCCCATCCTGCCCTATTACTAACAGGGAAACTTCTCTATGGATTTCCTTCCCACTTCTCCTTTTATTAACTAAAGCCAGATGAGTCGGGGTTTTCTTTCATGAATTTGCTCTGATTTCTGATTGAGATTGAATCTTCCTCAACCCTCCCCCACCATTGGTCTCTAGTGCAATTTGTGTAAAATTGGGTGATATGAGCACATTGTGATTTGTGCAGCTTTTCTGATTCAGCACAAATCTTGCTAGAGCCACGTGGTTTTCCAGTGCTTATCTGTGCAAATCTCCTCAGAGAGCTGGTTGAGCTGGAACCAGTGCAAGTCGCCCCCATGCAAGGGTAGCAAACTGGAATTCAGGTGGGAGAATCACACGGATGGCCCAGAATTTCACCCCCGGCTGCATTCCTCACATAGCTCTGCCTACCTATTCATTCTCAGGGACATCAGTGGCCGGATGCATTGAACGCGACGTTCCCTTTCTGATTGTCTGTGTCTACAGCATCTGCCTCTCTTCCGGTCCAGTCCAGGTCCTATCACTGATCAACCAGATAACTGCAAGCCTAGATAGCAAAGTTAATTTTCTTTGACCATATCTTGGCCAGTGTTGTTAGTAGCTCTCCACTAATTTATTACTTGGGCTATCTCTGGCTGCCAGAAACTAGAAGAAACAGATGCTCTTTAAAAAAAGACCTTTAATCCTCTTCTCTAGTAAGCTTTCTTCATAACTTTGCCATTTATCAGTGAAATCAGATTAGCCTGCTTTCCCCTCCCTGACTGATAGTCATCTGATGATGGATATGAAAACTTGTCTTTTTGTAAGCTAACACAACATGGAGAATAATGTGCTCTGTAGGCTTTGCCTTAAACTGCCATCCTTGTGTTATCCCTCTGCCCTTGGCTACCCGACCCTGCTCCATTCACAGATCACTTCGTTGCCGCACTTTTGCCACTGCTGGACCCCTGCCACCTTTCCCAGGTTGGCTCTTCTGAACCAGGTTGGACTCATTCTGTGCTGCCTCGTTAGATGAAGAGGAGGATGCCTCTCCCCGATAACAACACTGGAATCTACTTGACCACACACACTGCAGGGCGGCTGCTTTCGAAGGCTGTGACGTTTCTTTGAATTTCTTTGAAGTGCATCAGCAACTGTGCTCATTTGCTGATTCTGCCAAACCCATCCCTTGAGTGAGGAAGATATAAAGTGACTCATGAAGATATAGCTATTTCAGAAGGCTTTTCTCCAAGTTCCCCCGTGACTTATTTTACATAATGCTACATTTTTATTATTATTATTATTATTATTATTATTATTATTATTATTATTATAACATTTCTATGCCGCCCCTTGCCGAAACCTCGGGGCGGCTTACAACATGATAAAATACATTGAAATACAATAGTACATAATAAATTACCATTAAATATAACAATACAAAAAATACATTGATTTACAAATACAAAATTAAAATTATCAGTATAAAATAAAAATATAGGAGGAGAAAGAGAAGGAAGAAGAAGTTGCCCAGGCCAGATCATATGTTTTAACAATTGAAATGATGTTTAAATAAAAAGGTCTTTACCTGGCGCCGAAAAACCAGTAACGACGGTGCCAGGCGGACCTCTTTGGGGAGTGAATTCCATAGGTTGGGCGCCACCGCAGAGAAAGCCCTCCTCCGGGTACTTACTCTCCTAATTTCTTTCATGGAGGGTTCCCGGAGAAGGGACTCTCCCGCAGATCTCAAAGGGCGGTCGGGCATATACGGACGTAAGCGCTCGTGCAGGTAGCCAGGACCCAAGCCGTTTAGGGCTTTGTAGGTCATAATCAACACCTTGAATTGGGCCCGGGCTTCAATGGGAAGCCAGTGAAGCTGATGGAGGACTGGAGTCATGTGAGCATAACGCCCCGTCCCCGTCAGCAACCTGGCAGCTCTATTTTGCACCAATTGAAGTGTTCGGACTGTCTTCAGGGGAAGCCCCATGTAAAGCGCGTTACAGAAGTCTAGGCGGGAAGTCACCAGCGCGTGTGTCACCGTCGCCAGGCAGTCGTATTCCAGGTAGGGGCGCAGCTGATTAATCAGCCGAAGCTGAAGGAAGGCGTTCCTCGCTACCGCTGTCACCTGAGCTTCCAAAGAAAGCTCCGGGTCGAGGAGTACACCTAAGCTGCGGACCTTATCCCTAAGAGGGAGTGTTGCACCATTCAGGACCAGGTCAAATCCACCCTCTCCGAAACCCGATCCGCCAACCAACAGGACCTCCGTCTTGTCTGGGTTGAGTTTCAGTTTATTGGCCCTCATCCATTCCCTTACCTCGGCCAAGCACCGGTTCAGCACAGCCACTGCCTCACCTGGATTAGTGGAGAATGAGAGGTAAAGCTGGGTATCATCAGCGTATTGATGATTCCGCAGCCCACACCTCCTGATGACCTCTCCCAGCGGTTTCATATAGATGTTAAATAGCAGAGGGGATAGAATGGAGCCCTGTGGTACCCCATGGCATAGCTGCCATGACGTAGAGACATGGTCCCCCAGCACTACCTTCTGGAATCGACCGTTGAGATAGGAGCGGAACCACTGCAAAGCAGTGCCTCCAACCCCCAATCCCGCAAGTCTATCCAGAAGGATACCATGGTCGATGGTATCGAAAGCCGCCGAGAGGTCCAGAAGAACCAACAGGGATGTACTCCCCCTGTCCTTCTCCCTGCACAGGTCGTCGTACAGGGCGACCAAGGCAGATTCAGTACTGTACCCGGGTCTGAAGCCGGACTGAAAAGGATCCAGATAATCAGTTTCCTCCAAGAGTGCTTGGAGTTGTCCCGCCACCACTCGCTCCAGCACCTTGCCCAGAAACGGGATGTTGGCCACAGGTCTATAGTTAGTGGCCATCTCTGGATCCAGTGACGCTTTCTTCAGGACCGGTCGTATTACCGCCTCCTTTAAAGGGGCAGGCACTCGACCCTCCCTCAGAGAAGCGTTAACCACTTCCAAAATCCAGGTCCCAATCCCGTGCTTGGAGTTATTTATTAACCAAGACGGGCAAGGATCCAATAGGCACGTGGTGGGACGTACTCTTCCAAGCACCTTGTCCACATCATTGGGCCGCAATAATTGAAATTCCTCCAGTAATTTTGGACCAGACGGTGGCATTGGCGACTCCTCAGAGACCTCTGATTCATTAGTGGAGTCCAGCTCGTGACGAATCTGAGCGATTTTCTCCCTGAAATGCCTGGCAAAGTCGTCACAGCGGGCCTTTGAGGGTGGCATCGGATCTTCCTTAGGACCCAG
Source organism: Varanus komodoensis (assembly GCF_004798865.1). Classification (NCBI taxonomy): domain Eukaryota; kingdom Metazoa; phylum Chordata; class Lepidosauria; order Squamata; family Varanidae; genus Varanus; species Varanus komodoensis. The sequence goes on along the minus strand of NW_025336360.1, from coordinate 3,304,962 downwards.
GCGAACCAGGCCTTGCACCACTCGAAAAAGCTCCGCTGGACGGCATTATGAGGAGGCAATGGAAGCAGAAAAAAACTTCTTTTTCGCCGCCTTCACCGCCACAGCATAGGCCCGATAGTGGGCTCTCAAGTGTGTTCGGTCAGATTCATCCCGTGATTTCCTCCACCTACGCTCTAGCCGTCTCCCAACTCGCTTCATCGCCCGTAATTCAGGTGTATACCAAGGGGAAGAGCGGACTCTGCCCGGTGGGAGAGGACGCTTAGGAGCGATTGTGTCCACAGCCCTGGTCATCTCTCCGTTCCACAGTTCGACCAGAGCCTCGACAGGAGCACCAGTCTTGTCAGCCGGAAATTCCCCCAGGGCCCCCAGGAATCCATCCGGATCCATCCGGCTCCGGGGGCGGGCCCATACAATCGGGTCCGCACTCTTATAGAGGGAGAGGCCGCTCTCGAGCACAAACCTCACCAGGAGGTGATCTGACCATGACAGGGGAGTCAAACATAAGTTCTTCACCCTCAGGTCATCCTCTACCTGCCCTGTTGTGAATACCAGGTCCAGAGTGTGTCCACGTTCATGGGTAGGGCCAGTGACGTGTTGAGACAGGCCCATGGCCGTCATAGAGGCCATGAAGTCCTGAGCCGCCCCGGTCAGTCCAGACTCGGCATGGAGATTGAAGTCCCCCAGGATGTTGGTCCTGGGGGTCCTCAACACCAGGTCCGAGACGGTCTCTGTCAGCTCAGATAGGGAGACTGCTGGGCAGAAAGGTGCACGGTACACCAATAGAATCCCCAATCTGTCTCGTTCGCCCAACACCAAGTAGAGGCACTCCAGCCCTGGTCTCAAAGGGACCGGAAGACCCGTGAGAGAGATGGAGGCTCTGTAAACCAACGCGACTCCCCCTCCCCTCCCTTCTGGGCGTGAACAGTGTTGAACCAGATACCCGGGCGGGCACAACTGGGAGAGGGCAACATCCCCTCCCTCTCCCGCCCAGGTCTCCGTTATGCAAGCCAGGTCAGCCCCCTCATCCACAATCAAGTCATGGATGAGGGAAGATTTATTATTGATTGACCTGGCATTGAGCAGCAGCACTGTCAGACCCGAGGGGTGGTTGACAAGGCTACCTGGCGCCCTCTGGTTGGGGGCAGGATCAGAAGGAGGGACAGGTGTCAGCCATCTGTCCATCCTTCTTCTACGTGGACACGTTAAGCCCCTATTGTTGTAACGACCATTGCCCGTGACCACGCCAATAGCAGCCCCCGTGGGTTCCCCAGGATATATAAACGTCGACATGGCCAGGAATGACTCAAAGCACTAATTAAAGCAGGGTAAGATTATAAAGTAGGTCGGAGGAGGAGAAAAAGAACGATAAAAAGAAAAAAAAAAGAAAAAAGGGGATCCTTCCTCTTCCCTGAGAATCAGCAGTAGGCAAGCCTATTTCAACAAGAGTCCATGGCCAGCCCAGCCCCCCTCTCGTCCCCCCGAACGGCACCCCAAACGGCGGCGACCCCTTTGGTCGCCGCCCTTCGGCCGCCGGCCCTTCGGCCGCCGGCCCCGGCCGTTGCTGCGGCTTTGACTCCGCAGGGCGCCTCCGAGACCCGCCCCGTCGCGCACCGCGCGCGCCCGATCACCTGGGCTGGCGGGCGGCGCTCTCCTTGATGATCATCTCATTAACATGGAAACAGAGTGAGTCAGAAGGGGTCTCCCGGGACATCTAGTCTGACCAGCCAGCTCTGCTCATGACATGCCCACCATGTGCATCCTTGAAAACCCTCACCGATGGTGCTTCAACCACCTCCCATGGGAGCCCATTCCACACCCTCAGGGTCCTAACCGTCAGGAAGTACTTCTTGGCATCCACCCTAAATCTTGGTTCCCTGAGCTTTGCTCCATTGGAGCATGTCCTGCCCTCCTCTGCAGGGAAAAAAAGGTCATGACCCACTGCTGCATGGCACCCTCTCACATACCTGTATGTCGCTAACAGGTCCCCTCTGAGTCTCTTCTTCTCCAGGCTGAAAAGGCCCAGCTCCCTCCGTCTCTCCTCATTTGGCTTCCCCTGCAAACCAGCCACCATCCCTGTGGCCTTTCACTGCACCGATTCCAACCTGGCTCTCTCCATCTTGTAATGAGGGGCCCAGATCTGAACTCAATACTCCAGCTGTGGGCACACCAGAGTCGTACACCAACCCCCTTTCCAGAGCTCAGCGCAGGTATCGGGCCAATCCGTGGGGCAGTGGGATGGAATGAGCTCCCCAGCTGCACACAGACAAACCTCACGCATGGAGGAAGAGAATGCTGAAGGAGAGCATTCACCCAAGGCAACCTGGGGGGTTCTGGGGAAACCTCATGTCTGCTTCAGGCAGGGTTGCGCATCATGATGTTTTCCATGAACTCCAACCACTTTGGTGCATGTCTTCTGCACACTCCCGTTTCTGCTCTCTGCCAAAACGTTCCAAACCTCAAGTCACTGGGCATCGGGGTGAATGACACAATCGTCTCATTGGTTTCTGATCAGAATTTCCCAGGTCTCACCTTCTGGACCAAACATGTGCTCAGACACAATCGGCAGGCACAGTCTGTCTGCAGAGTTTTGAGCTTGGAAAGTAATTTGTGGGCCAAAAAGCTGCATTCAACAACATGCAAGAAAGATAGAAATGAGCCATGAAAAACGCGTACAAATATGCTGGAATCGATGCAAGAAGAACATGTAAATTTCAAAGATGAGCACAGCTGATGGATTTGTTTGTAAAAACATGCATTAAAATATTTGTAGCCTTCCCTATGAAAAGAAAAAGCACAATTCCCAAGCTGATAGAAATTCCAGTCTGAAAGAGCTTTGAGATGGCATTTGGGGAACGTTCATGTGCTTGCATTTGGTTGGTTCCCCTACTGAGCATGTGCTGCCGAATGGGCCCCTCGGGCCAATGCTCAGGCTGTCAGGAGAAACCACGTGGAGCCTGAATGGGAGCAGGGGTTGCTCTGCGGAAAGCTGGCTCTTGCCTTTGATCAAACGGCTGTTCTACAAATTGTCCAGGTTTCCTGTGGCCTGCAAGAGAAGGACGGAGCCGGTCTCTGATTTATTTTCATTCTGGTCCTTTACACAAAGGCCTTTTATCCAGGTTGCACGCTAACCAGCGACTGATCCCATTCATATTCTGACCCCTAGGAAGATTTCAACTGCTGCCAGTGAATGAGGGACCGTTTTCATATCCCGCGGAAGACACAAGTGACCCGGACCACATGCTGTGACTGAAAACCAGGAATCCTTCTAATGATCTTCCAGCTCAGCGCAAGCCCTTGCAGATCGACAGCCATGCTTTTCATGTGTTCCTCAGCCATTCCTGGGCTGGGGGGTGGGGGTGGGGGATAAAGGGAACTGAGATTCTAGCAAGATCAGAGGCTCAGGGCTTCTTTCTTTGAAGGTAAATGCCATACTTTCTAAATTTAACATCAAAGAGAGGGAAAACAATATTCCTTATGGTGAGCCAAGCAATGGATAGGAGAGGTAAGAAGTTTATCTCATGTGCTGGAAAATAAATAGAACTATTATTATCGACTCTATAGTGTTTTAATTTACAGGCCTTTGCAATACCCGTCTTCAATTCATGGAACAACCCTGGCAGTTAGACCTGCATTACTCTTGCTTGAGGGGCGGGGAGCTGAGATTAGGAGTCACTGGAGGGCCCCCAGGGGGTTCATGGCTCAGCTGGAGTTGGGGTCGCACCTGGGGGGCTAAGGGTCTTCAAGACAGCGGGGGCTTCAATGTCAGTGGGGCTATGTATCCATGCCAGATTTTACTCTGAAGTTTTAGGAAGCCATTTATGGTGGTAACATCTATCCTGCAAATAGGTTCAGCAGTAGGGATAGCTCCTCCAAGGATGTGGTGCAGCCTGGACGGACACACTGGCCAGCGGATGTTGGCACCAGAACCCACCACGGCTCCTGGCCTCCCTGCCCATTTTGCCTCCCCCCCCCTCCAAAATTGCCCACAGCTTTCCTGAAGGCTTGGAGGACTCCTGAGGGGGGCAGGGCTCTGCTTCTGGGTGAGTTGCTGGGGTGCAGAAGTGGTGGCTGCTTAGAGGTGGCACCTGGCTACCTGTGTGACAAATGCCCCCGTAACTCATCAGAAGCATAAATAATCCAGAAGGTGATCGGGCTGTGGGGGAGACAGTTGTCTGTCCTGCCACAGAAGAGGCAGAGGACTCCCCCGATCAGGCAGAGGCTCAGAGACAGGGTGGTCATCCCCAAGAGGTGAGCTTGGAGGACCCCTGCCTCGGGACCTCCCCACAGGAGAGGCGGTCCTGGGTTATGCTCTGGGAGGCAATTCATACTCATATAAGCCTGGTTCCTAAACACAGGGAGTTCATGAAACAACACTTCATTTAGCACTGAGTCCCTGGCTCCCCTGGTCCTTCTTTGGATGGTGCCTTCATGCCGATAACCTCTGGGCTCCTGGCAAGACCACATTCCTTGGCAGGTGCTTGGTTTGGACCGTTTGCCTGTGACTGACTCTGGAGGTGCCTCAGGCCATACCTTCGGCCTGCTCTTCCCGCCCATTGGCGCTGCGCTTTGGAACTCTGCCTGTCCCGACTTTGATTCCCCTTCGAGTTTGTCGCAGAGTGAACTTCGCCCACAGCAAGGCTGACAAGGAGTCTCCCACTCACTGCATGACCCCTGACTGGCTGTGAGCCACCAAGCGATGGGACTTGCTTACGAATGAGGAGGAATCAGGATTCACCAAAGCCGTGTTTGCATGGGATGTTAGACATGACCCCCAGAATGAAAACATGAGAAACAGCAGCAAACAGGATGCACCATAGGCTGCAACATCTCCTAATGTATGCGCCATTCTCAACCACTTAAAGCCATTCCTGCTGGTCACATGGGCAGGCACTCCAATTCCCACGATGGTCCCCAGAGCTGCACCCACAAGTGGAGGCCAAAGCAATGGGTGGCTATGGACCAGCCAGTTCTAGAAGCTTTCCTCTCTGCCAGCAGCAGGTCTTTTGCACGGCACATGGGTCTTTGCAGGCTCCTCCCTCCCTGCGTGGGCAGGTTCACGAGCTCTGCCTGAGAACTCAGGGCGCCTTGGTGCTGGCCCGGGCCCAAGTCCCCCAGGTACTGCTACCCCAGATGGGTTTTCATGTTCAAAGGTGGAATGAGGCTGTGGCAGCCGGCTGTTTCAAGGTCTCCTAGTGAAGATCTTCATAGCAGAGTGTGAGAACCTGCCCACCTCGGAAAAGCAGGAATACCTTTCATCCCTGAGAGGAGGGGATGGAGGGGGAGTTCCTGACCCCCGCCAGGAGATGGCAGTCAATGTGGGCAGACGGATGAAGGAGTGTCTGATCTTTCTGCAGCAGGAGCCATCCTGAGGGTGCAGCCAGGACATCTCTGAAAGGAGGGATGCTTCATCGCAGGTCCAGCTCTTCACCTGGACAAACCCGTCTAAGGTATTGTCCAAGTCTGCAGCGGGGCAGGGAGAGACCTTTCCATGACAGCCACAGAATAGTATCTGTTCTGCGCGGAGGTTTCATGCCACCTGAGCTCCTGCGGAAATGGCTGCTGAACTCCGAGTGGATGCAGGAAGCTGCGCTGGGAGTGGGGGTGACTGATGATGCCCAGAAAGTGCTTGCGTTGTGTGCCTGGGACCCAGGCTGCACAGTGGCTCACAGTCCTAAAAATCAGGTTGAGGGGGCAAGCTTAAGGGTCCGCATAGGCCTCTAAGCACCCAGTAGAAACATGCCAGAAGCTCAGTGGATTTCCTGCCTATTTCCAAGCTAAGGATTGGAAGTGGGCTGCAATCCCCCCCATCTCCCGTGGACTTCCATCTCTATGGCCATGGCTTGGTGGCAGTAAGTTGGGGCTGCCTAGCCAGTGGGGTTCTTGCCCACAAGCAAGTTCCCCTTCTCGTCACCCCCGCCCACTGCCTGACTTGACCACCTTGCCGGAGGTCAGGGCTCACTCAGCCTCTCCTCGACCAAAAGGGGGTGGACCTGCAGTGATCTCCCTTGAGGGCCCAGGGTCCCCCTGGTCTTCCGGCATGGACGGTTCAGTGGCATTCCTCTTTGGGAATTCCAGTTCCACCTCAGAGAAGGAACCCTCAGGCAGAGGCTTGGGGATAAAGCTCATCTGGGCAGGGGGAACGGAGCCACCTGCCACAGGCAAGAATCACCAGTGCGGAAGGACAGGTGGTCTAGGTCAGAGTCCTGGCCCCACGCGTCTGTTCTGCCACAACCCGTGGCTGGAGTGCGACCCCCCCTCCCCCCATTGCTTGAGGGAGGCTGTGGGGCACCAGTCTCAGGGAAGGAGAGCAGAAAGGTGTCCTGCTGGGCTTCCCTTCACGCTCATCCCCACTTCGGAAACCCACAGGGGCTGAGGCATCAGTCCAGCCTGAGTCAATCTGTTGCCGCAGGAAGACAGCACCATGGTGGGAAACAGCGGAGGAAATGATCGGAAATCCATCATTGGTTCCCCATTAGCTGAGCCACTGACAGTCTCCAAATGATGGAGTATCTGGTGAGCTGGGCACTGGGAACAAAGGGAGCTTCGCTGCTTCCAGCTTTCTCGTCATCCTTCTTGTCTGTGACTCAGTGGCCACACTTGCAGAAGCGTGTGGACCGTTCATGCAAAGCAACAAAGGGCCCCCGATGTTCTGGCAGAGGCCATGGTGCAGTCAGGGCAGTCTGGACTTGGCTCTGACGCTGCCTTGGAGGCTGCCTGTCAGTGCCCAGGGGTTCCAGTTATGAAGCAGGACACAGCTATCTCTTTCTGTGTTGGTCTTCTCCTTCCGTGTTCTAGAACTGCTTCTGTATGCCTGTTGCATAGGAAGGCCCCAGAATGGAGATACTCAGAACCATGTTGCACCTTTTCCATCTTTCTTTCTTTTGCAATGACATTTAATGAGATGACTATCATAGCCTTTAAAAGTTCCATTTCAAACAAGACCTGTTAGGAGTACAGGAAGCTGCAGATCAAATTTGCGACCTTCCACATGGAAAGCATGTGCTCTGGCACTGAGATGTGGCCCTTCTGGACAGTTAGGACCCCGAAGGTGTGGAATGGGCTTCCAGGTGAGGTGGTTGGGGCCCCATCGGTGCGGGTGTTCAAGGAGAGGCTGGACATGCACATGGTGAGCATGTGGTGAGCGGAGCCGGCTGGAACAGGGGGTCAGACTAGATGGCCCGGGAGACCCCGTCTGACTCACTCTGTTTCTATGTTTCCCTTAAAATCAAGTAAGGGTCCAGTCCTCATGGTTCTAAATAAAGGCCATATTTTAAATAAGTGTGTGGGGAGGGGCTGATATGAGCCAGCCCCTGGGTTCATCTTGTCTGGCATGGATGAACTTTCCACGGGGCTGGGAAGGATTAGCTTCTCAGCCATACCAGGATGTGCTGCCAGAGATTGAACCCTGAACAGTGTGTACGTAAAACAGGGGACTTACCACTGAACAATGGCTCTTCCCAAGAGGAGAAGAATAGGAGCATGCCTTTCTCTGAGCCAACCTCTAGGTCCATGCAGCTTGGTATTACATTACTTTTCTATCCAAGTAATGTTTTTGTATGAAAAATTTAGCATACAATCTTAAAAATAAACACACACTTCTGTTCCACAGGTTGTGATTCAGGAAAATTTGGGCTGCTGTGGCCACGGGTCACATTCATGGAACTCTGAGCTCATTCAAAGCATTGTGATTTTTCTGGGACCCCTCTTGCTGTGGACTCGTCTTGAAGCCCGTCCTGAACGATGGAAGGGGTGGGCACACACCTTTAGTCTGGTGAATAGATGTTTAAAGGGTGATACATTGCCATCTTCAAATATTTGAAGAGCAGTCAGCTAATGGCACAAAGTTCTTTGCTATTTTTACTGGAGTGTGGGACTTCAGCCAAGGGATTCAAATAGCAGAAATGAGATTTTGTATGATAATCACTAGCAAGAACTTCCAAAGTCCAGAACCTGTCTGACTGGGACAGGCTTCCCAGAAGATAGTGGATTCTCCTTTATTCCAGTTTGTAATCTCATGAGCAGGGCTGGCTAGAGCCGGGGGTCAGACTAGATGGCCCAGGAGACCCCTTCTGCCTTGCTCTGTTTCTGTGTTTTTATGTCTATGTTTCTAAAGCAGAGACTGTCTGGCTGCTCACTGGGGAATCTGAGTGGTAGTTTCCCTGCATCTTGATGTCCTTTGAGGTACATGACATTTCTCCCCGGTGAATGTCTGAGGAGAGATTTGGCTAAGAGGAATGTTGGAGGCAAGGCATGCTCGTGATGGAAGAATTCTCCCTAACATGGACTTTCCCCGCCTTTCGGTTTCCGTTTTATTTCACTTCTTCACATACTTCCCTGTAAGCTTCAATAGTCCAGCATCAAACAAACAAGCTTTATACAAAAGTGCCTTTTGAATAATTTAGACGTCAAGGTAAGGCATCTCAGCTCTGTAATTGAAATACAAGGATGCGGCATCGAGGCATTCTCACGGCTGGCGTGTGCATGCGTGTGTGCAGGTTGAGCGTGCTGGAGGAGATCCATTGCACCTCCATTGCACGAGGAAGCACCCTTGGGAGGGGGGTGGCCAGTATCCATTGGAGGAAGCTGGTCTGGAGGTTGGTGAGGCCACCGGTCTGTTTTTACATCCTGACCTGCTCTTTTGACCTTGAAGCAGATGCGTTGCCACACTCGATGCAGGTTCTGCTGCCGAAGGATGTGAGAGGAGCCCCGTGGCTCAGACCACAGGCCCCCCTGACCCTACTTCTGGTTTCACAGTGGCCAATCTGACTGTCCTAGAAAGCAGCAAGCAGGGCATGAAGGCTGAGCAGGGCTTGCTCCAACAGGGCCGGAAGCACCGAAACAGCGTGAGTCAGAAGGGACCTCCCGGGCCATCTAGTCGACCCCCAGCTCCAGCCAGCTCCACTCGTGTCATGCTCACCATGTGGTTGTCCAGTCTTTCCTTGGACACTCTCACCCATGGGGCTTCAACCTCCGCCCGTGGAAGCCCATTCCATACTCTGGGGGTCCTAACCATCAGGAAGTGCTTCCTGGCATCCCCTTTGAACCTTGGCTCCCTGAGCAAAGCCCTCTGAGGGCAGATCGACAGAGCTGGGCACATTTAGCCTCGAGAAGGGGAAGCACCAGAGCACTTTGCAGATGCTTGAGAGGGTGTCACAGACGGGAGGGCCGGGCTCCCTTCTCAATCATCCCAGAGTGCAGGACACAGAAGAACCGGCCCGAGTTCCAGGAGGCCAGGTTCTGGCTAGAGGTCAGCAGACTTCCTGATTGTGAGAGCAGCAGGACAAGGGACCCGTGACCTGGGGAGGCGGGGGGCTCTCCCGCATGGGAGGCATTGGGAGGCAGCTGGGCAGCTGTCTGGGAGGGGTGCCTTAACCCGGAGTCTCACACTGAGCAGTGGGTTGGACCCGATGGCAGATTCTGTTTTCTTGACTGAGATGAAGGACAAGATGCTGCTTCTCCCATTCCATGTTCGGAAGCTGACCAGACTCTCAGATGACCCCTTCCTGGGTGCTGGCATTGGGACTGCAACTGTCGCCTCACCTGAGGGCAACAGGTGAACACAGGAAAGCAGGAGACTGGCTGAGCTCCACCTTTTCTCCTTCGGCCCCCTGCTGCTGCTGCTGCTGCTGCTGCTTGAGGCTGCTGCCCCACACTGCCAGTGGCAGGGCCGGCTACGGCTCTGGTGAGGGGCAGATTTGTCCAGTCCCATTCCCCACCTCAAGTCCATTTCCCTCCGGGTGTGTGTAACTTTTCTTCAATGCCAACAAGCTCATACAAATCAGTGCATATTTTTGCATGCACTTTTAAAATGGGCACATTTCACCATTAACTTGAACCCATTTGAGAGATGTATCCACTGATGGAAATGTACAGATTTCTAGCCTCGGGTGGCATATATTGACCTATTTTCTTCTGGGAGGTTGATGATCAGGTATCTGTACCCCTCCATCAATGGAAGGGATGACTCACCCACCCCTAAGGAGACCCACCGCTTCTTGGTTCCCCTTCTGAATGGGCTGCACTCGGTGTCAGGTTGCCTCTGAGGAGCATCATGGACAACAGTAGCATGCCCAAGGCCAAGTCGGGTGGGGAACGCGTGTCCTTTCGGATCTTGTCGGACCCAAGATCTCCTCTTCCGGTCCTCCAGGCAATGTCGTCTCGGCTGACGGAGAAAGTGGCCCAGCAGCGTGTGCAGGACTACATGTTCCCCATCCCTGCTTCAGGCACCAGTTTAATGCTTTTGGGGTGAAACAAGCATTGGCAAATGTGCCCAGAAATGGACTGACAGGCAGTGTAACCCCCTGCCCCCTTTGCACATGCACCTGTATGACGGTCATGCCTGACCAAGATCTGGGAAATGAGGACTCGTCAGGTGAGCCGTGCGTGCAATCCCATTCCACTGTCGCCCGACGCCCCCCTGCATTCCTGTCTTTGTTAACAGTGGCGGGAGGCAGTAGCTGATCCCCACTTCCAAAAAAGGTTCTGGAACCACCCTGGCAATTAGCATTTATTGCCATTTGTGCCGTTTTGTAATTGTAATTTGCACAGATTGCAATTTGTGCAACTTTGGGAAGGACTCTTCAAATTTGTGCAACTGGCTCTATATGTGTGTGAGTGTATTTAATTCTTACTGGGGCTCTGTTTTTCACAACCAGAAGTCCACCTGTTCGCAAGGTAGCCTCCACTCTTGGAAAACCTCTTGACCACCTGTCCATGCACTTCTCCTTTCAGCCGGGCTGGTCAGCAGGAGGGTTCAGCTGTGTGATGGCACACCTGAGCAGAGGGGTGCCTCCTTGGCATGGTGCTTGGGAGAGTAGTTGGTGGCAGGCATGGATTGGCAATGGTCCAAATTTGGCTCAGGGGAGACTAAGTCCTGGAAACGGAAGTTTATCTCTTTCGTGTGGCCTGACAAGGAGGCGGAAGGGCTTCTTGCTGCTGTCCCCACTACTTGCACGATGTCCATCCATGCGCTGAAGATGCTAGCCCTTCAATGCACAGTGAAGGAGCCTTCGCCTAATAAAGCTGTTCCAATGCTCTCTCGTGCCTTCGTTCCACAGCTGGGCAGTGCAGGACACAGCAAGACTGCAGAACTATGGAGGATCGTGTGAGGATGGCTATCGCCAGGAATGGAGCAAAAAGGGAGCTAAAGTCCAACCCTACTAGTTCTGAAGGGGATGCATTCTCTCTGAATCAGAAGCTGTATTCCTAAGTATACCAGTTGCAGTACCGGTTGCTATGGGGAACGTGGGTGGGAGAGTGCTTTTTCATCCATGCCTCCCTGTGGGCTTTTTCCTGTGTGGCTGGTTGGATACCGCATGAGCAGAACTTTGGACCAGATGGACCCAGGCGCTGATCTGTCCTCAGGCATTTGATCTGCTCAACCGATAGCCATTTATTAGCCATACCATTTCTTATCCATATTAAATCTCACAGAT
>NW_025336360.1:3231204-3293427 GCF_004798865.1 Varanus komodoensis | reverse complement strand
AGTCAGGGTTGATCTCCTCTAGGACTGACCGGTTTGATCGCCTTGCTGTCCAAGGGACTCACAGGAGTCTCCTCCAGCACCACAATTCAAAGGCCACAATTCTTCAGCGCTCAGTCTTCCTGATGGTGTTTGAGCTTGTATAGGTTGCCTGTTTTCTACTTGAACATTCTTACCTCATTCTTACTTCATAACCAGAACACATTCCCCCCACCAAATAGGAAAAGTGTGACTATTAAAAGAAAACATCGTGCAAATTTCAAAGCACACAACTGAAATGAATAATTGCCACCAATGGGCAAAAGTGTGAAAATGCGGAGCATTTCTTGAGGTATGGGAAATGTGCAATTATGGAAGAGCACAGTTCTTCCGTAAAAACAAGTGCTTTCAAATATGCATGAAACTCAGGAAATGGCGAAGATTTCCCGTTAATTCTGTTCATACTTGCATTCACATTTAGGGTTGCAAAAAAGACATGCTTGCACGCTTTCCAAGAAGGAGATCACTATTCAGTGCAATGTTGTGTGTTGTGGTGTTTTAGGAATGCCTGCGAGTAGGAGAAAGGTCTGCAAGCTGCGGTTGCACCATGACCTGCACAGAACAGAGACAGAGATCTTTAATTATCTGCAAGGAGAAAAGATTTCAGCGAAGAACTAGGTATACTTCCCAGCAGCAGGAGCTGCTCTGCTTCCAGGTGTGTGGCAGATTCACCACTGCTGGGGGCATCACGCACAGACTGGATCGAGGGGATCTGGCAGGGATTCTGTGGCTGCCCCTCACAGTGCGAAGCCTACGCTGAACAATGGGCTGGACTTCAGGATTTCTAAGGTACCTTCCGAGCCTATTATTGCATGGAAAAAGAGAAACAATTATATTTTTAAAATAGCAGTTTTTCTGAGTAGCTTAAACTACACTCCAGTGCAGCATGTGGAAATCCCCTCCTGCTCTTGGGTGTTTCTGAAAAAATTCTGGTCTCAGTTCCAGTGTAAGTTCAGAACAGTGTGTGCTTCTCCTCCAACATCAAGCAACCTCCCCACTGGGCTTCAGGAGCCCTGTTTGTTTTATGAATACGCTCTATTTCAAATGAGCGGCTTTCTGTCCTTCCACATCTGCCTGTGTCTTTATTCCCCTGCTGGTTATCTGGAGTCAGCTGGGGGCAAGCAAAGCACAAAATGAAAACAAAAACACAGAAACCACTTACAGTTAGATTATAGTTCAGGAAGGCTATGTACTCCCACTCTTTCGAAAACTTAGGACAAGGGGTGGAGAACAGAATGAGGGCTGCGACTTTCCAAGGGGTGGAGTCCTTTCCGCAATAATGATACTCTGCTGGGGAAAGAGCTTTTCACCATTCAGGAACGGAAAACTGAAAGCACACCCAATGGAACAGGTGTCTTAACACAAAGCACAGAAAGGCCTAATTTACACACAACTGCATCATCTAGCAGGAACACTGCAAGTATCAGAAATGCCTCCCTCTTCAACAATCCTTCTGAAGAATTAAATTTAAAAACAAGAATTTTGCTTTTCAATCAAGTTTGCCTTCCCACAGTGGTTCCATCAAATGGCCAAATCTGATTGGCTAGGTAGAGGCGTGACATAACAGCATTCACGTTATTAGCCAACTTCAATAGACACAATGACATCGGGTTTACATATCTGTATGTATAATCAATGACCCCGAGATTGCCTTTTATTGCAGTATTCAACCAATGAAGGCAAATGAAAGGTAAGAACAATTGTGTGCTTGGTGTAAAATTCAGAAAGAGTATGGAAGAGAAGATTCCCAGGGAATTGATTATATTGCATAAATATAAATATGCAACTTAAAACCTAAAATTCACAAAGTTCTCCATATCTGTCACAAAAAGAAATTAAGATTAAAACAAATAAATGTGGGAGAAACCAAAAATGACAGATTTGTCCTTCCAGGCCTGGAGTGCTTGACTCTGAAAAGTCTGGGCTCTCATTGCTGTATTTTCTGCCATATTAGTGCTGAATTAGGGTTGATACCATTCCCATTTCAGAAACAAAGCTATTCTGTCCAGATCTCTGAAGAATCTAGAAATAAATTTGGATTAGAAATGCCTCTTATCAGTACTCATGACATCACCTGCATTGCTGCTGTTGTTGTCGTTGTTGTTGTTATGCACGGTAGAGTTGTCTCTGGCTGGCGGCATCCACATGAGTGCACGCTCTCCAGAATGCCCCATCCTTGGCAGCCCTCATCTGGCCGGTGGGTGGCCTTCCCTTCTCCGGTGAGTCTTGCCTTCACAAAGTATGGCTGCTTCAGTTCAATCAAGCCTGCTCCCAGGGAAAGTTCGGGCTTGATTTTGCCTAGGACCCCCTATTGGTCCAGGGTACCCCCAAAGCTCTCCTGCATCACCTCGTTTCACATTTTCTTCCTGTCCACTTTCCTCACTGACCAGACTACCCATAAGTGGAATTTTCACGCCATCTCCAGTGTGTGCTGTTTTATTTTCCTTGCCACTTTCCCCCTATTAACATCAATATCGTTTTACACCATGTGCAGCAACTGAAATTTATTACTAGTGACTTTCTCAATGTAAAACTGCCAAAGTGCGGTTTCCTTTCCTCTTTCAAAAGGGATGAGCTATTTTTCAGTCCCTCATTTGGAGATCCCTTCCAATGCAGTTTTTTTTTTTTTTTTTTCATCTTTTTAAACTCTGGGACTGAATAATTTAGGGGCTAGTGGTGATCTGCTTTGATGGAATATTTTCTGTCTATATTTAGGACTCTGTCTCTGAGTGATGAAATCAGAGCCATTAAAATCTTCTATTGGTAATGATATTGGGTGGGGGAGGGGGAGGGAGCAAGAGAGAGAGAACGAGAGCGAGAGATCAGGATTTTCAGCACACATAGAATGTTAAGTATACCATTAATTTTAATGACAAAATCCAAAATTAAGAGGCTATTAGAGTTATATTTCAAACTTCTTTCCTCCCTCCCTCCCTCCCTCCCTCCAAAGCACAACATCAATTGAATAACACTGAATAGTTAATGGGTGGTGAAGAAAATGCATGCTTACTTTGTGCATAATTGACCTTATGATTTCATCTAAGAGTGTCATTGGAAAACAATAATTTTCACTGTATTCTGAATGTTTTTATTTGTTTTGTTTTGGTACCCTGAAAAACATTTTTAAGGCAGATCTGTTTGCTGGAAACATATTCATGGAACCTACCAGGCTGTGATGGGGGAACTATTCCTGGTGACATGGGAGGATTCCCCACCAATGCCACCAAGCCTGAGTCTCTTGCGAGATTTGTCCTGGTGCAGGACTAAATCTCGACATTCAGGTGCTCATCCTGAGACTCCTCAAGGCTGCCATGTTGATCCAGACCAGCTCTGCAATAAAGCGAATGTGCCTTCATGGACACACATGATCCAGCCACCCCATAATGCTTCACTTTACACCAGAGAAGATAAAGTTTTGCTAGGGAAATGACTTGCTCCTCCAGTTCTACAGGGATTGCAGCCGCGGGGAGAGGGAAAGGGAGGTCTCTTGCTGTTTTGCTGTTTGTAAGCCATCCAGAGACTTTAGTATTGGATGGCATATAATAACTTAAAATAAATAGATACATAAATAAATGAAGTCTGGTGGGGTGGCTGATGGCACTGGCGCCAGCACCAGCCTCAGAAGGTCTTCACCAGCATGCCTTCGCTGAACTGCAGCTGGCCTCCTTTTCTTTTCCTGAGAGGCTTTTGTAAGGATTGGGCCTGTTTCTCTCAAAATGCAGCTGGAAAGCACAGGCTCTGAAGGTGAGCCAGATGAAGACGAGGAGGGGCTGGGATGCACGACTGAAGCGCCAAGATCCACAAGTGAGATTGGCTACGCCGCCAGTGAAGACCAGACCGCGTCAGTTTTGTGGGACACACTGTAGAACAAGGAGGTGGGGGAGTGAATTCATCAGCCCAGTGGTTTGCTGTCAGGCCAAACGAGCAGACGGGCTGAGCAATGTCTGGTGTTCCTGCTGCCTGGCCCACAAGTGGCACAAACCTCCCTGAGGGTGAAGACAGCTTCTTTTGGAGACGCGAATGGGGGATTCAGCTTGGAACCAGCTTGTGACATGGGCAGGAGGGGAATATCTGCTTGTTTTGTACGTGCACTTATCTCCACACTGCCCAATCACCCAGGCCTTCTGGGTGGTTTACAACAACAGGGTGGGATCTCACCCTGTGCTCCACCCAGTTGTGACTGGTGAAGGGCGAGAAACGTGTTTCAGTTCCTTGCTTATAAAAAATCTACCAACATTCCCAGATTTCTTCATAGTCAGGGTGGACATAACACAGCATTTTAAAAGCTGTGAATGTGGGAGAATGGGAAAGTGTCAGCAGCAGCTGTGGCAGCTCCGTTGCCAGACCAGCGACCACTTCGCGAGGTTTGTGTGTGGATGGTGTACCCCACAAAAGAATGGCAGAGTGTAACCACACAATGGTACACCAATCGCCTTTCTTCCCCAAGGAGATTTCTGAGAAAAAGACATTGTTGTGAGCATGTCTTTCCCCTTTCCAGGAGGTCATGGCGAAAGGCTTCAGAAATCGTAGTTCCTGAGCTAGGCTGGCTTTGCAATGTGGATGAGCTGCAATAAATGTGTTAGCAAGTGGCTTTCGTCCGAGAGTAGGCAGACCCTGGGTTATGAACAAGCTCCGTCCCAGAGCAATGCAAATGTGTCTTTGAAGTCAACTTTGTATGTGAGTTGGAACACGTATAGTCGGCCCTCCACATTTGTGGGGATCAGGGGTGCAGGATCCCTGTGAAAGCAGAGAAATGCGGGGGCCCTCTTCCCCGGGACAGAGAAGATGATCGGTCTTCAGGACTGGCTCCTGCAAGGGCCACTTGCTGCAACCTCACGGCAGCTGCAGCCAGTGGGGACGCTGCCGGCTGTGGAGGCAGGGACCTGTGAGCATCCGTGGACCTCCTCTTGGAGCAGCCCAAACATGAGAAGGAGCCTGCAGGTGCTGGACGGATGGCATCTGATAGGGCCAACACTTATGGAAGGGAGATTGAATGCTGCCAAATAGCAGAAGCTCTCGTTTGTGGAAGGGAGCAGGTTGTCAGAGCAAAATGAGCATTTTTTAAAAAATGCTTCTTCTGAAAATGAGCATTTCCACGTGTTCTGGGTTGCCCAGGAAATGCCCAATTGCTGTTGGGTGGGGGTAGCTGCACCAAAGGAGCCAGCGGGCTGGAACAGCATCCACTGGGGCGAAGGCATCCTCTGGGATGTGGGCTTTTTCTGAGCAGCGTTCAGACATGTACGAAGCATGCCCAAAATGCTAGGGGAAAGGAACTGTTTCCTATCATCCCCATATTTTGAGACTCGGTTGCAAATCCAACCAGGAGTGTTGGGGCCTGAGCTGGGCTCACACTGCCACAGACGGGAGGCCAGCTCGCTGCTGCCCTGCTGAAGGGTCCATGCCCATTTCGTTCAGCTTCTGGCGCAGGAAGCCCCGTACTGAGAAGGCTCCTCCTGCCGAAACCTTGCCTACACAGGGAGCGGGTGCCCCCCTCAGCCGGGCCATGTGAAGCTGCTGCTCTGTGCTTCACGCCGCTCTTGCCACATGCCTTTTGGGTGGCTGCAGGAAGGCATGTTCTTTATATTTGCAGCAGGCAAATTCCATGGAGAATTGCCTGCAACTCAGGAAAATTCATAAATGGCAAAGACGTTGTGGCGGAGGCAACGGGGGCAGGGGCGGAGGCAAGAATCTTCTGTGAAAGCAGCATAAAAAGACATGTGCTTTTTTGCATGATGTGGAACAGAGAATGATTGACAGTATGGATTTGGTGACAGACTGCATACGTGAGAGAGATTTTAGGGACCCAAAGACTGAGACCACAAAGCCTACAAAGAAGCTCACACCTGTCGGAGCTCATCACATTGGCTGAGTTCAGACAACACGGCAAGCCGCAGTGATGTTTTAACCATTGTTGGGCTACTGTGTGGTCCAAAGGCAGCCATGGCGCTTCCCCATGGTAAGTTGAGTTTGCAGAAACCATGAAAAGAAAGAATGGTTTCTTTCATGGTTGCTCCATCCCACCATGGGCTGTTGTGTGGCCTGAATGCAAGATATGATTACCATGCTCCTGGCATGCAGCAGCTACACAGTCCTCTAGAAGGTTGTGCCAGCCATCCAGCCTCCACGTGCACACCAACGAGGAGGGGGCAGGCAGCACAGGAAGGGAGTGAGCCCCCTTGGGATTGAATTTCAGGCACGGTGGCTGAGGAGCTATGTGTCCAAAGTGGGAGGACTGAGTGAAACCATAATAAAGTAGAAACCACTCGATTATCTGTCAGGTCATGGTAAAAAAAGCACGAACTACGATAGCCATGCAGGATCGTGTGTCATGTTTTGTTTCCACCCTGAGTGAAGGCCTGCCAGTTGACCAGAAACAAAGCCTCATGAGGAGAGAGCAGAAAGCAGAAGGGAGGGGAGGGGAGGGGAGGGGAGGGAAGAGCTTTGGTGGCATCTGAAGAGGGCCAGGGTCTCTTCTCAATTATCCCAGAGTGCAGGACACAGAAGAAGAGGCTCAAGTTTCAGAAAGCAAGATTCTGGCTAGATATCAGGAAATATCTCCGAACTGTTAGAGCAGTGCAGCAACGGAGCCAGGCAGGGAGGTGGTGGGCTCTTCCACCCTGGAGGCATCCAAGAGGCAGCTGGGCAGCCATCTGGGAGGGTGGTTTAGCCTGGTGTTTTGGACCCAAGCGCCCTCTGTCCCCTTCTAACTCTGACTCAGATGGCTGCCCAGTTTCGCCTTGAAGGCCTCCAGGGTGGGAGCGCCCCCCACCTCTCCAGGCAGCCGGTTCCACTGCCGTATTGCTCTGACAGCGAGGAAGCTTTTCCTTTTTTTTTAAATAAGTTTTATTTGAAATTGTAATCCTAAAAAGAAAGAAAACTACAAACAACATCCATCATCAAAAACATCGAGCCCGCTGGGTCAGCCCCCACACCCTTCTCTTTCCATTTATGATAACTTAAAAACATATTTAAATCTATGTGAAGTCCCATTTCTCTAGCCAATAATAAAAAGAGTTCCAAGTTTGATAGAAGTCAGTATCTTCCTTCTCTTTCAGTGATACAGTCAATCTATCCATTTCTGCACAGTTCAGAATCTTTTTTAGAATCAGCTCATCGGTGGGTAGTTCCTCACTTTTCCAGTGTGAGCGAATGCAACCCTCGCCGCAGTGATTACATGTAACATCAAATATATTTCTTGTTTACCAGTGTCCTCTGGTAGGGAGGAAGCTTTTCCTGATCCCCAGCCTGAACCCATGTTGCCTGGGTCTGTCCTTGCTGGAACAACATGCAGACCGCTCTGCCTGCCCTCCAACCACATGCAGACCCTCCATGCTGGAGGGCACCCGCACTTCCTCTCTTGCTTCCCAAAGAAACCCCACCTAACCTGGCCCCCACTAAAGCCCTGACCCATAGCAAGACCCTGTAACCCATGAAACTCTGTATGCCTCTGGCAGGATCCATGGTCTGAAATCTTGCATGGAGTTGATAATATTTAGGCTCCTAGAAAGTTAAGAATTTGAACTTTGTTCTCCAATCTCCAGTAGGGTCTCTTCTATCAGTCCCTTGGACTGCAAGGTGATCAAACTGGTCAGTCCTGGAGGAGATCAACCCCGACTGCTCTTTAGAAGGCCAGATACTGAAGCTGAAACTCAAATACTTTGGCCACCTGATGAGAAGGAAGGACTCCCTGGAGAAGAGCCTGATGCTGGGAACGATTGACGGCAAAAGGAGAAGGGGACACAGAGGATGAGGTGGCTGGATGGAGTCACTGGGGCAGTTGGTGAGCTTAAGTGGACTCTGGGGATGGTGGAGGACAGGAAGGCCCGGAGGAATGTTGTCCATGGAGTCACGATGAGTCAGACACAACTTTGCAACTAACAACAATAACAACAACATCTTCTATGACCTTGCCCTGGTCTTGCTTTATTATTATTATTAAGCTCTGTCACTCTGCCTGGCTTGCTGCCCTCACTGAGCCTCATCCTGAAAACAAGCCATGCTCGGGAGGGGTGAGCCATCTAAGCAGTGGTGGGGATTTGTCTCCTTCCCTGAGCTCAGCTCCCAGGACACTGTCCTCCTCTGGACAGCCCTGGGTTCAACGTCCTGGCAAGCACACCCACTGTTCATGTGGTCATTGAGCCCCACAGGTTGTGTAAGCAGCGCCCCCTCCCATGCGAGGAGAAGCCACTGCATGAGCAACTGCGACCGGCACCACAGACAGCTCTGCTCCCAGGGGCTTGGTGGGAAAGCAGCGTCTCGCAGCGGCCTCCCTTTGGGGCACTGCAGCTGTCCTGGAAGAAGGCTGCCACTTGCGCCACTGGGGTCCCTGTGCGCCTGCAGATGGCCCCTCCGCTCGGCTTTATTTGGGAGACAGCGCTGAGCGTCCCCCAGCCTGGAAATCCCAGCCCTAAGCAGTGCATCATCTACCACGCTCTGCCATTTTCCCCCTGCACATGGTGAGCCCATGTTCAGATCCTACTTAAGTAGGTGCCTCGCTGCCCATCCCATCTGCATCCCTACATCCCGTCTTGCATTTCGGCAGTTGGCTTTTTCACATCGCTTGTCTTTGCAAGGGGCGGATCTGGACAGAACTCCCCTGGGAGGTGAGCGAAAGGAAACCAGCTCGGAAGAACTCAGAAAGAGATACAGAAACAGAAGAAATGAATAGGCCCTGGAACAAAAATTGGCCTTAAAAAAACTGCATCCACCCAAAGACAATAGCAGAGAGCTCTGACAGCTGTTGTTTAAAGGAGAGAAAGAGCCAAATTCACAATATAAATAGCAGCATGGATCCCAGAAATATTGCGGGAGGGGAAAATGGTTCAGAGGATGTCAATGATAATTACTTTTCTTTGCTTTATTAGCTCTGTGGACTCTCCTTGTGCAATGATGGATCATGTCTGGTGTCTTGTTTCCCCAGCACCCTCCATTTTTAAATCCCCCTCTCCTCTCCTGCCATCCTGCTTCAGTCTCCATTTCTTTTCTTTATTAGCTGTCCTGGACTTTGATTTCCTGCAACACTGGCATGGGCCAGGCAGGCGCCTCGTTTCTTCTGAGAAATCCCAGCCTATGGTGGGACAGGGAAGTGACGCCGGGAAGCGCCCTCGAGGCTTAGCAAGGGGGCCTCCTGTGCTCTTTCTGAGTGGAAAAGCGCCATTGATTAAATCTCCTGTCTCCTCACATGGACAGCCTTCTTTTAACAGCACCATTGTGGTTCAGCCGTCATGCCACAAGGTGGGATGCCTGGATGATCCTGAGCTCCCATTTTGTTGTGCTATTTACACACAAGCAAAGACTTTGCAACCAAACAAGAACAAGGAAGTTACCACCTACTCCTTTAAAGACATTGTCCCAGGCATTCAGCCTTGTGCTTTTGTAGTTTTCTTTCTAGAAATCAAAACATAGCTGGATCTAAAATGTCCAAAACTGTATGTCAGAAAAGGGCGCTTTTGTGACCCCAAAGAAAAGACACTTTTGGGGGCACCAAGTGTGCTTAACCACAGCCCTGTTAGTCTCTTTTAAAAGCCAAGAGTTGGAGCTGAAACCTGCAGTGCACAGACAGGGATACAGATACAATCCCCAAACACTCTAGTGGAGTGGAGGTGGAGGCCAGTTCTCATGTTCTTGATTATGGTTGCTCAAAATTGCTTAGTTTATTGCTGTCTTGAAGAAAGAGCCCTTGATTTTACAGCAAGGGCATCCCAGAATGGCATGGCCACCAGGAAAGGACAAAATCTGGCAGTGTCTGCATCTCTGTTTCTCACTTTTTCTAATCATAAGTTTGGTCATATAAAAAGTTGAGAATGTTGTTTTCAACTTTTCCACTTTTTTCAAAAAATGCATGTAAATTCAAGGCATTTTTATGCATTGTGCCCAAGCAAGGTATTTTCCTGAAATGATGCACTCTGAATAATGCTTTTTTGAATTACATGCACCTTTTCCTTCTTAGTAGCGGGCATACATGTGATGATCCTAATTCCAACCCCTTTCATGGTCTGAAACCCTGGAGCACAGTCATCTCTGCCTGCAACTGGGATAAAATACGCATTGCCCTCCATAGGTTAAAGTGTAAAAATGAAGATTTGCACAACTGCTCAAGTGTGTGTGTGTGTGTGATATATATGCACAGATACACATTTTCAGAACTGCACACTTGTTTGAACATGAATGCAAGTGCAGGAAATTGTGAAATTAAAAAAAAATGTTTTCCTGTTCATGTAACACATGGAACATAGAAACATAGAAACAGAGCGAGTCAGAAGGGGCCTCCCGGACCATCTATTCTGACCTCCGGCAACTGGGAGACAAAACAACCAACTACCCAACCACCCACCCAACCAACCTCAATCGAGCATCAAGAAATGAGGTGAGCAGAGCAGCAAGACTTTGCTCAGGGGATCTCAGCACACACTTTTCCCCCATGCCAGTACCTAACCCTCCGCCAGCCTTCAAGGGAAATTCTCAAACTCATGTACAAATGAGCAAAATGTTCAGTCAGGGATAGAATGAAGGCTGACGAGATGGCAGTTAACATCAGGGCTAAGTGATAGTCTTTTACTAGGCAGGAAGACTGGCAGGAAGGAGACTCCCCCACCAAGTGTCTGTGGGGCATTTCAGCATGTAGGAAGAGGGAAACAAGCCCGCAGGGCTTCCCAAAACCCTGGCAGAGAGAAGGAAGAGGTGTTGCCTGAGAGAGAGTCCATCTTTATTTTGGTGGCCAAAAGTGCAAAGGGACTGGGCTGGTACACGCTTGGCTGCTGCAAGGTGAGTCGCTCTGGCACGGCAGAGGCGGCTGCCTGGGTGCCAGAGCCGTGCAGAAGCAGGTGCTTTCCCCCTCTACAAGGCACGCAAGGGGACAGCTGGCTGACATGCCTGTGGACACTTGGCCATGCTTAGTGGGCCCATTCAAAGTCATGGGACTAGCTGACATCTCTTTGGTTTCACGCGGTCAGCTCTGAGAACGGCCAAGTCTGATTCGGCACAGGGCCACGCTGGGACACTCCACGCTGCTCTTCCATGGGGGAGGCCTTTGCACATCCTTCTGCACCTTGCGCCAGAGGCCAGTGGTGGGGCGGCCCCCAGAAAGCAGCCCCAACTGGCAGCAGTGCCCACTCACTGCCTCTGCCATCGAGACCGGAAGTGCGCAAGCTTCCACTTGGGTTTGCCTCTGGATCCACGCGGTGCCCAGAGGCAGCAAGCTGGGCGAACCCTGATCAGAGACAGACTGAAACATGGCCACTGGAGATGGGAGTAAAGCTATTACCCTGCTATCTACTAAAGCGATTATTATTGAAAATCCATGTCTTGGACCAAGATGTGTGCATTAGGAATTTATAGACATTGTAAAATCCGTTATGTCTGCCTGTGTTGCATAGATTTTTGTGTATGTTCCTTTCCATTGTCTGCTAAGTAATGGAATTAGATTTTGTGAAAATGCATTCCTACACAGCTGTGCAAATTTGCACTTTGGAAAACAGGGATTCATCAACATTCACAAATCCTCCCAAAATGCTTGTTTTTATGTTTTTCAGAAATGCTTCTAGTGGGAAAAATACTAATTCTTGGCCAGTGTCTCTTTCCCTATATTTTTCTATAGCTAAAATTGTGTAAAATACAGAGGTGTTAAAAATCCAGTTTGCCTGCCCATGGGATCCATGCCGCTCTGAAGAAACTGTAGTGTCTCCTGTGGAACCCACTTGTACACTTCGAAATTCAAACTCATTTGAATTTCTAATTTGTCTGGCACCCCATGTGTGTTTATGTGTGCAAAGCAAATTCCATAATTCCTATTCTGGTTCCTTGGCACTGTCAGGTCTGAAGATAATGTACTTGCAAAAGACTGATGGGAGTGGAAAAACTCAGGCATTGAAAAGATTCCCTGCTCATTATAACTTACAAATCCTGGCGGTGATAGACTATTACAGAGAGCAAGGAAAGGAAGATTGATTTTTAAAGGAGATCCAGCTGCCCTGCTCCACATGTACACTCATATCCACTATTCTGCAAGAGACGTAAAAAATCCCTTTTTGAAGGAGCTGCCTGGCCTCATCAAGGAACCGGAGAAGAGACCTTTGCTTTTTAATTGCACCTGGTGATGGGAATCCAAATTCAAATACAGCAGAGCAGCTCACCGGGGTCTGGAGGAACTTCCTTTTAATTATTCAGCAGATGACAATGTTGGTTGCTAAGTAAGCTCGCTGGAGATATAACCTAGAACCTTGCGCAGCAAGCAAAGCCCCTGCAAACATTTGCTTTGTCCCTGAATAAGAATCAAAAAGGCCCCCGATCAATTCTCAGCATGCCATTTAATCATTGTGGAGTGGCTGGTATTTCAAACCAAGCACTCTCCCTGCACCTCCCTCTACTTTCCTCCCATGCTTGCAAACGTCCCTTTTCTGGTCACCCTTTCAGCCGGAGCAATGACTGTTGTCAGACGGGGCCTGGGAAGCAGGGCTCCTTTGCGGATGCCACAGCACACGCGGGGTGGGCGGCTCGGGGGGCTTTGTGGTTGATTTGGTTGACAAACTGCCTTGGCCTCATTTGTTGCCAAGCAGGTGCTGGGATTGGAGGGGGGGGGGGGGGTTGGTAAGCATCCGAGGGCACCTTTATGGTCCTAGGGGGCATTTGAGGCTTCCCAGAAAGACACAATAGCAATATCTGTTATGTCTGTTATGAAGATATTCTAATAAAATCTATATCTGTGTCTCATCTCATTCTTTCTCCCCTTCATTCGCTTATGACAGCTGGCTTCTCTCTTCCCTACACATTATTTAACACATTCAGGACCTGAAAGCTCATTCAATAAGCTGGGCAGCCCTCTGAGTGGGGTGGTGTAACATGACATCCTGCAACAGCAGGGGCTTGGGCCCCCTGGCCCTCTGCCCCCCCCCCCCAAGTCTATGATTCTATGATTGTGTGCTATTGTGCAACATTGCAGTTGGGCCCAATAAAAATATTACCCAACTGTGTTTTGTGCCCCCCACCCCCAGGTACATTTCTTTGCTCTTCCTGGGTCTGACAAGACTTCAAGATACAACTCAGAGTGTGAAAAGTGCATGCACACTGGACATGGGTGTGCAATGAGCTTCCCTCCCCCACTGAGAGAGCTGATCCTAGAATTTGTGGGAGTAGATGCACCTTTGGAGAGATGCAAAAGGTTACCTTTTGGAGTTCTCAGAAGGAGGGTCCTCAGAAGTAGTTGCTTGATTGGGTCCCACAAACTGCTCTGTGCATGCTCAGAGACTCGTTTTGTGGTGATTATGCTTCCTGGGTTTACTGCAGAGAAAAAAGAGTTTTGCAAAGGAATGGCCTGTTGCCTTGAGTGTGTGAAGGGCCCATCAGTCTCTTCTTCATGCCTTAAAAGTCGGAAGATTGCGGCCCTGATCTGCCAAAGTTCTCCCCACCACTGCCCTACAGCTGAACTGCATTTGATGGATGGGCCACCTTCTCTCACATGCTGAAATACAGGCGCAGTTCCAGGCAAAGAGAAGACTTGCCAATGGGACTGGGCCAAAAGGTGCCCAACTACCTGTTGGGTCACATCATCATTGGGAAAGCTTCGTTTCATTGCTTGCTTTTTAAAATCTCTGCTTGTTTTGAAGAGGGAAATTGATCGGTCTAATCTGTGGCTATGAAATTGCATTTCCCACTTAATAGGCTACAAATGTTATAGATGAATAGTTCCAATTGCATGGAGCGCTGGAGGAAGGAGACGAATACGAAAGGAGAGTTGCTTCAGAAATTCTCCTCATCCAAATTTCAGAGCTCCAAATTACCTGGTCCTTTTCCTGAAGCGGAACTGATAATGCATTTGGAAAGAATCCTTCATTTTAAAATGTGTTTCTGAGTATGAACAGTTTGAGCAGTTTTCTGCAGATTTCCATTCTTGCAATTCATTTGTGTCTTTTCATTAATGATGCACAGATGTGCACTGATGACAGAACCCCCCCCCCCATGGATAGCTACACAGCTGTTTCACAAGCCTTCTTGTGTGTTCCGGGCACAGCGATGCTTCTGCAGCTTGGGAAACCACTGCACAAAAAGCATCCCAGGCGATTGCACACACAAGGGAGTTTAGTTTGGTGGTACCTGAGAAAGCTGCCTGGAGATGGCTGTTCTCCAGAGCATGGCGGTGGATGTGCTTTTTATTGGGGAAAATGCAAGGAAGTGAGAGCCCAACGTTCTTCATGGCTACTGCACCGAGTTCATGGGGCTGGAAGTCAGATGTCTTCAGGATCCCCTCGGTCTTCCTCTGCCCTCTGAATCTGAACAGGCGGTGCTGGTCTGGGCGGCTGCCTGGTGTCACTGATGGGCTGGATGGGGGCAGTAGACGTGAGCAGGCATTGTGGCTGGGTCTTTCCTGTGTAAACAGGAAAGCAATGAAACAAAATAAATGATTATCACCCCAATCACAATCAACTGCAGGACTGCACTAGGCATTCCAGATAGAAAAGGATCTGGACAGACTATGGAAGTGGGCAGGAGACAACAGGATGGCGTTCAGTGTGGATGAATGCAAGGTCTCGCACTTGGGGCATAGGAATGGGTGTCACAAGTACAGGTTAGGGGACAAGTGACTGGAGAGCAGCACTTGTGAAAGGGATCTCGGCGTGCTGATCGACTGCAGGCTAAACATGAGTCAGCAGTGTGATACGGTGGTCAAGAGGGCGAACGCCACCCTTGGTTGCATAGCCAGAAGTGTGGCTTCTAGATCAAGAGAGATATTACTACCACTCTATACGACTCTGGTTACTCCACAACTGGAATACTGTGTTCAGTTCTGGGCCCCTCATTACAAGAGGGATATAGCAAGGTTGGAATCAGTGCAGCAAAGGACCACTAGGACGGTGGCTGGTTTGCAGGGGAAGCCATATGAGGAGAGATGGAGGGAGCTGGGCCTTTTCAGCCTGGAGAAGAGGAGACTCAGAGGGGACCTGTTAGTGACATGCAGGTACATGAGGGGGTGCCACGCAGAGGTGGGTCATGACCTTTTTTCCCCTGCAGAGGAGGGCAGGACGTGTTCCAATGGAGCAAAGCTCAGGGAGCCAAGGTTCAATTTGGATGCCAGAAAGCAGTTCCTGACAGTCAGGACCCCGAGGGTCTGGAATGGGCTTCCACGAGAGGTCGTTGAGGCCCCATTGGTGCGGGTGTTCAAGGATAGGCTGGACGTGCACATGGTGGGCATGTCGTGAGCGGAACTGGATGGTGCCAGAGGTCAGACTAGATGGCCCAGGAAGCCCCTTCTGACTCGCTCTGTTTCTATGTTTCTATGCTCATCTTCAGAATAAGTTGCTGCAGTTGCTTGTTCACTGGCCAGAGCAGTTCCTGGGTCTGTCCCAAATGTCTTGGGATCCAAATCCTTGAAAGAAGCACTGTAGCCAGAGCCGGTGCAGGCTGGTGGTTTAGAAGGCTGCCCTGGGGACCTGAGCATTCCAGTCCCTTCTCAGCTGCACAGCTCATGGGATGAATCTGGGCCAGTCACTCCCTCTCAGCCCAGCCTACCTCACAGGGGTGCTGTGAGGCTAAAGGGGAGTGGAGGACTGTGTGAGCCAGCCTGGGTTCCTTGAGAGAGGAGCAGAGGGATGGAAGTGCTGCTGTCAATTGCACACTGTGCACACAACTCTTCTGCATGGCCGATGGTCTCACATCCCAATGGAGCCCCGGCCTCTGTCTGTGGATCCCTTGAAGTGGAGAATCTCTCGCATGGCATCATTCGTCCCTCGCTGTATAGTGAGCCTGGAGATGCATTTTTGACTGGTGTCCTGCCTGCCTCTAATGCCTGCTCCAACTCTGACAAGTTGTGTGTTTGTTATGGGATTCTGCTGCCCATGTGTCCTATAGA
Organism: Varanus komodoensis; assembly: GCF_004798865.1. Lineage (NCBI taxonomy): Eukaryota > Metazoa > Chordata > Lepidosauria > Squamata > Varanidae > Varanus > Varanus komodoensis. The sequence goes on along the minus strand of NW_025336360.1, from coordinate 3,277,550 downwards.
GTCCCATAGAGTCTCCCCATTCGCCTTTGCAGCTAAGAAGGTAAGAGCTCACAAGACTCTGAGGGGGAGCGTGTCCTGAATTATGGCTGGTCCATTTTAGCATCACAGTTTGTTGTGTTAGGTCTCTGGTTTTATCTGTTAAATCCTAGTTTTGGTCATGTAAAATTGTAATGGGCTGTGGCTAAATACAATAAACTGACTACTAACTTGGCAGGACGCGCTCCAATGGAGCAAAGCTTGGGGAAGAGGGCATGGAATGGGCTTCCAGGGGAGCTGGTTGGGGCCCCATTGGTGAGGGTGATCAAGGACAGGCTGGACATGCACATGGTGGCCATGTCGTGAGTGGAGCTGGTTGGAGCCGGGGGTCAGACTCGATGCCGCAAGCAAGGGGAAGTTGAATGCTTCCATTCCCGTGGCCGGTGCCACTTCGAGCTGCAGCGCTGTGTCCGGGGCAAATGTTGCCACTGGAATGGCATATAAGTGCAGGACTGCAAGTCTTTCCTCTTGGCATTCTAACTTCCCAAGGTCTGTCAAAGTATTTTAGAGAAAAGAAAGGGAAGCCTTCTTGGGGACACTAGAAGGAGAGGTCTGCAGAGAAGGGGAGAAAAGCGGGCAGTTGTTGGGGTAGTGGAGAAATGTGGCGTGCAGGTTCGGAAGAATCAAGAGACACAGTGGAAGTGCTTTGCTCATGCCAGGCTCTTCCCATGGAAGACGGGACATTGGAGAAATTGCAGCATTTCCCTTGTGAACCTTCGAAAACATGAACATGCACATTTTGAGGAGGTACTTTGGAGGGATCTGAGCATTTTCAGGAGTATGGATGATGGAACGGAAGGTGCCCGAATCACGAAATGTTGGCAGAGTGGGTAGCACAATGTCCATGCACATGGATTTCCTGGGTGTAAGTCAGTGCCACAGGTCAGTGCCACAGAACCACAGTTTAATGGAGCTGTTGCAGTGGCTTGTGCCATGTTTGTCTTGCAGCTTGTGGTGCTGTGCCCGGGGCAGAGGGATATCCAGCTTTGAATGGATTTCCCGGTGTCCGTGCATGAGGAAGGCTGTCCACCTCAAGGCCAGGCACCGACATGCATGCAACAGAACCGTGAGGAATTGTTTGGGCTCATATAGAAGGGCAATATAGGAGACTCTATCCCTAGCAACTAATTGCTTGCAAAGAAGCAAGGTTACAGCCATGCCTCATGTAAGAATAAAACAAGCATCTTGTTCTTCATATAGGGGATTTTGGGGTGTTTATTATGTCCCATAATAGCTGCATTTTATACAACTTTTGGTTGGAGAACTTCAAGGCAAAAATCAGAAATGTGCAGCTTTTTAATAACTGAGTTTCATGGAGGTTAAAAATGGGAAAAGAGGTAAGCCTGCATTACAATGTGAACTTAATGAATATCTCCCTGTCCTTAATGTGATCTCTGCTATACATTTGTAACAGGAGCAATGCAATGATTGGCTCACCTCTCCCGGGAAGGTGCATGAGAATTACTCAGCCCTGGCAGAGGCTAATTAGGAGAATGCAGGGCCATAACAAGGAGTCTCACGGGGCACCTTGGGCAGCCGACATCAGGGCCAGTCGGAGGGCTACTTTCTGTCCCAACATACCTTGGAATGTGCACTTAATCTCTTTCTTATGTATACTAATGTGGAATGTGAGTACATGCCAAGGGAATTATTACTGCAAATTCAACAGATCTAGCTAGCCTCAGTGTCCTGAAGCATGTTGGTACTAAGTTGCTTTCATAGCATGAAGATGGCTTTTAAACTGAACCAAGGCAACTGAATCAAAGCTGTCACCCAAATGCGAGCTGACTGCTCCCTTTCTAGTCAATTTCCCTTGCAAGCTCTCCATCTGCTAACTCAATCCTTCAGGGTTTGGGTGGCAGGAATCTAAGTCGACAACATCCCTCAAGAACTGGAATCTCCATTTAAACATCTGAACCAAGGTTGTGAGGCTGTTGGCTTTGGCCTGGTACCTGGCACATGCCGGGGGACAGGGTCAAGCCCCTTTCTGCTGCTGTGCCACAGATGAATATGCACCTCTCCAGGTGCCACCAGCCCTTCAGAGAGTGTGAGCCAGGCTTTCCATCCAAAGGAGTTCCAAAGGAGGTGCCAGAGAAATCCGACAGGTTCCAATGAGTTTGAATGTCTAAGGGCCTGACCTCCTTTTCTTAAATCGTGCATGTTGCAGAATTTGTACACCTTCCTGTGTTCATTCATAGAACTCCATGTATATGTGTACACACAAACGTGTTTTTGCCAAGGGCCTGTACATTTTTATACTGGAATTTGCTCAACTGTGAATACTTGCAAGTGCCCGTGAATGCAGTGGTACAAAATCCTACTCTGTCCATGGGTGGGCAGAAGAGACTCCTTCCTACAGAACAAGCAAGGGCAGAGCTTGCAGTTCCCAAGTTCACTCCTCAGCTCCTCCAGGTAGGAGCTGACCATGCAGAGCCTTCTGCCCACCGGCATGGACCCTACTGACTGAGATGAGGGGTGGGGCCCCCAGGCCTGGGGAACAAATCCAGCCATCCTGTGGACTCAGTTTAGTAGGCTCAGATACTCCAGAGAGCCACATCCTTTTCCTCTGCCCCCACCCCTTGCCGAATCACTGCTTCCCTGATGTTGCCAAAGGTTAGCATGCGCCTCCTAAGTGGGCACCCAGAGCCTTGAGCTGCACTGTGTAGGGACTCCTGTCAGGATCAGGGCCTGTGTGAGCCTGCAAGCGGCTGCAGGACCAGGAGCCCCCGTGCAGAGCAACTGAAGCGCAATCCGGCCGTGCAGCGGGGGGCCTGCGGAGCAGCGCAGGGGGCTCCCTGACTGGCTGCTCTTCGCACAGCAGCACGAGTCGTCCCGGGGACCCTCCGGCCCGCCCCAGCCGCTCCTGCCCTGCTCCAGCCCCCTCTTGCCCGGCCACCTTTCCGCGAGTGCTCCCCTGGCACCGGACCACTGGACTGCCTCTGGGCCGTGCTCGCTCCCTCGCCTGTGCAACGCCGGACCGCCTGCTGCCCTGGCCCTGGCCCTGGACTGCTGACCCGGCCACCAGCCTCCAGCCCTGCTGCGCTGCAGGACCTGGTCTCACAGCAGCACCCTGGCCCCGCCGTTCCGCCTGCCCCAGCCGCTGCCCACGTCCCGGCCCTTACCACTCCTTGCTCTTTTGCTGTGTGCACCACATGCCGCTGGAACGACATCCTCAACCTGTCATCTGAATGGATGGGGAGGCTCCCCATCACCAAGCTTATGTGCCGGCACCCGTACTCGGCATGACGGCGCCTTCCAGGGTCCGTGGCTGCAGGGAGGCAGGTGCTGCACACAAAGGGCCCAGGCGGCATCCCTGTGCGAACAACTCTGCCGTGCTGTTTTTATTTATTTATTTATTTAAAATATTTATATGCTGTCCTATTCACAAAAAAGCCTCAGAACGGCTTATAATATAAAATATAGCATAGATAACATAAATAAATTCCTGACCCACACTGGCTACAATTAAAAAACATAGAAAAGACAATATTAAAACTTATTAAAATACCACTGGAATAAAAAGGTCTTAACCTGGCACCAAAAAACAAATGACAGCAGTGCCAGGCAGACCTCTCTGGGGAGCACATTCCACAGTCGGGGCGCCACCGCAGAGAAGGCCCTGCTCCGGGTACTTTGCCTCCTAATACCTTTCACGGAGGGTTCCCGGAGGAGGGCCTTTGCTGCCGATCGCAGGAACCGGGAGGGCAAATAGGGAAGGAGACGTTTCTTCAGGTATCCAGGTCCCAAGCCATTCCACAAAGCCCGTTTATTCTGGGGTGATGGAGTGTGGTGCAGAACAGCCCACAGACTGGCAGCGAGACTCTGTCTGGCGAAGGAAGGGGAAATGCACAATCAGAATATAGAAAATGGAACAAGTCATTTGGGAGTGTTTCTTTCCCTGCCATCAGAAACAAATGGGATTGTCTTTATAAACAGGGTCCCCAGATAAATGCATAAAAGAGGTTTGCTTGCTTGCTTGCTTGCTTAAGAATTGGCTTATTTTGCTTTGTCTACAGGAAATCTGCTCTAATTTAATAGTTGCAGTAGGTCTAGACAAGGGCAAGAAAGATGATTTCCAGCACGACGTCTCGGCATGTATGAGCATTATGCCCTACTGCTTTGGATGCTGTAATGCAGGGAATGGAGGCATTGGCACGATTCAGACACAGTAGTGAATTGCGGCTTGGAAATTTCAATGGTGCTTGTCTGCCCCTCTATTTCTCCATGAGCGTCACTTGAGTAGGATACTTCTGTGTTAGCACAAACCATAGTTTACTTATGCCTGAATTGGCAAGCCATGGTTTGCATTTGATCCCGGTAGAGGGGAAGAGCAGAATGCCCCCCTTCTTCCAGCTGCTTGCGCCGCTCAGCACGCCTCATGGTCAGGGCTCTGGACAGGCCAGGTTACGTGCAGCGCTGCAAAGGCCAGGCCCAAGTGGCTATCAGCCAGCTAGGTGTGACGCCAGGCTGCTGCGGCCAGGACCCGGGCGACGGAAGCAAACACCACGCAGATTTCATTTCCACTTTGGGCAGTCCTGCAGCTGCACCTCATACGCACCCCCCCCCACACACAATGCAACCGCACTTACATTTTTGTGGGTGAAGTGTTTGCTTTCCTGAGCTTGTGATACTTGGCACAAAGCTTGCACTTTAGGAAGATGCACACTTTAAACAGGGGCGTTTCCTGAAACATGGTGGAGGGAAGCACGCCCTGCGGTGTGCACCTCGTAAAGAAGCAAGTGCCAGAGAAGTGCACGCAACTTCACCCTTCGTCTGAACAGGGAGGAAAGCGAGTCAATAATGGTCATGCGGTGGCTTGGACTTGGGGAACCCCAGAAAGTTTAAGCCTTTCTGTTTCTCAGTAGAGGCGAAGGGGCCTCTGGGCCATCATGGTGAAATGGGCCAGCAGCAACACTGGCTTTTGGGGAACCTCAAGCAATTTGGCTAAGGTATGAGTCCAAGCTAATCAGCCTGGGGGAGATGCCACTGCAGGGAATCAAAAGTAGGTTACACATGAGTGGACTGTTCCAGAATCAGAGCCAGAGGGGTATAGTGGTTAAGAGCTGGTGGTTAATTCAGGAGGCCTGGGTTCTTGTCCCCACCTGGCCATGGAGCCCCCGGGTGAGTTTGGACCAGTTGCAGACTCTCAGCTCAACCTACCTCACAGGGTTGTTGTTGCAAGAGTAAGACTGACAGAAGGAGGGCAATTATGTGCACTGACCTGAGTTCCTTGAAAGGAAAACAAGGTGGGATGTAAATATAAGAAAAGTCTCTTGCACAGCCACAAACTGTGTAGCTCAGAACGTTCTTGGTGAAGGGCCTGGGCTCTGAGAGTGAAATGCCCTTTGGCTGCTGGGCCTTTCACAGCCTGGGCTCCAGCAGCAGCCTGGGCTGCACACGACGAGACAGGCGCTTGGCCCGGGTCAGATGCCACCGCCTGGCTGCGGTGCGATTGCTCCCCGTCCTCACAGTTGTGGAACTGGATGGCTGAGCTGCACTCGTGGGCTCCTAGCCTGCCCGCTCCTTCTCTGCAACCTGAAGAATGTCTCTCGCTGTTCATCTGTTGTCAGCATCTCCGGACTTGCTGCTTGCCTGATAGCTTAAGATGCGGTCAAAAGTGCAGTAACTATAATTAAAGGGAAGTGTGGAAATGTGTTCCTTAGTGATTCCTTTGACAATTTGAGGACTCAGGAAAGAACAAACTCTTCCACGGGGTGGGCAGCAGTGGCGGCGGGGGGGGGGGGAGTCCCTCTTTTTACTCTTTTGATTTAGAATCAGTTCTACCCCAAGAGCTGAGGATAGGTATGGACCGTTTTATACAAGTTGGTTGACCCATGCTCTTAAAGGCCTCAATAAAAATCTTACGCTACGTACAATAAGTGCAACTGAGACCAAGCAGTGCTGGTTTCATGAAATGCTTTCAGCTGTGCCCAAAACGTTCCCTCTCTGTTGGTGTGTCAGCAGTCCTCTCAAAGGGCGCCTGCTTATTCAGTTTCCTTCCTCACTTGCCCTCAGGGCAGAGCATCGGGCTTCTGGTTTATGGCATGAAGAAAGCCACAGAAGCAACCTCTGTTTTACTGCTGCCCTTAGGAGTGGTAACATGCCAGACCAGCAGTTCGGACCTGCCACCAATTCCCACCTCAGCTGCTACAAGCAACCTCGCCAACCGGCACAACACCCAGAAAGACAAGCGGAGGCATCTCCATGCGGCCCTGCTGGGCATCCACTGAACGCGACTATTTCCCTGGGAAGTTCTGTGCAAAGAAAGAGATGGGACACCGCGGGATCGTGTGCCAGCATCTGTTCCCTGCATCACACTGAAGATTAGCCACTGCTGGAAAAGAACGGCAAGATCATTCTCTGTGCTGCCACTCCTTCAGCAAGCCTGGCGGGAATCACAGGCCGCTTCTCAGGCCAGACCAACCGTGTGCATCACCAGACCCCGTTCCAACTGGAAGTATACCGTGCTTCCGACTTGGGCTATGTAGCAGGCTACTGAAAACTGAGTGTGTGTGTACGTGCACACATGTTCACCTATGTATACAGACAGAGAGCGAGCAAGAGCGAGATCGTCACCAAACTTATCCAGGAAGGGAAAAAATTCTCCAGTACTTTCTCAGGGAGCTGACCATCAGCAGCAGCAAATCAAGACTTTGCCAACTTTATTTTGTTTTTCTGGCACACTGTCGCCCTGATCAGCCCCCTTTCAACCTAGACCTCAGTGCCAATGGGTTGCTACAATCTGTGTGTGGGAGAACCCCTAAGTAATGGATATTTGGAGAAAATTCTGGGAAATTTTCTAAGCTGTTTGTTGCTGCTGCTGTAACTTTGGAAGGTCTGAAGAAGCAGAAAAAGAAAAATCTCAGAAATGTTCTCAGAAAAAAGAGTGCCAAGAAATATTAATTGTTTTGATTTCTAACTTGTGCTATTTGACCTATTGTTTTGAGATGTCTGTAGCATACTTGAATTTTGAGAATTTCTCCATTCTTAAGTTTGGCTCATCTCAAACTTTGTGATTTTTTAAAAATGAAAATTAATCAGCGTATTTGCATACATTTCTTCCAATATATTAACTGTTGCCTGATGCATGTATAATGGTGCCGTTTGGATTGTTTCATCTCATGAGAAACAGGGAAAGTCGAAGGCAGAAGAAGAAGGGGAAGGCCAGCTACGCGATGGATCGAATCCACAAAGCGAGCCGCAGCCTTGAGCTGTGCGCGCCTGCCAAGGATGGAATTTATGCACAGAATTCATTCATTCATGCGATGACAGTATGTCAGAGGTGACTCGATGGCATGCAGCATATAGTCCTGCAGGCAATTTTCCCAATACATTGCATTTGTAAAGATAATTTCGATATTTGCAAACTTCAGTTATCCTTCAACATGCAAAGTTATCTAAATTTCGGTTCACATTGTGATTTAAAACTGGGAAATTAGGGGCACAATCCCATGTGTAGCTAAACAGAAAAAAAGTACTACAGCTCCCAGCAAGCCCTAGCTAGTGATGTATGCAGGAGCCTTCTGGGAATTGTAGGAGCTGTCTTCTGCCTAAGCTTGCGTGGCCCCCTCTTAGGTTGGGCAATGGGGACAGGGTGGTTGAAGGAAGGCTCCCCCTAGCCAATGCTCAAAGCACCTCTCTTTTTCTCTCATGGTGTAGCAGCACACCTGCTGCTTATCTGGATATGGATGGAGGCTCCTGTCTCATACATTCAATTCATAGCTGGCATTTACTGAGTCGTAAATAAAGACATCGGCTTAAAGAGGTTGCACTTAGGTGGGGGAGTCTCTGGAAAGGCTTTAATCCAATTATATGCTCCATAGAGTGCAGTGGAAACGGCGCTCTGCTCCCTCCCTCAGGGACAGAGCTGAGCTCTCCTGTGCTGAATTTCTCAGGCAGAATTTTAATTTTCCAGTTTCTCCCTCGGAGCAGGAGTTGGGGAGAAAACACAGTGTGCAGTGAAAATCCAGCCTGCTCTAGCAATACTGATCAAACCGATCTGGGATTCCTCAGAAGCAATTGGTTTCTGAGGAAAGATCAGAGGCTCTCGTTTTCTAGTGGCCCGAAGAGGACAGGGGTGCCCAGTCTGGCTGACTTTCTCCAGCATCACTGCCACGTCCTTCCAAGGGGGCTGCAGTGCCACCCACACAGTGCCCTGAAAAGTTACTGGTGGGGGGGGATGTGCAGGGAGAGCCAGGCCACGCGGATCATTTGCACTCCTGCCAAGCTGAGTGCCACTCCTGAAAAGTGGCCGTAGGGCTTCTCTTACATACGGAAGCCTAGTGGGGAAACAGGCCCCCCAACTTCAGTGCAGAGTTCTGAGAGCCCATGGGCAGGTCATGCTTCTACTGATGGGGCAGGATCATAGAATCATAAATAGAAGAGTTGGTAGGGGCCATGAAGGCCATCGAGTCCAACCCCCTACTGATTTTTGATAAATCCATGCTGGCTTCTATGAATCACTGCATTTTCCTCAAGATGCTTGCAGATGGATTTTTTAAATAATTTGCTTCAGAAATTTTCCAGGGATTGACATCAGACTAATTGGTCTATAGTTCCCAGGTTCATCTTTTTCCCCCTTTAGGAAGATAGGGACACCGTTAGCCCTTCTCCAGTCATCTGGCACCTCTCCAGTTTTCCAAGATTTATCGAAGATGATAGCCAGTGGCTCTGAGTTCCTCCGCTAGCTCTTTTATGACTCTGGGATGGAGTTCATTGGGCCCTGGAGTTCTGAAAGTGTTTGTCCCACCTAGTTATTCCTTGACCTTTTCCCTGTCAGTCTTGGGCTGCCAGCTCTCACTTCCAGCTCTCACTTCCTCTTGATTGCATATTTCCTTGTGGGAGAAGACTGAGACCAAGTAGGAAATGAGCACCTCTGCCTTTTCCTTGTCATCTGTTATCACTCTGCCATCCACTTTAAGTCGCTGGACACCCTTCTCTTTCTCATGTTTTTTGTTCTGGATGTATCTGAAGAAGGCTTTCTTGTTTTGCTTAGCATCCCTTGCTATTCTCAGTTCATTTCCTGTTTTAGCCTTCCTGATGCTATTCCTGCAATTCCTTGCTATATGTTTATATCCTTCTTTTGTGGCCTGACCCTGCTTCCACTTCCTGCACATGTTCTTTTTTTCTTTCAGGCTGTCACTTAACCTTTTGTGGAGCCATGTGGACTTCCTCTGCTGTTTTCTGCACTTTTCTCTTGATGGAATTGTTCCTAGTTGTGCTTCAAGAATCTTTTTTCAAGATTTCACACCTCTCTTGGACACCTTTCCCCTCAAGGGTGTGTTGCCATGACACTTCACTTATCAAGTGGGCTTTCTTGAAGTCCAGGATGTGTGTTTGGCTCTAGTTACCCTTTGTCTCCTTCATAAATTCAAGTTTCACATGGTCACTACCCCCCAGAGTTCCCATGGTTGTTGCTTTGTCCACCAGACCATCCCTGTTAGTATTAAATCGAGGATAGCTGATCCTCTCGTACCATCCTCTACTTTCTGCTGGAAAGTTGTCAGCGACACATGTCAAGAATCTCCTGAGGGGCCATGCTTAGCAGAATTTGTCTCCCAGCATATATCGGGGAAATTGAAGTCTCCCATGATGACTACGTCATTCTTCTTGGAAATGCTGGCAAATTGCTTTTCAAAGGTTGCATCCTTGTCCTCTTTTTGACTGGGTGGATGGTAATATATGCCAATAACTATGTTTTTTCTTATTTTTTTCTCCCTTTAAATTTAGCCACATGCTTTCAATGAGGCTATGTCGAGGTGCTACTCAACATGTAAACAACCCACACCCACACGTTCAGGAGCAATAAAACTAAAGTCCTTTATTGCTACTTGTCTACAAGATTTACAACTCAATGGATAAGCTCTTCTGCTGAGGTCTTTGGAATGCAGATGTTAATCCTCTAGTGGTGTCTCTCCCTGAGCCCACATGGGACTAGCCCTCCTGGTCACGCCTTTCTTCCCTCTGGCGTAACAAGGCCTGCCTTTGCCGGTATCTTCTTGGAATTCTACAATTGGTTGCTAGGGAAAAGTCTATCACGCCCCCTGCGTCTCCTGTGTCATGTTCAGGAAGTTCAGCGTCAGTGGGAGGAGGGACAGCCTGCTCTGACTCCTCCTGAGTAGAACGAGCGGCGTCTTTCCCCTTGGCACTCTCTTGCTTTGATGTGGGCTCAGGGGTTTGCTCAATGGGCAGGGAGTCAGGGGGAGGTGCAGCTATCTGCTCAGCCTCCCCCAAGCCAGGTTACGGGGTTGGCTTTTGGATACAGGATCCCAAGCACAAGACCTCCTCATGAGGTGCTGTCTCTGTTGGGGCTTCAGGCATGACAGGCTACTAAGCTCCCCTTCTTGTATTTCTGTGCAGATATATGTGTATAGTGTACATATACATATACTCACATGTATAGTGCAACTCCACCTCCCTTTTTGTCCTTTCTATTTTGCTTGAACAGGCTGTATCCGTCAATTGCAGAGCTCCAGTCATGTGAGCCATCCCACCAAATTTCAGTTATTCCAATAAGATCATAATTGCCCTCGTGTACTATGAGCTCAAGTTCGTGCTGCTTGTTTCCCATACTCTGGGCACTGGTGTAGAGACATCGAAGCTCATTCTCGCTGTGCCCTGCTTTTCTTTCTACATTTTTGGGGAGACTGGTGCTGGGCCCTGCTTGGGGTTTTTTCTCTGTTGACATACAAAAGTCTTTGCCAGGTGATGGTGTTCCATGCTGCACATCTCCCTCCCCTCTAGGTTTTAGTTTAAAGCTCTCCTGATGAAGTTTCTCATGTGGTGGCCAAACACCTCTTCCCGTTCTTTGTGAGGTGCAGCCCATCACCTGCCAGTGGTCCGTCTTCCAGGAAGCTTAGCTCGTGCTCCCAGACTCCAGATCTCTCTTTACGGCACCACCATCGTAGCCAGGCATTCACCTGAAGGGTTTTTCTTTCCCTAGCAGTTCCTCTACCACCTACGGGTAGGACTGAGGAGAAGACTATCTGGGCACCCGTGTTTTTGATTTTCCTCCCTAGAGCTTAGCAGTCCGATGTTATTTCAGCAAAACTTCTCATGGCAGTGTCATTCATTCCCACGTAGAAGAGAAGGAAGGGGTATTTGTCAGTGGGTCGTATGAGTTGTGTAAGCTTGCTGGTTATATCCTTAACCTTGGCATCAGGGAGACAGCAGACTTTGAGATTCTTTGGATGATCAAGATATACATATTTTTCCATTCTGCGAAAGAGGAAATCTCCCACAATTAGCACTCTCCTCCTTTTGTGGCAAGCTTTGCTGTCCTTTTCCTTATTTGATTGGTCTTTTGTCTCTGAAAAAGAGTTATTCAGTGTGCTGTCTGGTTCTTTTATAGTGGGTTCCTCACATGCCCCTTCCTCAAGCAACTCGAAGCCGTTCGAGAGTCCCACTGCTTCCACGGGTGCAGAGTGTTTTCTAGGTCTTCTGCGTCTAGCTGTCACCCTGTTCCGGCGAGTTTCCTTGTTTTCCCTTCCCTTCTGCCTCCTTTGCTTGCAGTTGCTCTTCTTCCTTCTGTGCTACACCTACATTTTGCAGTTCCTCCGCTCTATCTGGAAACCCTTCACTTTCTTTTATTGTCCAGAGGGTGGACACTCGCTGCTCCAGTGCTCTCGCTTTTCCTGTATAGGGGTCCGAGTGTGCAGCAGCTGCAGTTGTTGCAGGGCGCCACGGTGGAGCCTTCTTGGCGCATTGTTCGCGCCACTGCGTGCAGCGAGGGGTTTAAGGTGAAAATAAGGAGGAGAAGCAACACGGGGGGGGGGATGTTAGGGAGCTCCCCCTGGACCTCCCCCTGGACCTCCTCCACCAAACTCCTGTTGGCTCTCCCTGGCCGCTCGCTCCCTGGGGGCTTGGCTGCTTGTGTCCCAGAGGCCCTAGACCAGCTGGGGCAGCTTGCTCTGATGTGCTCTGCTCGGAGTCAGGATCCAGAATGAATCACCCCCCCCCCCAACTGCTGCCAGCTGATCAGGCCACTCCCCTTCAGTTAGTCAGCAATCGGCTGAAGCGGAGCTTCCCCTCAACTGTCTCTTAGAAAACAATAGACTTTCAGCTGGGCTGCTCGATGCTGCGCTCGACATCCTATTCACTTTACAGGATAAAATGGCACAGACACCTTTGCTGCTGTCTCAGAGGGATGAAAGAGAGCCCATGAACTTAACTTCCAGGAGGGCCAGCTTTAGCTGAGCTCAATGGGGAAAGTGTTAAGGTCTTCAGGCAGTGGCTGGACAGCCTCCTCTTGGTCCTGGCCCTGTTCTGGATCTCCTGCTTCGACCAGTGGTTGGCTTGAGGTCCTGAAAGCACCCCCCCCCCAAGTCCTTGGATTCCATGGTTCTGCAGATATGCTTGAGGAGGGCCCCGTGTTCAGCAGCAGATCGGGGAAAGAGACACGGAGCAGCACTCCCTGCCTAACAAGCAAATGCATCCTGCCATAGCTTGACAGGTGCGCAGTTACGAAGTGCTGTTCTGTCCATTTCTTTAGACCCCCATGGGAATCTGGCCCTTGAGATCCCTTTTGAAGCCAAATGTAGCTTTTGGGCTGCAACAACCCCAAACCCATGGCTGCCCTAGGGTCCCCTGCTGGAAGGCTTTCTGAGCAATTCACAGGCTGGGTCCTGCCTCTTCCACCCACCTCTTCATCACAGTACCTGGGACTGGTCACTATGCCCTGCTTCGCATGTGCTTGCTAGCAGCAGTCTCAGGATGTGCCCTTGCGGGAGAACTCCTAGGGCTGCTGGAGGACAGAGCTGAGCATTTCCCCAGGACAGTTCACACATGCACACGGCAAAGCCCAGAGGAACACATCTGCGATCTTTTATTGTAGGGAAGGCAGCAACAACATAATCTAAACCAGAAATGACCCTCTCCCCGCCTTAACTGGAAGTCCTTCCTTCTCTGCACTGCAGAGATGAACCAGGCAGGCCTGTTTGAGATGACGAGAGATATAGCTGCTCTTCCGTTTAAATAAACATGAGCTTTTGAGTTCAGAAGAGCAGCCGCTCCATGGACAGAGTTATAATTCTCCTGCCAAGATGCTGCTTCATCCAACACAGCACAGGGACCCCTTAACGTCCGTGCGCTCACTGGAGAGAAATTGCTGACTCTATTATGGTGGTCAAAGCAAACTGTCGGTCTTCATTGCCTTCCTTATTAATCAAGGAGTCATTGGGAAGACTTCGGCACATCTCTCACTTGCTGCCCAGGGTGATAAACTGATTACGAGAAGACTCGGGGCTCCAGTGTGTCCTTCACTTCCTCGTCTCTTTTGGAAAGTAGATTTGTGGCGGGGTGGGGGCGGGTAAATGATGGAGCCCTTTAGGCTGGGCCTTGTTCACTTCGGGGCCCCTTGGCTGAGGGCAGTTTCCTGGGCAGAGCCGTCCGTCAGCCGCAGCATCAAGGTGTTTGGAGTTGGAGCAGGCAACTCTGGGGCTGTCTAATTTTAGTAAGTGCTAACATTTTAATCACAGCAGAGGGAAAGCGAGCACTTACTTAATTACTGTAGGTTAATGAAGTCTCCCTGCTCTTTTGCATCAGGATGCTCCGTTCAGAGCCAGAGCGGTTCCACAGCCTCCGCTCTCAGCTTGAGCCCCTGCTTTTTTACTCCCCCTCTGCCCTCTGGGGCCACTGATGCTCTGGGGGGGAGGGGGCTGGTGGCAAGTGGGGGGAAAGTCTACTGGGGACTAAAGCCAAACAGGGACGAGCTCAACCCTCCTTTACGTTGCGCTTGTGCCACGGCTGACCTGCTGCTTGAGGGGACATGCACAAGCTGGACCCAGCCAGTCCGCGCCCGCGTTCCCTCTGGCTCTGCTTCTCTCCTCGCTGCTTCCTGTGGGGGTGAGTTACACAGCTTGGCTACTCACTGTCTCCGTTTTCCAGCAGATGCTTCACTGGGGGATCCAAGGCTTAGTTCCTGTGGGTGCAGAGGACAAGCTCGCCTGAACATCTCCGCCCGGTGCATAATTCTGTGCCCCCCAGTCATGCTCCCCACTGCTTCCACCTTTTCCGACCTTGAGATCCAGGTTCCACCCCCAGACATCAGCGATGCTGGGCTACACGGGTGGGTTTCCAGTAATGGAAACTCCTTATGCTCCACCAGAGCTGGAGAGACTCCGCAAAGGGCTGCTGTTCTTCTCTATCCCACCCACATACTTTGGGAAATTAAACAACGGAGAAATCAATGAGATACATCAAAATAAATGCGCCAGCGAGGGATGCACCGCTGATAAAGTTGGCCAAACCTTGACCATGGCAAGCAGAATGCCGCTGGCTCCCACCCAGTGCAGCCGTGCACTTGCAGTCTGAGCCAATCTCACTTGTAGGGCATGGCTCAGCCTGTGGGGCTCTGGTGCCCCCCACCCCCGACATGCCCAGGCAGCTGCACAGCCGAGCTCAGCAGTACCAACCCAGGACCTTCTGTGTGCAGAGAAGGCGTTGGACCTCTGTGCCTCCCCAGCCTGAACCGTGTCCCTGGCACTTGCTCTGGGCTCGAACCTTTGCTGCCCATGTACCTGCCCCGCAAAGAGACACCTTGCTTGTGTGGTGGGCTCCAGGGGTTCATTTTTTCATTGCATTTCTATCCTGCCCAAGAGCCAAAGTGCTCTGAATGGCTTGCCAGACTAGACTTCAAATCAGACAGTGCAAAAAATATAATGCAATGTTATTCACTCCTTGAAGAAAGTTTTTACTGGTGTAAGACTAGAATAAAAATCCACCAGCAGTGCAAAGATCTTAAACAAACAAACAAACAGTCCAAATCCTACAAGACTACATTGCCTTGGAGAGTGAAAAGCACCACATGGCTCAGGAATGGGCCCAGATCTGAACTGCAGCCAGGAGTCCAGAGGACCGGCTCCACCCCCGAACATACATCCTCTTCTAAGTGCTCCCAATCCCCAAAGTCCATGGCCTTCTCCTCTCAGCCAGGCCCTGCAGCCCCAGTGCCAGCATCTGCTCCCACCTTCCCCCGCTTTTTAACAACGGCTGTGTGGGAAGCATGGTGGACCGGGAGGAAGCAATCTCCCTCTCCCTCCACCCTTCATTGACCAGCATCAGGAAAGGAGAATCCTGGAAGGGTGGATTGTCTGCACGATGGAGGAAGCAGAACAAACCGGCAACACCAGGAATCCATTGCGTGTTCTCATCCCAGGAACAGGCAGGGCTTGCGGTGAAAGAAGCACAGGGTTTGGTTCAGACCTCTATGTATTTTTCCTGAGTTTCTGTGAGATTTTATCTGGGGTGTGAGGGACACGTCTCCAAGTTTTCTCCCATTCTGCCTGAAGCCTCTTCTGTCCAGAGCTGAAAGGCTTCCTTGCATTCCAAATGTGCTGCTCGCCTTGGGAGTGTGCGCACACTTTTTGAAGGTGTATCTTCGATACCTTTGTCATAAGATGCTCTTAATGTTGCTCCTGCTGCAGGAGCTCACCATTCCCAACGTTCTCCTTAGCTGTGCTTTCCCATGGGGTAAAGGATCCAGCCTCCCCACCTCCCAAGCATTTGCTAATGCTGGAAGTGCTGGGTGTTGGCTTCTCCTATCCTAGGTGCTCGGCACTGAAACATTTTAATGGAGCTTTGGGAACTCAGCCATCAGGTCCGGAATACTGAGATAATGGCACTTTACCTCAGAGAGAGGTCTCCATTTTTAAAGTGTTTTTGTCCAAATGACTTTTTTGTCATTAACAAGCCGCAGGGAGGGGGGCACCCCTGGCTGCAGGGCCGGCCTGCCCTGCCTCAACACACACATTCATTCGTCCTCTCTGCAAAGCACTTCCACCCTCTCGTGGCCGAGGATAATGAGGGCTGTAGTACGAGTCATATGGAGGGCAAAGGGGCATGAGCAGATGCTTGAACCACGTGACTCAGTTCTTTGTGTTGCGGCTTTTGAGCTCAGAGGACCCCTGACCAGAGGGCCCGCTAGCTGAGGTTGACTGGAGCCGGGGTCCAAGAGCGCCCTGCTTCCTACTCCTGGTCTGGAAGGCAGGCGTAGGTCCCCCATGACTTGGGGAGGTGGGGCCGGATCTCGCACGCCGGGCAGCGGCCTCCACTGGCCCGGCCCTTGCCCTCCTCCAGCCTGCATCGTGCTGCCTGGACCTTTGCTGCAGACCATCGCTCAGCCTCTGCAGTGGTGCTGGCCACTCTCAAAACACTGCGTGATCAATCGCGCACTTAATGGGACTATGCTTCTAATAAGGGTGCATGGCGCTGGGGCAGGATTTGAGAGCCAAGCAGAAAATGAAATGGAGCTTGTAGCATCTTTCCTCCTCAGCTTGGTGCAATGACATAATTTATTTTCTCTTTCATTTGTATTCATTTTTTATTACACAAAAATCAATTTGTATTATCCAGTGCTTCCTCTGAGGAGCCCATGTGGCAGGCATCCCTGATCTATCATGAGCGCTTTATCCTTGGGCAAAGCCCTCTGTGGACTTCGCCCTCACCCCGCAGCCGCCTCTCCTGAAGTTCCTTCCCAGCCGAGGCGCCCACCTGTCCTGCATGCTTTGATCGCACTTCCATCCCGCCTCTTCCTTGCAAGAAACACAAAGACGGCTTTACCAGGCCCCCCTGCAAGTTGTCCTGCTCTGTCCCAGGTGGATGCTCTGCTCCCTTAGGTGACGCTGCTCCCTTCCCCTTTCCTTGGAACTCTGTCCGCTTTGAGCTGCCTTCCAGGTATGGTCAGATCGCAGGGGCAGCTGAGGAGTGTGTCCCAGCCTGCTATCAGGATATGCCGAGATGGCCCACACCTACTGGACTGAAAATGGGCGGATTCAGACCAAAGCAGAACAGTTCCGAGTTTGCAATTGTGATTGCACTCAGCACGATGCAGTCATGTGAAAAATGCCATGAAAAGATGCCCTTTTGGAAAATGCTCACAAATAGGCTGTAATCGATGGGTACAGCAAGTGTATGTTCCAAAGATATGTGCATTCATGTGTACATTTGGGAAAACATGTGCGTGACGATACTTCACAATTTTCACCCAGAAAAAAGAAGAAATTGGCAATCTGATACTGATTCAACCTAGAATAAGCTTTGAAATTGAATTTAGAGAACATGGTCAAGCTTCGTTTTGCAGAGATGGAGAATCCTTAACAAATCTGCCATTTTCATGTGCACCCACTGCAGTAAGAGAGATGCAATTTAGAGGGAAAGGCTTCCTCCAATAAGTTCCCTTTCAGTCATTTCTTTCCCTGATGTATGCAGCTTATATGCACTTTTTGATGAGAGAATCTTTGCAGCAAACTAAAAAAAAAAAAAAATGCAAAAGGATATTGTCAAGTTAGGAAAAGTGCCAAAAAGGGCAACACAGATTATTAAGGGACTGGAACGACTCCCTTCTGAGGAAAATACCAAGTCTGGGAATGTTTAGTTTAGGGGGACATGATAGAGATAACAAAATTCTGCATGGTGTGGAGAAAGTAGGTAAGGAGACGTTTTTCCCTCTCTTTAGTAGGACCAATAGTAAATCTCATAAAGCCGAGCAAATAGGAGATGATTCAGAACAGTTAAAGTGCATCATTCTCCACACAGCACAGAGGTAAACTATGGAATTCACTTACACAAAATGTCCTGATGGCCACCCATTTGGATGGCTTTGGAGGCTAAAGTGCCCAGACAACTTTGGCTATTGGACAGTACAGACATACAATAACACCAGGCTCATATTGAATAAATTTTTCCTTTACCGCTATCCATATCATAGGGTAGGCCAAGTTGACAGCTTGCCCAAGATCACCCCGGCAAAGGATTGGAATTAAAGTCCAGGTTTTCCTGGTCCACCTTCACTCCTCGGTGCCTCACAGCACACTTAGCTCTTCTAAAGGCATAACGACTGGAAGAAAATTCATAAACACCACCCGGAGTGTGTGTGGCCTCCAGGCCTAACTCTGAGGATTTGTCTTTCTGCTGGTGATGCTTTGCAAGGAGGAATTGTGGTTATGTCATTATAACAAGCACTTTCTTCTTCATAAAGCTCTTTCCACTTCCTTGGTTGCTGCTGAGCTGAAAGCCTGTTTAAAATCTTCCAAACATTCCACCAGCTGAAGCAGAATGACTTTAGAGGCTGCTTTAGATTCCCGCCAAGTGACCCGGTAATTGCAGGCCCCGATCTCTTTGTCCCAACCCAGCTTTCCGGGGTGGGTAATGAGTTGCAGATTTAAACAGCAGTTAAAATTCTGTGCAGCTCTGCTGCTTAGGTGACCATCTTCTTATGTAGGGTTGATGATCCAGCTGTACCCCCACATATGTGCACTTGCTGGTCCCTCCACCTGGGGCAGGTGTGTGGGGAGGTGCTTTTCTGCACCCCCTTGAGAGTGGCTGGTTGGGGAGCACCTGCTAGTATGGGTGGGGCGGGTGATGCGAGGAGCTGGAGTGGAGACGAGAGGGGGGCCACCCCTTTGCTCTCGCTTCCTGCTATCCCCTGACACCCTGTTTGGCTTTCCGGCAGCCGTCCCCCCCCCCCACTTCTTGCACCTGCACTGGACTGCCAGGGAATAGACAGGTGATTCCAGACGTATCTCTTGGAGCGGGCTTTGCTGATAAGCCAGAGGTTCACGTGTTGGCAGGAAGAGACTTGCTAACCAGCAAAACCCACACTTGCCAAGGGCTTCCAGATCCTGTTCCAGCTTCAGCCTATGCTGTGTTGCAAGATTTCACACCTTCTGTTTGCCCATGAAAATCCATGCATGGTTCTGGGCATATTTTTGCAAATATACACCTTCTATTGTGCACATGCATAGAATGTGTGCATTTCATATTTGTGTGTCTTATTTTAGAAGTACTCATATTTCATGTGCCATTTTTTTCAGTTGGTGGGGATCTGCCAACTGGATTGTACAATCCCAAGTGCATGGAATTTATTTATTTATTTAACTTATATTCCATGACACATAGTCCAACAGGACTCTCTAAGCAGATTACAGACCGCAGAGTCTGACTGCGGATCGCACGTGAGTTCATGTTTGGTCCAGAAGATGCGACTTGGGTAAATCCTGATCAACAAGAAACTGGAAAGAACTTCTCATAAATATGCTGTTGAGGGCTGCCCTAGTGTGGCTCGAAGGAATGCTGCCCCCTTTCTGATTACCAGCCCCACACCAGTCCTGTGTCCCTGGGGGGGAGGAGACAGAGCACACCCCCAAGGCCCTCCATCGCTTTGCCACCCTCTCTGGGTCTGGGTTACGCCGGAAGCCCCTTTATAGCAAGGCAGGCCATTCCAGTCTAGGCCAGTGCAGCCAACACGGATGGGCAGCAATGGCTTTTCAGCATTTCAGACAAAAGATTATCATGCCCTATCTGGAACTGAACTCAGGACTATTCGTGGGTTTTATATTCTTAGCATTCTAACATCAGTGGATGGAGAGACAGTTTGCTACCTCCATTCTCCACTTTATACATGCACAGACACTGTCACACATGCACCAGAGAACTAAAATATTCTTTATCAGTGCAGAACTCTGCCACAACCATTTGCCACGATCTCATTTAATAGTGGAACTAGATTCTGTGCATTGTCTGTGTGTCTGCTTCTTCAGCAATCTGAGCCAGTGCGGTGTCGTGGTTAAGGGTGCGGGACTGTGACTCCGGCAATCCAGGTTCAACTTCCTGCTCAGCCATGGAGCTGACTGGGGGACTCTGGGCCAGTCACAGACTCTCAGCCCAGCCCACCTCACCAGGCTGCTGTTGTGGCGAGAAGACTGACAGCAGGTGGAGGGGAACTATGTAAGGCCTCTTCGAGTTCCTTGCTAGAAAAAAGGTGGACATAAATCTAATAAACAAATCGGTAAGCGGTTTATCATAGCGTGAAGCTGGAGCCATGGCGACACCCAGGGCTGTGATCTCTGCCTTCGGTCTGCTCTTTTCTTCTCTGAATGTGAAGCTCCCCATGCACTGAATCACTCGCAATGGGCGATGAGGAGACAGAAGAGGGACCTGTGCTTCCCCACCCACTGCCCATTCAAAATCAGCCAAGAGGAGACAGCAAACTCAAGAGCCACTGCTCTGTTGCTGAAATTAATCTTTTGCTCTGACATACATTTTCCTAAACCCATCACAGTTAGCTAATTGGCCACAAAAAGAGAGCAAATCTTTCAGCGACTGTCATGGCTTTGCTTTGGTACGTGATCCTGTTTCTAACATGCTACATCAGAAGAGAAGCCGAGGCTTCATCAACTGTGCGAGAGGAAGGGGGCCCTCGGGTCAGCTTTTCAAAGTCTGCCATAGATTCCCCCGGCACTGCTGCCTTCTAGAAGCTCTGCGATAGCAGGGATGGGGGGCAGGGGAGCTGCGGGAGGGAGGGAGGGAGGGAGGGAGGGGGAGATCTGATAGTGCGGCTCCGTGTACTCTCAGAGTGAGGGGCTGCGACTGGAGGCTTGGGGCCCAACGCTCTGCCTGCAGCCAGGCAGCGGGCAGGTAGAGGCAGAGATGCGGGGTTCTGCCCATGTGCTGAGGAGCAACCCAACTAGTTAAGGGGGAAACAACCCCTGGGGTCGCAACATCAGGCCAGAGGTGGAGGAGCGGCTTGGGTTTTCCGCTCCCTTCCCTCCATCCAGTTGGTCCCACTGGGAAGGGAAAGGGGCACGATGGCTCCGGGGATGCACGGCTTCCTCCATCCCAGGGTCAGGAGATCCAGGAAATGGAAGGGCTCTGCCGCTTGGGATGGAAGCTGTCCCGATCGCCCTGCAGCCCCTGCTCCCCGCCCCGTCCAACACCTCCCTTGGCCTTCCGCACCATTTGCACTGGCAGCAGGGGCACCTCGGGAGCAGACTGCCCTGCCCTTCCTGTACTGAGGCAGCGGAGTGCAGGCCCCGCTTTCCGAGAGCAGAGGCCGAGATTCGGGTGGTGCAGGGAATCCAGTCTGTGCAGAGGGTCCATTGGGTCTCCTGTTTCGGGCTTCCTGGGTGTCCAGAGTCTGAGCTCCTGGTGAGGGGCAGCAGATTGGTCGCCTGCTCACAGCCCCCCTCTTTGACAGCTGCAGCTGCTCCTGATGGGGAAGGGCGCTGGCTGTAGGACTGGCTGAACATGGCTAGAGTTCCATGGATCCTGGACGGATGCATGCATTCGCCTGGGGGGGGGGGGCGGTTTAAATTAGATGAACCCAAAGCCCCTCCTATGAGGAATGGAGTGCTGAAGGAGTGCCCTCTACATCCCCCTATTTTGGGGGTGGTTCAAATGATGACTAAGCAACTGGAGTGGTGGCGGGGGGGGGGGGTGGGGGAAGGAAGAATACAATATACAAGACACGGTCAGCAAATTCTCCCATTATCTCCCCATCGCAGGCAAGGCTCCCTCCCCTCGCTTCCCAAATGTGGATCTGGCACACTCTCAGTAGCGTCCTCCATCTTTCCTCATTTATATATTAAACCTCATGGATAAAGATAACATTTCTGGCCCTTAGAGGGATGTTAATTGAAATTAAGTGCAAACATGTGTGTGTGTGTGTGTGTGTGTGTGTGTGAGAGAGAGAGAGAGAGAGAGAGAGAGAGAGAGAGAGAGAGATGTGCAAATCAGCAAAACTCGAGCTCCTGGAAGGCCTCTGCCTTCCACCCTGAAAACTGCTCTGACTCAAGTTCATCTCAGCATGTGAACTTCGTTTCCCACCAAGGCGTTTCCATGCACACGTTCCCAATCGCATCTATCAACTGTGCGGGCCTTTGAGCCACGCGCATTCCGCCTCCACTGGGGAAGGTGCTTTGAGAACAGAATCGCTTGTCTCTGCAGAGAGCTTGGCATGGCTGGCTGTTTGTGCAGCTCCATCCAAGGGGCCTGATGGCACCGTCTGCCAAAGTGGCGGGGCGCTTTCAGTGCGTGCACCCAGACGGAGGAGGCGAGGGGCTTGCGGGAGGCCCCGCGCTTTCCTGGATGCAGCCCTTCCCGGATGAGAAAAGCTGGCTTTCCGGGGACGTATAGCTGGTTGGGCCCCAGAGATGGTCAGCACATCTTGGTAAGGTGCTCCAGGGGGCACTCACAACAGCAGGTATTCTCAGAGAACACTGATGATCTGCACTGGATTTCAGACTGGACTTGGACCAGGTTGTGGGGCAGAATCCACCCTGGTGGCCCTGATGGGTGTCCTGGTGGAAGACAGAGAAGTGCGGCCCGGTTCATGCTATCCACGCGCTTGCTGCACCGCCTCTGCCCCTCGGGTACTGGAGGCACTGGGTCCCGGTGGCCCCAGGCCGGCCTGTGGGGCTGATCAAGGAAAGCAGCAGTCGGGGGAGCATTCCTTGGCCTCCTGGCCGCTGGGCTGAGGGCTCCTGCAAGCTGCCATCCTGCCCCCAGTGCTGTTGCTGGGAGTGGCTATTAGGGCCCAGTGACACCCAGGGGTTGATGGCACGCAGCTCTGTCTCCTTATGGCAACTGCAGCAGGAGAGGCTGTGCCAGTCCGGGATCAGTGCCTGGACTCAGTGCCAGGCTGGATGAGGGCCAAAAAGCTGAAGGCGTGTCCTGGCAGGATGGAAGCCCTGCGGTCCCCTAGTCCAGGACAGCAGCTCCTTGGTTGGTTTGGGAGAGGTTGCACTCCCTTGGAAGACCAAGTGAACCCTCTGGGGCACTTCTGGATCCACAGAGGCCCAAGTGGTGCCAGCAGCCCCCACGAGTTCACCTGCCAACAGCCCTGCTGGACAGACACAGGGTAGCCCCGGTGGTCCATGCCCAGTAGCCCGAGGCTGGGTGGCGCCAAGGGCCCTAGGGGGCTGCCCTTCAGGCCGCTGCAGGAGGCAGCGCTAGCACAGCAGTGCGGGTGCTCTTGGGGGCTGCTCTTTCCAGCATGCGGCGCCCCTGCCAACTCACTGCCAGCCCAGGTGGAGGGCTTCCGTGCCAGTGCGCACAGCCCCGAACACACCGGAGGGGCCTGAGAGCGCCTTCCCCCATAGCAACCTGCCCAGCCCCCGAGGCCATCGAGGGCCCTTCCCCGGCGGTTCCTCATGGACCCATGGCCTGGCTGGAGCCCACCAGGAGAGGGGCCTTCCATGTGGTGGCCCCATTTTGGTGGCATTCCTGCCTCTGGAGGTCAGGCAGGCACCAACACTTTTTGGGGGTGCCCTTATTCCAGGAAGACTTTCTTGCTGACCCAGCCACAGTTTTGATTTGTTTTTAATAGATCTGTTCACCACTTTTTACCATTCAGTGCTCTGGAACCTGTCTAGAGAGGACATAATTGACCAATCCTATGACTGGATAAAAAAAGTAACAAAAGATGCTTGTGTGCAGTTTTCACAAGTGCACCATTTTCAAATGAATGCGTGCCATCAATTCCGTGTGTGGGTGTTCGGGGTTTTCTGTAAGTCGTACTCCAAGCTCAGAAGAATTACGGCCCCCGACTCAGATTGTGCCCAAGTCTGTGCTCTGTCCAGAAGGTGTGAATGGGGCAAATCCTGCTCCAAAGAGGTGCTGAAACATCGTGTGTGTGTGTGTGTGTGTGTGTGTGTGTGTGTGTGTGTGTGAGAGAGAGAGAGAGAGAGAGAGAGAGAGAGAGAGAGAGCGCGCGCGAGAGAGAGATTCTTAGCTTTCCCATCACTTAATGACTGTCTGAAAAATGACATTTTTGTTCAATAGTCACTGATGGCCCCTTCCTTCGTCTTCAAGGTGCTTCCCCATTTTGTGTCATCTGCTCGCCATCCCAGTTGTGAATCAATTTTGGAAATACTGAGAGAAAATGAAATCATACACGTTGTCTATGCACTGCATTTCTAGATGGAGTTCTTCCGAGCTTTCACAAATTCTGTTTCTTGGGAAAAGCCAAGAAAAGGTTTTTGAGAAGGGAGTCCAACCAATGAAATGTACCTTTACAATGCACATAGTCCCGCACAGCTCTAGTCCCTCGTTTCAGAGGACCTGTGAGGGGGGCTGAGCGAGCAGCTCTGTCCATTCCATGCGCCTGGAAGGCCCTGCTCTTCAGGAGCAGAAGGGAAAACAGGTGTGCAGTTGGCAGGTAGCAGTAGGATTCCAGCAGGATGCTCTGCATATGAAGGGATGTGAACAACTGAGGTGTTGCCAGATCTGTGGGAGCCATTCACACATGCAGGCCATTATTTGTCATGGCATTGCTGAACACACACGGATGAGGCCAACGGGATTCTGGTTACTGGCACCATGTGGTGCCAAGCCCATAATTGTACCGCTTTCCCTCCCCCAGTCAGCAGAAGACAGGTACCTCCAAGGTTCTCTGGAGGCTTCCTACAAGCACCTGGGGGGCCACTGTATGAGCACACGGTTGGACAAAGTGGGCCTTTGTTCTGATCCAGGATGGCTTGACTTTTGTTGTAGGGCTTCTGGAATCCAGAGTCCCCCATGATCAGGTGGATTGTTCTTCCTCTGAGCTTGCCAGGAAAAAAAAAAGGAAAAGCGTAAGGAAACTGCTGGGTATTGCCCAGGTTCCCCACCACCACCGTCCATCCATGGTCTTGATGCTATCAAATGGCAGGGGCAATGCAAAGGGGAAGCCTGTGTCTGCCTTGCAGGTCATGCTGAGTCTCTGAGGAAGCAGGTACATTGCTTTATCTGGAGCAAGAAAAGGTGAGGACGATGCTTTATGACCGGAATGCAGGGAATTTCTTCATACCAAGTCAGACAACTAGTTGGGGTGGACAGCCAATCAGTTTCAGTTCCTCCACCTCTGAGTTGTTTAAATCTCAAGTTCTTTCTGTCCCAAAGAGGAGGACACTTGCAATGTTTGCGGGGGGGGGGGAGGAGGATTCTCCCCCAAGCGCACCGACCAAATCCAACCTGCAGAGCCCTTCACAAGAAGAGGGCCATGTCATCCCTGCTGGCCATGAGGAGTGTAGTGCATTGAGAAAGAGCCACCCAGGTCCTGAACCTGGAAGGACAAACCCTTCTCCCATGGTCCTTTATTCTTTAACTCTCAAGATCAGCCCATCCCATTTCTGGAAAATGTTATGAATTATGGTAAGTTCTAATTAAACAAACAAATTCAAAGAATGAAATCCTGTCATCTTGCCCCTGGCCCATTCAGCCCAGGGCAGTCTGCACAGACCGGAAGCAAAGGCTCTCCGGAGCTTCCAGACGGATGCTTTCCTGCCCCATCTGGATCAAACCTGGGCTCTTCTGAATGGGAACCAGGAACTCCCCCTGGGATATGGCCCGCCCCTGAAGCCAAATTCCAGTGTTGTGCCCTGCCAAGGAAGCACCAGGACACACGCCTGGAACATCCCACCTACGTTACTTCAGTCATCATTCCAAAGAATTACCAGTCCCAGCTGAGTATTGCCCTGACTCAAAAGCTCCCAGTTTTCCAGGGTGTTGCAATAAACAGATACAGATTCAATAATAGAGCTTGTCTGAAAGGAACACGGGATGCAAAGGAGTATACTGCCGAGTGGTGGCCCTTGAGCCTTTGCAGGAGGATGAATCACTGAGGTATTTTTAGAGACGCAAGGTTGTTGCTTTGTGTGTGCTTAAGTTTAGCAGTGCCAAACTCCTCTGAGTCAAATGGAATTCTTATTACAATTGCACTGCTTGTCTAACAAAAGGCTTTGTTCAGTATGCAAGACAATGCTGGGGATTCAATTTTTATTTATTTGAGTCATACCCACCTTTCTGCTGAGGAAGGCATGCTCTTGGTGGTGAAGAATACCTTGAACCAACATAAAAGGATCCTTAGTTAAAACAGTGATCAAACCACTGCCTTTGAGTCCAATTACGTGACATGGGCCTGAAGCAAGTGTCAAAGCCCCATGTCATCCAGGCCCCCTCGCCCAGGACTGCAGGGACCTCCTATCACTCCACCTCCAGCTGCAGCAGTCCTGATCGGGTCTGGGATGGACCCTTGTGGATCTGTCCCTCCAGAATCCACGGGCTTCCTCTCGTGCTTGGCACGGTCCTACAAAGTGAGCCGAGGAAGTGCACAAACACCCCCAGAGCCCCACCAGTACAGCCGGCAACCTTCCTGAGCCGCTATTCCTGCAGTGAGCAGTAAGCAGGCCAAGCTTCTTCCTTGCTCACTGCTTCTGGTGCCCGTCCATGCAGAACACGTGTGCTGCAAGCAGGTGTGCCAGTCACCCTTTCTGGAAGCCGACCTTCTTCCTGGAAGAATGGTGCGGCCTGCACCATGCAGGGGCTTAATCCCTGCAGTCCTGGGTTGCTGCAAAGCAGATTTTGGGGAGTCTGGGGAAGTCAAAACCAGGGAATCCAGTGGATTTTCTACACAAGATGGATTCTTCACACATCCTTAGTTCTGATCCAGCTAGAATTCCATCACTTGCTGTTTGTGATGCCCCAAACAAGGAAGCAGGGGCTGGGACAGAGAGCTCTATCAGGAGCAGTTTCAGTCCTGCAACCAGCACCTCCGATGCAAGCCCAGGGTGGCAGCTCATTTCAGACCTGCAGGGAGCAGTCCTAGAGTTAAAGCACTGACATGTTTCCCTAGCATGGACTGGGCGTCAATGGCTGAGATGCATAGTCCAGGCAGGGAAGTTTTTTTGGGAGGTGCACACCCTGGGAGGTGCTGCACCAAGGAATTAAGGGTCAACAACCTTTTCACAGAATTATAGAACCATAGAATAGTAGGGCTGGAAGGGGCCCATAAGGCCGTGGAATTCACCTCCCTTGCCCCCCACTTAGGCAGGACTCCGGTTAAAGCACCCCTGGCAGAGGGCTGCCCAGCTGCCCCTTGAACGCCTCCAGTGGGAGAGCCCATGGCCTTCTGAGGTCAGTGCTTCCTCTGCCATGTTTAACAGGAGGTTTTTCCAGATGTACAGTCAGAGCCTGGCTTCCTGCTCCTTAAACCCGTTGTTCCATGCCCTGCACTCTGGGATTATCAAGAAGCGTCCTTGTCCTTCCTCTGCAGCAGCCTTTGAAGTGCTTGAAGGATGCTCTCCTGTCTCCCCTCAGTCTTCTCTTGCAGCGAAATGTGCCCCGGTCGGTCAACCTCTCCTCATGGGGCTTTGTTCCCAGGCCCCATATTATTATTATTATTATTATTATTATTATTATTATTATTATTATTATAACATTTCTATGCCGCCCCTTGCTGAAACCTCAGGGCGGCTTACAACACAATAAAATACATTGAAATACAATAGAACATAATAAATTACCATTAAATACAAAAATACAAAAAATACACTGAGTTATAAATATAAAATTAAAATTATCAGTATAAAATAAGTAAATAAAAATATAGGAGGAGAAAAGAGAAGGAAGAAGAAGTTGTCCTGGCCAGTTCATATGTTTTAACGATTAAAATGATGTTTAAATAAAAAGGTCTTTACCTGGCGCCGAAAAACCAGTAACGACGGTGCCAGGCGGACCTCTTTGGGGAGTGAATTCCATAGGTTGGGCGCCACCACAGAGAAAGCCCTCCTCCGAGTACTTACTTACTCTCCTAATTTCTTTCATGGAGGGTTCCCGGAGAAGGGACTTTCCCGCAGATCTCAAAGGGCGGTCGGCCATATACGGACGTAAGCGCTCGTTCAGGTAGCCAGGACCCAAGCCGTTTAGGGCTTTATAGGTCATAATCAACACCTTGAATTGGGCCCGGGCTTCAATGGGAAGCCAGTGAAGTTGACGGAGGACTGGAGTCATGTGAGCATAACGCCCCGTCCCCGTCAGCAACCTGGCAGCTCTATTTTGCACCAATTGAAGTGTTCGGACCGTCTTCAGGGGAAGCCCACATAAAGCGCGTTACAGAAGTCTAGGCGGGAAGTCACCAGCGCGTGTGTCACCGTCGCCAGGCAGTCGTACTCCAGGTAGGGGCACAGCTGATTAATCAGCCGAAGCTGAAGGAAGGCGTTCCTCGCCACCGCTGTCACCTGAGCTTCCAAAGAAAGCTCTGGGTCGAGGAGAATTCCTAAGCTGCGGACCTTATCCCTAAGAGGGAGTGTTGCACCATTCAGGACCAGGTCAAATCCACCCTCTCCGAAACCCGATCCGCCAACCAACAGGACCTCCGTCTTGTCTGGGTTGAGTTTCAGTTTATTGGCCCTCATCCATTCCCTTACCTCGGCCAAGCACCGGTTCAGCACAGCCACTGCCTCACCTGGATTAGTGGAAAACGAGAGGTAGAGCTGGGTATCATCAGCGTATTGATGATTCCGCAGCCCACACCTCCTGATGACCTCTCCCAGCGGTTTCATATAGATGTTAAATAGCAGAGGGGATAGAATGGAGCCCTGTGGTACCCCATGGCATAGCTGCCATGACGTAGAGACATGGTCCCCCAGCACTACCTTCTGGAATCGACCGTTGAGATAGGAGCGGAACCACTGCAGAGCAGTGCCTCCAACCCCCAATCCCGCAAGCCTATTCAGAAGGATACCATGGTCGATGGTATCGAAAGCCGCCGAGAGGTCCAGAAGAACCAACAGGGATGCACTCCCCCTTTCCTTCTCCCTGCACAGGTCATCGTACAGGGCGACCAAGGCAGATTCAGTACTGTACCCGGATCTGAAGCCGGACTGAAAAGGATCCAGATAATCAGTTTCATCCAAGAGTGCTTGGAGTTGTCCCGCCACCACTCGCTCCAACACCTTGCCCAGAAACGGGATGTTGGCCACATGTCTATAGTTAGTGGCCATCTCTGGATCCAGTGACGCTTTCTTCAGGACCGGTCGTATTACCGCCTCCTTTAAAGGGGCAGGCACTCGACCCTCCCTCAGAGAAGCGTTAACCACTTCCAAGATCCAGGTCCCAATCCCGTGCTTGGAGTTATTTATTAACCAAGACAGGCAAGGATCCAATAGGCAAGTGGTGGGACGTACTCGTCCAAGCACCTTGTCCACATCATCGGGCCGCAATAATTGAAATTCCTCCAATAATTTGGGACCAGACGGTAGCATTGGCGTCTCCCCAGAGACCTCCGATTCATTAGTGGAGTCCAACTCGTGAAGAATCTGAGCGATTTTCTCCCTGAAATGCCTGACAAAGTTGTCACAGCGGGCCTTTGAGGGTGGCATCGGATCTTCCTTAGGACCCGGGCAAACCAGGCCTTGCACCACTCGAAAGAGCTCCGCCGGATGGCATTGTGAGGAGGCAATGGAAGCGGAAAAAAACTTCTTTTTCGCTGCCTTCACCGCCACAGCATAGGCCCGATAGTGGGCTCTCAAGTGTGTTCGGTCAGATTCATCCCGTGATTTCCTCCACCTACGCTCTAGTCGTCTCCCAACCCGCTTCATCGCCCGCAATTCAGGTATATACCAAGGGGAAGAGCGGACTCTGTCCGGTGGGAGAGGGCGCTTGGTGATCACCCTTGCTGCCTCCTCTTACCCTTTTCCTGTAGGTGGAGGGTTCCCTGGAGATGGAGGAGGCATTTGCAGAAGGCTTCTCAGGTTCTGCCTGCTCTCCAGGAATCTGGGTCCACCTCTGGGAATCAAGGGCAGTGGAAATTCTGACGGATCATGGGTGAGATGTGAGCTCTGAGGCAGTGGGGGGCTCTCACTCAGAAGGCCTGTGGACAGAGTATGGCACCCCACTGGAGTCACTGGAGCTGGAGACTTCAGTTTCCAGGGGATCCAAGTGCTGAGTTATAAAAGAAACTATCCGG
Organism: Varanus komodoensis; assembly: GCF_004798865.1. Lineage (NCBI taxonomy): Eukaryota > Metazoa > Chordata > Lepidosauria > Squamata > Varanidae > Varanus > Varanus komodoensis. The sequence goes on along the minus strand of NW_025336360.1, from coordinate 3,248,014 downwards.
GTTCAACATGCTGAACAGAACAGTTTGTGTCTCTGTGCAATCATCGTATAAAGGAGAGTCAAGAAGGACCTCTGGATCTGCTCCATCACTCCTGGGCAGTGTTGGGTGGGAGACCCCCAACATATTGGATGGGGTAAAAATACCCAAATAAATAAATAAATAAGATTAACCTGCACACCTGTTCAGTTCTCACATGCAACTTGTCACTGAACCTAAATGCATTAGATAAGCTTTCAAGAAGAAGAGGAGGAGGAGAGGAGACTCAGAGGGGATATGTTGGAGACATACGGGTATGTGAGGGGGTGTCACACGGAGATGGGTAGAGACCTGTTCTCCCCTGCAGAGGAAGGTAGGACGAGCTCCAGTGGAGCAAAGCTCAGGGAACCAAGATTCCATTTGGATGCCAGGAAGCACTTCCTGACAGTCAGGACCCCGAGGGTGTGGAGTGGGCTTCCCCGGGAGGTCGTTGAGGCCCCATCGGTGTGGGTGTTCAAGGATAGACTGGACGTCCACATGGTGGGCATGTCATGAGTGGAGCTGGCTGGTGCCGGAGGTCAGACTAGATGGCCTGGGAGACCCCTTCTGACTCACGCTGTTTCTATGTTTCAAAGTCTCATACCAACTTGTTATCTAATGTAATTATTAAGTCATGGAACAGTAGAGTTGGAAGGGGCCTACAAGGCCATCAGGTCTAACCCCCTGCTCAGTGCAGGAGTCCCTCTCAGATGGCTGCCCAGCTGCTTCTTGAATGCCTCCAGGGTGGGAGTGCTGCCAACCTCCCCACACAATGGGTTGTATTCCATTGGTTCTACTAGTCAGGAAATTCCTTCTGATGTCCAGTTGGAATCTGTAACTTGAGCCCTGTTTTCTGTGTCCTGCGTTCTGGGATGATTGAGAAGAGATCCTGGCCCTCCTCCATGTGGCAGCCTTTCAAGTATTTGAAAAGCACTGCCATGTCTCCTCTCAGTCTTCTCCAGACTGCTTCCTTCAGCTGGGTCTTGTTTCCAGTCCTTGTTGCCCCCCCCCCCCCACTGATCTTTTTCCAGTTTGTCTGGTAGTGCGGAGCCCGGAACTGAACACAATACTCAAGAGTGGGCCTAAATCGTGCCAGAGGGAGGGAAACCAGTACCCCACGTGATGCAGAAGTGATACCTCGATGAATGCAGCCCAATATAAAATTCCCTTTTTTGCAACCACATCACATTGTCGATTCATATTTGACTTGTGATCTACAGCGATTCCAAGATCCTTCTCACTTGTAGGGTTGTTTATCCAAGTATTCCCCATCTTGTAGTGCTGCATTTGGTTTATTTTTTTCTGAGGTGCAGAACTTGGCATTTGTCCCAGCTGAATTTTATTCTGTTGCTCTCAGCCCAGCTCTCCAACCTATCAAGATTGCGTTGAATTTGGTTTTTGTCTTCCAGTGTATTAGTTAGCCCTCCCAATAAATGCCATTACTTGCCATCAACACCGTGCTATCTGCAAAGAAAAGGTAAAGAGACCCGTCAGGAGTAAAAAGCAAGCGCTGCAACTCAATGCCAGTGCATGTGACTTGCATGCAAGAGGCTTCAGGATCGAACTCACATGGACACATCTGACCATTTTAATTTCTCTGGACTCTTTCCCCCCACTCTTGATTCTTCCCTATAGGTCATTTTTGCCCAATGCACACATCTTTTGTAAGTAATTTCTCCTGAAATAATTCATTTTGACATTCTTTTCACTAATGTGCACATGTTGTATGCACTTTTGTTTAACTTGAAAACCTGCAGTGAAAAATGAAGAGCGGCGCCAAGGGTGGAGGACGCCCATGTCGCGCACTGGCCTGAGCGGCACAGGGTGCATTGGCGTGCATCTGTTTTCCATCTGGGGAAAGCGCACTGCTGCTGGCAGAGCCGTTCCTCATTGCGAAGGTGTGAGGCTTGGTGCCCGGCATCAGCGCCAATGGGAACACCAGAGCTGGCTGGAGAATCCCCTTCGCCCAGACAGCAGCCAGCCCTGTCTTGAAAAGGGGCGATTTGTGGACATGCCCTGCCAGAAGAAAGCCTGAGGTTGCTGTGTGGATCATGGACTGGTTCATCAGATCGAACTAGCATACTTCGTGCTCTGGATGGACCCCAAATCATGACGCAAACTTCCCCCCGCTTTTCCCTTGGGCAGCTGCTTCCGGTCAAAGCAGGCAGCGCTGGGATGCGCTGGATGGGCAGGAGATCATCCCAAAGCCCAGGAGTCCATCTGAGGCTGGAGGGTGTTGTGTCCTCTTCCTGACAAGCTGAGAGGTCGCAGGAGCATCCCGCAGGCAATCGCGTGTCTCTTAGTCATGCTTTTGGCTCAGGAACGCATATTCAGGTTAGCCATATCAGAATGAATGTGTTACACCATTAACAACTATTTTCTTGTGCCGGTTGAGGAATATGCCATGTGTGGTGGTGAGGATGTGAAGAGAATTTGTTTCACATGGTTCTGTTGAGAAGTGTAGTAGCACCAGGAATGGATCTGAAGGGGACTCCAGCCCGCACTTGGCCGTTGCACTCGCCGAAGACAAAATGTGGGCCATGGAGCCAGGCTGGATCCATGCACAGGCATGTCTCCACCAATGGCCCACCCTCTGGCCTTCCTCTGGCCCTGCCCAGCCACTTTGGAAAGTCTTCCTTCTTGGCCCCCTAAAAAGGAACATTTCCCAGCCGGGTAGCGCCTCGATGTGCTGGGTGCCAGCTCCATCAAACCCAGCCAGCTTGGTCAAGACTGCAGGGAACTGGGGGGGGGGGGGGGCACATGTTGGGGGGGGCTGTTCTGGGTCAGGCAGTGGACTCGCAGATTCTGCCAAAGCTCCACACCTCCTGGGTCTGTCTGGGGGAGGGGAGAAGAAGGAGGAAGTTGTATTTCTTAAATCCCCAGGTTTGAATGCTATCTAAGTGATGATGGCTTTCCAGAAGCATATGCAGAAGGTGTGCAGAAGAGCTGCGCATCTCCAGGACCGTTCATACCTGGACAAATGAACATGCCACTGTCTTTGCGGGTGTGAGTCCCTTGATTATCACCTCCTCTGTTGTCTGTTCCTTTCATAATCCCAAATTTTGGACTGTGGGCTTTCCGAGGAGAAAAGAGCCAATTGTCTCCTGTCAGGACCAGGACCCTCAAGTTACGCACGTCCTGGGAAAGGATTTGGCTGGTATAATTTTCACTGGCAGATATGAAAAACTGGGTGTACCGTGAGGGTATGGGGAAGATCCAGTTTGCAGCTCAAAGGAAATATTTTCTGGATAATTGGGTAAGGGCCCTGATCCTGACACCCCCTCCCAGGCATGCTGAAAATGTCTGAGATTAAGGCTTCATCTGACCTTGGAATCTTAACTTGAAGAATGCCAAGCAGAGGCACAGATGGCACAGCTGCATACGATGCCAGCCAATGTGGGAAATTCAGGGAAACCAGCTTCAGCTGTCATACAAATCTTTTGCTCCAACCGGACAGATCTCTGTGGTTTGCCCAGAGAGGTTTCTGGATCTTCCTTGCTTATCTCAGTAAGGTTCATCAGAGAACTCTGCAGGGACCCAAATGAGTTTTGATTTCTAAGACAAATTCTACAACATACTGATTTTTCTCAAGTTACGTGGATTCGTCAGACTTGCAGACTTAAAAAATCAAAGTTTTTACACAAATCTAGTGCTAAAAAAAATAGTAAAAAAAAAAAAATCTGACCCAAAGTGGGCCACTTCCCTGCAGGCTAAAGCATGAAAATTAACAGTTCTGGGAGAACTGGGCATTTTGGAGACATTTGTGCGGTTTCTGGAGCACACATGTCTGTAACGTTGCGCCAACACATTTGCACAAAATCCCATTATGCCAGTGAGTGAGCAGTACACCAAAAGATGCCTGACAATCTGCGAACTGCAGAGGGAGCAGATGCAGTGAAATTCGGGGTGGGGCAAACCCTGTCAGAATCTGTCGCTCAGCACCCACAGCCTTCCTCTGGTGCACCGCCCAGTCCCGCAAGGTGTGCTGAGCCGTGTGGAAGTGCACAGATGCTCAGGGACCTCCAGTTGCGCAACTGGGGCAGCTGCAGGGTGCAAAACGGGCACTACGCATGGGGCGCCAGGTGCTGTCCCTAGCAATGTTCTTCTCCACTGGCTCCTGCTGGTGGTGGTGGTCCTAGAAAAGAGGCACTGCAAGCAGGTGTGCCAGGTGCCCTCCCTGGCAAGCAACCCTCTTCCCTGCCCACCTCTTCCACGGGTGCTGGGAGGGACTGAAGAGGGGCACTGCTTGTGCAGCACAGGGGACTCAGGGCCACTGCGAAGTGGACCAGAGTCCGAGGGGGTGAGCCCAGGGCATCGGGCAGATGCCCACCCCAAATGGATCGATCATACAAAACCTACAGTGTGGTGCTAAATCTGTACTTCTGTAATCCAAATGAAAAGGAGACCTCACATCTGTGAGTGAAATTGTCCCACCCCTTGGTGTTTTTTCTGAGTTAAACCGCGGTTTCCTGCCTTGACTGACCAGGTGTACTTGGTCTACTATCTGGAGGGGACCTGGAGTTTGCAGTCCAACGGCATCTGAAGTTGCCAAATTGACTCTGAGCTGTTTGGAATTTACAGGCATTTATTGCCAGGGGATCCAAGTATCATAAAAGGTGCAATGAGTCAGCCCATGAAAGTGAGACTGAAGATGCTGTTTTCCCTTGTAACCACTCACTTGATTTTAAAATATGAATGGCTAATGCATTTGATGCTTGCGTGTGATCAGACATGCCCTGACAACACCAATTAAGTATAATAAGGACACCGATGTGCATAGCAATACATTGGCTGGGTTTGGATGACTCAACAAGCCATGGTGGATTTTTACCATTTTTGGTCTGTCATGTTGTCTGAACACAATTGTGGTATTTCACCATGGTGAGTTTGGTCCTTAGAAACCATGATAAGAAACAATGGAGTCCTATGGCATCTGTATACCAACACAGCTAGTTGTGTTATCTGAACCAAGGATTGTGGTTTCCATGATCCGACTACACAACTACCACAGAGTCTTCTGGAAAGAGCGGCAACCACAGAAGCCTCTCCAGCCATCTAGCTTTTGACTCTTGGCAGAGCAGCGGAGAAGCAGAGGCAGAGACTGGGAGAGAGTGGTGAGGGTGGCCAGGGGCCTGGCGAAGGCAAGGTAGGAGCTGGGCAGAGGAGTGGGGGGGGGGGACACAGGAGCAGCGGAGAGGAAGGGGGTGGGGCCAGAGAGGCCAGGAGGAAGCAAGGGGGCGGGGTCAGCAGCCTGTGAAGCTTATAAGGCTGTGCTGTTCCATTGGCGGTGACAACAGATATGGTGCCAACAGTGACGCGTTAAGGGTGACATGACAAGGGCATTGTCCCTTGTCTGGATTCATTAGCTGTGGCCTGGGCTGTCCAGGGATACCCTTCCCTGGGGGCAGTTTTTTGATTAAATTTTGATTAATTTTTTATTTTGTCCTTTTGTGTGTGTGTGTGTGTGTGTGGGTTTTTGTCTGGGAAAACTGGGCAAGTGAAGAGTAGCACAGGACAGACAAGGCGGGGAACCAAGGTAGGGTCTCTGAAGGGTTCCCAATGTCAGGCCAGGAGGTGGCCTTGGCGCGAGTCACGGGTGTTGCTGTGACAGCTATGACATGTTCGCCCTTCTCCCTCAGGAGCAAAGCTCCAACGGAGCAAAGCTCAGGGAGCCAAGGTTCCATTTGGATGCCAGGAAGCACTTCCTGACAGTCAGGACCCTGAGGGTGTGGAATGGGCTTCCACAAGAGGTCGTTGAGGCCCCATCGGTGCAGGTGTTCAAGGATAGACCAGACGTGCCCATGGCGGGCATGTCGTGAGCAGAGCCGGTTGGAGCCGGGGGTCAGACTAGATGGCTCGGGAGCCCCCTTTGGACTCGCTCTGTTTCTATGCTATGTGTGTTCCAATGGGAAAGTGGCAGACGATTAAGGCAGGGAATTATGCACTGTGGAATTGAATTTCCAGTTTGGTGACTGATGGGTTACATGCCAGCAGTTGGGATGAATGAGTTGGGCAGATGGAAATCTTGATAAAATAGTGGGGGAAAGATCATCTTTCAGGTAGATCATGGAAAGGAAATGTGAACCATGTAAGCATGCAGGGCAGCTTTTTGTGATGCGCGAGTGCAGCCATTGCATGGAACACATCTCTTGTTTTCATTGCATCAAGTCAGGGGTTCGACTTTTGTCTATGTGCTGAAATGGTAATCATAAAATCATAGAATGGAAGAGTCTGAAGGTGCCATGAATGCCATCGAATCCAAGTCCCTGCTCAATCCAGGGGTCCAGTTCAAGCACCCCTGGCAAATGGCTATCCAGCTGTCTCCTGAATCCCGCTGGTGCAGGAACACGATCTCCCTAGGTCGTGTGTTCCATTGCTGCACTGCTCTTCCTGTATCTTGAGCCTGTTGCTCTGTGTCCTGCACTCTGGGCTGACCAAGAAGAGCTCCTGCCCTTCCTCTTTGTGACAGCCTCTCGAGTACTTGCGGAGGGCCATCCCATCTCCTCTCAGTCTTCTCGTCTTGAGGCTAAACATGCCCCGTTCTTTCAATCTCTCCTCAGAGGGTCTTCTTTCTAATCCCCTGAGCATCCTTGTCGCCCTCCTCTGAATCCCCTCCAGGTTGTCTGCATCTTTCTTGGAGTGTGGTGCCCAGAACTGGCACAGTCCTCAAGATGGGACCGAATGAGTGCTGAGTAGACGACAACCAGGGTTTCCAAGCTATACTTCTACTGATGCAGCACAATATAGCATTTGCATTTTGCAGCTGCACTATATTAAGCAAAATAATGTTTAAAATGAAGAGGTTTGGCCGGGGTAGTCCTGAACCTCATGCTTCATGCTCAGGCGAAGAGCTGAGCTTCAGTCTCGTCTGAGTCAGTGGTGGAGAACCATCAGCTGGCTCTTCAAGGGCACAGCAGCCAGTGATGCAACCCTGTAGCTGAGCACTATCCCAAGCAAACTGAGGTTCTCCAGTTAATTATATTTTCTGGGCCATTAGGTAATTGTGTTAACAGGAAAGAGGTCTCTTTCTAGATTTGCCACAGTCATTATAACCCTGATCCCAAACCTATTCCATGAAAGTTAGTCCTGCTAGGGCTCTTTTCTTTTTGCTTTGCATACCCATGTTTTAAATGGCAACAACTCAACTTTGAGGCCAAGTCATGAACATAATCTTGAGGTTAAAGATATGGAGATGAAAGACTAACTTCAAAGGATATCAATTAATTACAGGTTCCACCTGGGAAGATTTGAGTGTTTGTTTTGTAGCAGCAATGGGGTGGAACTGATGCCTGCTACATGGAGAGGCATTTCTCCAAGGTAATGAACTGAAATAATGAAGAGAAGGAGCAAAATGGTTTTTTTATGTAGATCAGAAATGGCTAATTCCAAAAACACTTCAGAAATGAAAAGAGATGTGGACAAGGGCTGATATCTTCTCTTCCCTGAAGGTTTCCAGAAGAAAGGTTGAGCACCATCTGCCCAAGAAAGGGTAAGCATCCTCTTTTATGGAATAAGCATGACAGCAACAATAAAACATAGTCCAATAATAGTCACTGTTGCTAAGGATCATAGCAACAACCTCAGTGTCTTGGATGATGAAGATGCTGAATGGAGATTTGAGGCAGAAGTGAGGGCACCGGTGCTGGAGTCGGGACAGGGCCTCGCTGCCTGCCTGCTCTGCCACCCCCCCCCCACTTCCGCCCTCAGTGCTGAGCTTCCTCTGCCAGCCTTGCCCTCCCGGCTTGCACATAGCTCCTGCTCGTGCTCAATACGACCCAGCAAGAGCAGAACGGCGGGCGGCCACTAATCTGCTGCATGTCCTTCAAGCTGGGTTGGGATGTCCTCTGTGGGCAAAACTTGCCCTGATGTGGAAGGTGCCAGACTGGGGGCGGGGGGGGGGGCATGCTGCGGATTGAATTATTTGCTGTCTACCAAAGATGGCACCCAAGTCGGCTTAGAGAGGGCACTGCTGCATAATCCCTCCATGACTAAATCCTCGAGCTGGCAGTACCCAGCTCCTGTTTCTTCCAGCCAATTCCTTGCACAGGAGTTGAGGGAAAGAGATGGCAACATCTCCCTTTTCCAGCTGTCCAGTTGATGGGAGACCTCCAAGAAGGACTTGGGCCCCAAACCATGGGTGCTGCATTCCTTGTTCCTTCTGTCTGAGTTTGCACTGTCTGGCTGGCTATGGAAATTTTCAAAGAGCACAAGTGCACAGGTCACACTGAAGAGAGCAAAAAGCAAAGACACGGTCAGTCTTCAGCAGGGCAACCTGGGAAATGCTCCCCACACTAAGAGGGCATGGGAGGAGCTCTCCCACAGTGCTTCGCAAGGGCAACCTAAAGGGGCCCAGGACGTGGAGGGCAGTGGAGGCCAGCTGGCATCTCCAAGGTTGGTGGGGTAGCGCATGCACTCGGGAGCTTAGTCTGACATTTTGAGAATCTGTCCATGGTGCTGACCCTGCCCCAAAACTGGTTTGGCACCATGCAGAGCTCCTTAAAAGTTCGGACTAAACCTGGAGTGGATACGCTGCAGGTCGCAGACTGGACACTGGTGCAAAGTGAGAATCAGGCTCATTTGGGACGGGTTAAATTTTGCTTCTTCTCATTTAGTACTTGGGCCCTGATCCATATTGGAAACACCACAGGTGAATAAAGGCTGGGGCAGGGCCTTCTACTGTCCTACCCAGCCACTCCTCCCCACCCCCAAATTCATGCTCAGCACATGAGTAAAAGAGAAAGGGGATAAGCGCCACTATCACCAGTGGATTCCACCCTTCCTTCAATCTCCATGCTGAGAGAAACAGTTGGGCAGGGATGGTGAGCCCAGTCTGGGTCTGGGTCCCACCTGGCTACCCTATCCAGGGGGGTTACCTGTAAGCACAGCAAGGACAGCAGCTGTCCCAGAATCAGAGAACGGGAAAGGTGGGATGGGCGAGTGAGACCTTCCAGTATAACAGCCTGCTCAGTGCAGGAGCTCAAGTGAAAGCCCTCCAAATACCCGATCATAATACGGACAAGGGAGTCAGAATAACATTTTTTTAAAGAAACAAAATGAAGTGCTTGTCCATAATCAGGAATTCTGTAATAGTTCAAATGCAAAAGATAATGCATAATGCAAAAGCACAAGTGGGAAGGTACGTGATTGCCATGTGCGCCAGAGCTGATGGCCTGCCTTGGAGACAAACACCTGTCCTGCAGATGGGCTGAGAAGACATCTGGACATGTGGTCAGGACACACAGCTTAATTCACACCTGAACAGTGCAATCTTAGACCAAGGTGACCAGCTACAGTCCGCACCACTGTGGGGGTCCTCCCGGTGCCCTAACAGCTGTGTGGGGTGCTACAGTCCACCTGAGGTCCACCAGTTTGGTCATATGGGGAGGGAGGGGCAGTGATTGCAGCTGGATCCCAGAACCTCCAGTTTCAGATCTTCAGTCAACAGTCATGGTCTGTTAGATTAATTTTAGAAAGGCACCTGTCCCACCTGCTCTCCTTTTCTATTGGACCAGGTGGGAGATGCCCTGAGCCTTCAGCACAGACAAGTCACCGATGCCACCTGAAGGGAATCAGGTATGGGTCTGGCTGGTGCTTGGGGCATCTCAAGCTGGAGGTGTGGAATCCAGGCCTGCTTGGTTAATATAATTGATTTAATATTCAGAGCGAGCACACGCACGTCTTTCCTCAGCCTGAGACTTCGCGTGTTGGCAGAAATGCTGAGCAACAGAAGATATTTTCTAGGCACTTCCCACCTTTAGGATGGATATTGGACTAATTCCCAAAGGGAGCTTCTTAGAAGAGAAAAAATTCCTTAAAGCACTTCCCCAGCTTGCTGCCTCCAGATGTTTTGGACTGCAAATCCCATCAGCCCCCAACCGTGTAGCCAGTGCTCCGCAATCCTGGGAGCTGCAGTCCAAAGCACCTGGAGACACCAGGTAGCCACGGGTGGAGGAATCCTCTGGCTCACTTCAGTTGCTCCAAATCCGCCTCAGACCAACTATTTGCGAGGCTGCCTGGCAGGAACTGAGTGCAGGAGAGCCAGCAAGGCCATGCTGCAAGGCTGCCATATGCCCGTCTTCCATGTGCCGCTGGGCAGCTGAAGTCCTGGTAAGTCTGAGTAAGTTGACACAAAGAAGGGACCCTCCGACACGCCCGAGTGCTGGTGGCCTTGGCCAGAGCTGAGCATGGGCAAGAAGGCTGGTGGGTGCAGGGGAAGGAGACATCTGTGCTTCTGTGCTGCCACGTCACCCCACTTGGGGCACCCCATGAATCAAAGCCCCCAGCTGCCCTGCCCACACAGCCCCGCTCTGCTCTTCCAAGTTCACGGCTGTGGCTTCCTTCACAGGTTTAGTCCCTCTCACAGCTGGCCTTCCCTTTTGTCTCCTGCCTTCGACTGTTCCTACCAGGACTGTCTTCTCCAGGGAGTCTGGCCTTCTTGTGATGTGTCCAAAGTAGGACAGCCCCACCTTTGCAATTTTGCTCTGGCTTGCTTTGATCCAGGCTCCGCTTGTTGTCTTTCTGTCATTCCAGGAAATTTGCAAAGCTCTCCTCCAGCACCGGGTTTCAAACACATCCATTTTCTTCTTGCCAGCTTCCCTTACTGCCCAGCTTTCACACCCACAGGTAGTGACTGGGAATATGGTCATGTGAATGATCTTGGAAGTGCATGGGGCAGATAAAGTCAAAGAAAGAGGTTGAAGTTCAGTATTTCCTTGCCGGCTCTGCATCAAAGTGGGGCTCCTTCCTTCACCCGTGCAGCGTGTGTATCGATGGCAGGTTGGGGCATAAGGGTTTTCCCAGGCAAGAAACTCCGAACCAGCGACATCCCCAGGCAACGAGGTCCTCTGAAGCAGAGTTTCAGGAGGGACGTGTGGGTGGGCCAGGAAGCCACATCAGATCAGCAGGAGAGAAAGTAACATGAAATGCTGAGGGAGCTTGGAAGGCCAGAACGTGCCTGCTAGGAAATTCCTACCTCCTACCTAGCATTTGTGTTGGACTAATTACTGATGGAAGCTGATGAGCAGGGAAACAATTCCCCTATGACTGCCTTCTCCAATTGGGTGCCCTCCAGATGTTTCAGACATCAAATCCCATCATCCCCAACCAGCATCACTTAGGGTCAGGAATCTTGAGATTTGCAAGCCAATTAGCTAGAAGTTGGAAAAAGCTTCCTTACAGGTATCAGAAGAGAGAATGTGCTTTGTCTCTTTCATTGTAATACTGAACCCCAATTCTGCCAGCACTAACTTATTTTCAGCCTCATTTTGATGCTTGATGCCATAATCCACAAAAATTTGATGTGGGTTTGAAAAAGGAAAACACAAACAACCTAGTACTTCAATCAGAAGATATAGAGGTAAACTTGGGGTCTTGTTAGTAATTGACTGAGCATTCAATGACACTCCTGTCAGAAGAAAATCTTTGGCCTTAATTGGTCCCAGTATTTCTTTGAGGAAGTTTGGAAGAAAATTAAAAGGATGCCATGACTTGTAGCATTGCACCTCTGGGCTGCACAACTGTAATCTCGCTTTGCTAATTATTTGCTCCTCTCTCTGTTCTGGAGGGACTTAGGCCCTAAACAGAGTAAAGCATGTGAAGCATATGAAATTAAAGGGAACCCTGGCTAGAAAGGGATGGGGATTTTGTTTCTGCAAAAAACAAAACACATGAGCATGCCCTGTTCAAGCCTCCAAGCATGAGAATAAGCACAAGTATGTGCCTACCAGAAGAATTTTTACACTGTTGAATATTTGTGTGCTGGGTCTGTTGCATGACTGCCAGGTGGTTCCCTTGTTTGTCCAGATTCCCCCCTGAGACTGAACCAGTCCAGCTTTAGTCTGTGGAGCAAAGTTGCATAAATTAGGAATTTGAGAACATTTGGGGAAACTTGCACACTCTTCCTGTTCAGCTGGAACTCAGAGTGGGAGCAAGACATGTGGCATGAGGCCTTTTATAGGATCCTGGCCAGGAGGCACTGCTCATTCTCCCATCCTGAACCACAACTGGATTCTTCCTGCAATTGGCAAGGGGTGTCATGGCGAGGGAGAAGTCCTCCTTGGAGGGTGGCCCAGAGCCTCCAGTGACTGTTGAGGCTCAAGACATGCCTGGTCAGAAATCCTGCAGGAGCCTGGGGTCTCAGCCCTCGCCCCCCAGGACCTGCACCTGAAAGAGGAGGGAGATTGTCTTCAGAGTTAGAAATGGAACAGTTCTAAAGCCCATGGAAGCTTCACAGGCAGAAGAGGCAGGCCCACCTCCTCAGGCCATGCGAAGTGCCTGGCTGCAGCAGAGGACCACTGGGGGCAAGGGGGCTCCTCAGGAAGAACTTCTGGTGGTTACCAGCAGCTTCTGCTTAAGGGAACAGTTGGGAGCTGGAAGAGGTGCTAGAAATGGTGCTTTCCTTTCCGCTCCAGGGCTCAAATGACTTTGCCTTAAGACTGATGCTCCAACACCTGCCCGGCTCTGCTTCTGAGCTCCGCATCCTATCTGAACACTTAACTGCATTTCGACCTGCTCCTTGACTGGTTTTCTGCAGGTCCATCCCTGGTGAGCTGGAATGTTCTGTTGGGTAAACATCTGGGGTCAAAGTCAGGTTTGCCCTACACGCCATGTCAGATGACCCATCTGGGAGCTTCTGGGGAGACACGCTGCTAGGGGTCTCCAAACAGGATGTCTGGCTGCAAACTTTAAACTATGTAAAGTCCGATCAGTATTTGGTGGCTGATTATTTAAATAATGAAAGTTGCCTTGTAAACAGCAGAGCTGAGATGTGAATCGGCTGTGTGTCATGAGAAAGGAAGTCTTGTACGATCCACCATATATTTGTTTGCTGCATTTTATCTGCACTCCATTCAGTTCCTACGCAGAGTTCCCTTCAGCTGTGCAGCCCAGAAGGTTGGTCATACAAGATAATTCTTGTAAATGAACTGGGGGTGGGGGAGAGCGAAACCTTAACATCTTATGATAAACTTGTAGTATAATTTGCATATGGAAATTACACATTTCCTGGGATGGTTAATTAGAATGCCTTTGTTCTTTTCATTTTCATGAATCATTCATGCTCTCTTATCAGCTTGAAACGCTGTTGCACAAATGTCAACAGAGGGATTTCTGCATCTTCTTTCTCCCCCCCACCCCCACCGCCATCTCCCCACCCTGTTGCTCTACCAGCACCATTCATGGGAAGGTAAATATATGTTTACTTTTATTCAGCTTAATTTGAGCCGGATGAATGTTAATTTGAGGGAGAACAATATTATAAGAGCATCCCTGCTTTATTGACAGAAGTGTGTATGATTTGCAGAGCAGACTTGACTTGCGATGAGATGCAGCAGCTGATAGTCTGACAGCCTGTTAGGACAGGTGGCTGAGGGAACTCTCTCAGGCAGCCTTGCAGGGATGAGTGAAGCTCCCTTTTGGTAGGCACTCAGATTAGGGAAGGGGAAAACTTTCCTCAGTTCACTTTATAATGTGAGCTTGCCTCAGTTTGCACTTTCAGTCCGTGAAACAAACCGCAAGGTAACGATGGGCTCCCTTTAGTGTTGGCTGATCATTTTGCTTTTGCTCACAAAACATGAGATCTCACCTGCTTTGAAGCCCAAAATGCGACTGTGGACATGAACCTCCTGATTTCCAGGCATTTGCTGGTGTCCCATTTACACAAGATTCCTGTTCAATGTTGTACAATTTTCTTAATTTGCTCACGTTTCCCCTGAAATTGAATCAGCCCTGCTTTTTGACCACTTCTTGATTGGCGCAATTTCCCATTTGTGCAGACTGAACAGAAATTGCAAACACGATCAGGAATCAGAAACAAGATGAATGGTGAGATAATATTATCTTCAACTGAACTCCTTTACTCTCCCTTAGTTCATTTCTCCAATCAAAACAGTGTGCACAAACATGCACACATTTTAAGAAATGTTCTAAAATGCATTGTAACCAATTTGCATTGTTACACTGATTGTGTTTCAGTTTACAGATCACTCAAATAATTCATAATTCTAAATGCAAAGATGATTTGGAGCATGTTTTCCAAAAATGAATGTTCCCCCAGACATAGGTCATGGTCGAGAATCGATATGATTTGGATAACCCCAGACCTAATTCCAGACCTATTAGAAGCTGAAATAGAAACGAACGTCTGGGCAGATCACAATCCCATAACCAGGACCTCGAAAGGAACAATCAGAACATTTGATTGATTTGATTGATGGACATTTAATAAATCTTTATTAAAAGATAAAAACTTTAAAGAAGGAATAACAAAGGAACTAGTTGTTTTTCCCTAGAAAATAAAGCTGAAGAAACCAATTTACAAAATGTTTGGGACACAGCTAAAGCATATCTCAGAGGTTTGATTATAACCTACTCGGCAAAAATAAATAAAAAGAGAAAACAAGAACAACTTAAATGAATAGATGAGCTATCAAAACTTGAACAGAAGCTGCAGGAAAATCCATTGAAAAAGGACCTCAAGATACAGATGAATACTTTAAAACGTAACTGAATCTTTTAGAGACAAACGAATGAGTTTAACAAATGAAATTGACTAAACAGAACTTCTTTGAAAATGCTAACAAACCAGGGTGATGGTTGGCCTATAAATTAAAGAAGGAAAGAGAAAAGAGACTAATACTTAAGCTGCATGACGGAGAAGGACAACTACAGATACAAAATACCTCAGTTAAGAAAATAGTACAAGATTTCTTTACAAAGCTTTACCAAGTTAAAGAAATATCAATTGAGAAGGTTCATGAGTATATTCAAAAGGAAATTCTACCAAAACTATCGGAGAAATACCAAAAAATATTAAATGAGGAAATAACAATGACAGAAGTAAGTGAGGCGATTAAGAGACAAAAGAATGACAAAAGTCCTGGTCCGGATGGTTTACCAACTGAACTTTACAAATCCTTTGAAGGAATTCTATCTACACCTTTAAAAGATATATGTAATGCTGTATTGTCGGATGTTAAAATGCCAAATACCTGGACTGAGGCAAATATTACTTTAATTCTGAAAGAAGACACGGACTTAACACAGATTCAAAACTATAGACCTATATCACTCCTTAACGTGGACTACAAAATCTTTGCCTCCGTAATGGCAGAAAGATTGCAGAAATACTTAATAGACTTTATACACGCAGATCAAAATGGCTTAGACAAAATGGCTTAGACAAATTAGAAACAATGTGAGAATTATTTTAGACATCCTAGAATACTATGAGACTCACTCTGAAAAACCAATGGCATTATTGTTTCTAGATTCACAGAAGGCTTTTGATAATATGAACTGGAAATTCATGAAACAACAACTACTACAAATGGAATTTGGTGGAAAATTTATTAATGCAGTATCAAGCATTTATCAAAAACAGACTGCTAGGATAATAGTCAATGGAGAATTTACAAATATCATAGACATTCAAAAGGGCACAAAACAAGGATTCCCTTTATCACCACTGTTATTCATATTGGTTTTAGAAGTCCTAAATAGAAATGTTAGAGAAGATATGGATATTAAAGGTACTAGAGTTAGAGATGAAAGCTATAAACTTCAAGCATTTGCTGATGACTTAGTGTTTATTCTAGAAGATCCATTGGTAACAATACCTAAACTTTTAAAAAAGATAGACAATTATGGTGAAGTTACCGGGATGAAAATAAACAGAGAAAAGACTAAATTGTTAGTTAAAAATCTTACATTGGAACACAAAACAACTTTGATGCCACAAGTAGACTTTCAAATTGTTAAAAAGGTTAAATACTTGGGAATCTTTCTTACAGCTAAATGTGTTACAATAAAAGAAGATAATTATATTAAATTATGTAATGAGATCAAGAGTGATCAAGAAAAATGGGCTAAATTGCAATTATCATTGTTGGGAAGAATATCTATAATTAAAATGAATGTATTACCAAAACATTTGTTCCTATTCCAAACAATTCCTATAAAAATTGATAAAAAGCTTTTTGGTAATTTAAATACTCAGATTTTACGATTTATATGGCAAAAGAAGAAATCAAGGATTAAATTAAAAATGCTTCAGGAAGCCAAAGGAAATGGGGGCTTTGGTCTGCCTGGCTGGATGCTATACCATCAAGTCTGTGCCTTAATGTGGTTAAAAGAATGGATAACTCTAAGAAATAAGAGCATTTTATACCTTGAAGGATATGATTTACAAATGGGATGGCAAGCCTATATGTGGTATGAGAAATGTAAGACACAAGGTTACTTTTTAAGTCATTATGTTAGAAACTCATTGATGTCAGTTTGGGAGAAGCTAAAGACAAAACTACCGTATTTTTCGCTCTATAAGACACACTCCCCCCCCCCCCCCAAAAAAAAGGGAAAAGTCTGTGCGTCTTATAGAGCGAATGTGTGTGTGCCCGACACCCGGGACACTGCCGGCTGCCTGCACCACGTGGCACCACCTGGTCGGCACGCGCTCAGCGCACGCTGCTTCACACCCCCCTCCGGCGCAGGGGAGACCTGTGCCACTCAGGGGGAGGTGTGCGGAGGAGGAGGAGGAGCCTTTAACCCACTGGCCGCATGGAGAGATGGACTGCTCACCCCCACTGCCCGGGAAGTCCTGCCACTGCGACCGCCACTGCGCCGCCTGGAAGACCATCGCCGGCACGCTGCCGGCCGCCTGCACCACGTGGCACCACCTGGCCGGCAAGCGCTCGGTGCGCCTTGCTCTGCCCCCCTGCTCCGGCGCAGGTGAGAGCTGTTAATCACAGGTCGGTGTGTGTTTTCAAATGGCAACCCGTCTTTTAATGAAGCCCATGGG
>NW_025336360.1:3209100-3231104 GCF_004798865.1 Varanus komodoensis | reverse complement strand
TCTTTTAATGAAGCCCATGGGGAAGGGATGGGGAATGTGCCTGTGATTATCAGGAAGCTTTCCATGGATCAGTTATCTGTTAGTTGATCAGACACATTTTTTTTTAGGATCAGTGGATATTTGAACAGCATTACCTTTGTGTATGAAGTTTATTCTTCAAAGGCTACTTAGTCCACTGTGTGTTTGATTTACCATACAATATCTAATTTTTTGTCAGAAGTTTTTTTCTATTATTTACTAGTAGGGCAGTGTGGACATTACTGGCTTTTTAGATTTGTTATTGAATTGTCTGCAGCAGCTCTTGTATAACTGGTGTAGATTGGAGATTCCTTCAATAATTCCACTGCTGACTAAGAAAGTGATGTCAGTGATTGTGAGCAACAGAGCTTCATAAATTCTGATTCTAGTGATGATGAGTTCAATGGGGTCAACGAAAACTGGAAGAGTGCTCGAACTTTAAAGTCCCTCTTTTGTTAATGACAGTGATGATGGTTCTTAATGCCACTGTTGACTGCTGTTCACTTTACAAGGTTGAAATACGGTATTACTGTATTCTGTTATAGTTTATTAAATAGTTCAATAAACCATTTGATTCAGAATATATTTTTTCTTGTTTTCCTCCTCTAAAAACTAGGTGCATCTTATGGAGCAAAAAGTATGGTATATACTAAGTTGCTGAGATGGCTCTCCCCTGTGGAAGCTCTTACGTACCCCACATGCTTTGAATTTTAATAAGATTGTGAGATATGATGATATTTTAGATAATGATGGAAAATTGAAGCTGAATCAAGAATTACAGGAACATTGATCTCTCTTGGTGGCATAAGATTCAAATACAAGCGAGATATACTAAAGATTATAGAATGCATGGTTTTATAAGGAATTAATAGCATTTGATCAAATGATTTTAAAATCAGATGAAAAATGATTAAAAGGTTGTATAACTTTCTTTTAGATATGAAAAAGGTAGATGAACAAGTTAAAGAGACTATGATAACATGGGCACAAAACTTTGGATATAAAATTGTTACAGAAATGGCAAAAGCTGTGCGAAAGAAATATTAAGATAACTCTAGCATCTTCATATAAAGAAAACCTTTATAAAATGTTTCACAGATGGTATCTATCACCAAATAGATTAGCAAAAATGTTTCCAAATATGTCAAATAGATGTTGGAAATATAAACACAAACCTGGTACCTTCTATCATTTGTGGTGGACTTGTGTTAAGGCAAAAAAATATTGGGTTAAAATACACAAGTGGCTTGAGGAAATGCTGCATACACCGTTAACATTTAAACCTGAAGTCTTTCTATTAGGTATTGTTCCTGATAATTTTGATAAACAAACTGAATATTTGACTTTACATATAACTACTGCAGCGAAGATTGCATTTGTTCAACACTGGAGAAGCGAAGAGCCACCTACTGAAGAGTTGATTTTTAAAAAGATCTTGGACTGCGTGGAGATGGACAGATTGACTTTGACTTTGAAGGAGAAGGAAGATACATACTTCTATCAAACTTGGAATATTTTTTATCATTGGTTAGAAAAATGGGACTATGCGTAGAATTGAATATAGTTCTTAAATGTAAAAAAAAAAGAAAGAAAGAAAGAAAGAAAGAAAGAAAGAAAGAAAGAAAGAAAGAAAGAAAGAAGAGTGTGATATTGACCCAGTATATCTGATGTCCTGAATGACTGTTGTTTTTAGTTTTGGATTTATAGAGAAAATAATAAAATTTGTTTAGAAAAAACAAAAATGAATGATCATCCCTTTCCCTGCAAAAAAATAAAAAAATTAAAAAGGTTGCAAACAAGAATGGAAGAGATATGAACCTAGCATTGAAATTCAGAAAATTTCAGCAAGGTTGAGCACCCTTGTTTACCCCATCCTTAGCAACAGACTCATCACCTTTCTGAAGCACTTTTTAGAAGAAAAATCCTCCATTACCTGGATCCTAACCTTCCTGTCAAGGTTGGTGAGCTCCTACATCTAGGAGAACTGCAAGATGATGGTTTGGGTAGAGTTGACAGCCTTGGGAGAAATACCAAAAACTAGGCATTCTGGGAAACTGCTAATCCTACACATGTCTTCTGAATGCAGCAGTAACCGTTCCGCTCATTTCCTTCTCCATCAAGGGGGAAAGGGTCCTCAGAGGCACCCACTCTGCATCAGAGCCTCTGCTCCCTCGCCCTTGAGAGGCCTGCTCTTGGTTGGACCACATGTTGTGCCCGGACAGCTTTTCCCATCCATCACTTGTTCCAGCTTACGCTTGAGTATTACAGTGACTTGGAATCCAGCTCATCATGGAAGACCCTAGGGAGAAATCTGGACTGATGCGTTAAAAGATCTCCATGGCAACGGGAACTTCTGGGAATTCCCATATGTTTGTGCTTGGAAGCAGAATGAGGACTTTTGCTGGAGCCTTTTGCGTATCGAGAGAAGATGGTGGAGGGAGGAAAAAACACACACACAGATCTTCATTAGCTGCGAAATGCCTTCTAGCCATAACATATAATAATGTTTGATTAATATCGAGCAATCTGTCACTGATGAGACACATTTCTGTAGCTGTCAGCTCCCGGTTGGTAATTAGGTAGTTCATCCACTTCATAGGTTTTCTAACAAATGCTGACAAATGCGGGAGCTTCGGGGAAGGCGCAAACAGGGGAGCACATAAGATGCAGTGACAGCTGGATGAGGAGTATTTGGCTAGCATTATTCCCGTGTGAAGAAGCACTATTGTGACAGGTGGAATGTTTTTGTGTTCTTAAGATTTCTAGTGAGTTGCAAGGCAATACTTTTCGACAAGCCGTCAGGGGTCCTGGCTCTGAAAGGTGCTTCTAATGCGGGTTTTCAAGTGGTGGATGGATTTTCAGCCTAAATATTTGTAGCTGAAAAGAGCACATATGCTTCCTTTGTCTTCCTTTCCTGTCTGCCTTTTCACTTCCTCTCTGCCTAGTGCCAGGCCTATCCAGCAAAGCAATGTCATTTGCTTCAGTACTAAATTCCTGAGATGTTTTCCTAACCTCCAAATTGCATTCTGGGGCAGGGAGATGTGGTGGTATTGCTATGAATCCTTGAATTATTTTAAAAAACAAACCCTAAAGAAGGCCAGGGGAAGAGCTGTGAGAAAAGTCAGACTCAAGGAAGAAAATTATAGCTGGGACTAATAAAAGCTTATGTTTCCTAAATGGTGTAAAATGTAGAGCTTCTCCAAATTGGGGACTGGAAGCCCAAATTGCATAATGACAGGTGCTTTCCAGGTGCTGATTTTCACAAATTGCATTCACTTGACATGCACATGGCGGGCATGTCAAGAGCGGAGCCGGCTGGAGCCGGGGGTCAGACTAGCTGTCCCAGGAGGCCCCTTCTGACTCACTCTTTTGCTATGTTTCTATGTCAATGTTTCTAAATTGTCTAAATGACACAATTGGATGACATTTCCTTAGCATATTTAATACACAAACCAGGGTCCACCTTAGAGAAAGAAATACATGGACAGCTCAGCTCACTTCTGATCAGCCCTGGAATTAGATTTTTCCCCAGATGTTCTTCCTACTTGTGCTGATTCACATCAGTGCATTAATATGTATTTGCACTAATTTGCATTGACTAATGTGCATTAGTTAAATGTGACTTGCTGAGACCTTGAGATTTCTTCCAGAATCATGAAATATTGATCAATACAAAGCTAAGAGTGACCATGCAAAAGCCTGAAATGGGTTGGGCCCCATACAGATGGGTAAGCAGTACTTCTGGAGTGAATGTCAAAGTGCTGCCAGGGTGAAGCTGCTCTGTGGGGAGCCATCAGCCCTTGTCCCGTATCTTGTTGTCCCTACTTCTGTTTTGCATCTTTCTAAGTGCCCATTCATGTTCCAGGTTTGCTCAGAGAGCTTCTCTTTCGGATTCCTAAGAAAGTTCTGATGGATTGTATCTAACAAAGCTGGCTGATCAGATGTCTTGGTACTTGAGAACGTTTTTCCTTCCACTGAATGTGAATTCATGCAACTGCAAATTAGTCTCCAAAAGAGCAAAGCCAAAAGAATAAGTCCACATGCTTCAGCAAAAGTCATTTTTTCATGGAGTCCACAGGTTAGTTTCACAGCCAGAAAACTTGGTCAGGCTGTGCATTTCACATGCTGGTTTCATAGAAATCATAGCTTCATAGAATAGTAGTGCTGGAAGGGACCAAGAAGGTCGTCAGATCCACATGCCTTGCTGGTGCAGGACACCAGTTTGCACCATCCACTCAGAAGGCTGCCCAGGTTCTTTCTGAGTGTCTCCAGTGTGGGAGTGCCCACTGCCTCTCCAGGGAGCTGGTCCCACTGTCACATTGCTTCAACAATGAGGAAACTCGTTCTGCTCTCTAGCCTGAGCCTGGGGTGCTGCAGCTCATTGTTCATTGCTCTACACTTTCCCTTCCTTTTTGTGACAGCCTTTGAGGTACTTGTAGAAGGCCATCATGTCCCTCGCAGTCGTCTTTTCTCAAGGCTAAGCATGCCCCGCTCTCTCAGCCTCTCATCGTAGGGCTTAGTTTCCAGATCATCTCTGTTGTCCTCCTCTAAACCCTTTCTAGTTTCCTGTATCTTTTAAAACCTGGATGCCCAGAACTGAACAGAGCAGCCCAGGTGAGGTCTGACAAGTGCTGAGCAAAGGGAAGCCAGTACCTCTCTCGTCCTGGATGCGATGCCACTGCTTATGCCTCCCAAAACAGTGTTTGCCCTTGTGGCAGCCGCATTGCATTGCTGGCTTGCATTCAGCTTGTTACCCACAACAACTCCAAGGGCTTTTCCTTTCTTAACAAGCATGGAAGTTGTGTGCAGTGTACAGGAAGCCACACCCTAATCCATATATCACGCTTACAATCAGCCTTGGTCCATCAGTGTTGGGAAATATTCCTGGCAGTAAATTTGCATGGGCCCAGAGCCCCCCATCATGCAGCCCCCGAAGGCCCTGGAAAAGTCTTCCTTGGCCAGCCCTGGAACAGCAACAGGGTCGGATGCAAGACACGTGTCTCGCAAGAGGCCTTCTGCGGGGCTGGCACCCAGGTTGCAGAGGCTCTGCTCGAGCCAAATATCCTTTGTACTCCGAGGCAGATCTTCAAGTTCAGGTACAGTGGTGGCAAAGTTGTTTATGAGGAGGTTGAGCTGTGTTAGACAGCTCACTTTAGTGGAGATACAGCGCAGAGTTTAACTCTCCCATGCAATAATCTTGGCCATTTGTCTTCATCAAGCAACAGCAAATGTTGGTCTGTCATAATGCAGAAGCATCAAATACCTTTCTGTATTTGTCTCTAGAGCGAGGCTAACTATCTGCTAGGTGAGAACTTAATGCACTTTTTCACTTCCTCTGCTACACGCTGCCTCTTCTTTATACTTTGCTGAGTGGGTGTTTAGTTTTGCAGAGAAGGGCAAATTTGCCGCTTGGTGATACCTAATTGAAGGTTTGAGGTCTGCTTCCTCCCTGCCTTTTTTTAAAGCTCAGACAGGCACAATTTCCACAGCATTTTCACCTGGAAAAGTAGCATTTAGATTAGTGATAGCTTAACGAGCTTGGATCAAGAAAGGAACGCTCTTGATTTTGCAAACATGACAGAGAGAAAGAGAACAGAGCCAGCAAACAGTTAAGGAATAGCCGAAAGCTTGTTCTGGAGTGAATGGTACCTTTTGCAAAGAGGGAGAAAATAGGGCCTTTGGGATCTTGTAATTCAGTCCTATGTATGGCTACTCAGCAGAAAGCCCAGTGAGACCTAGGGGTTCTCAGGTAAGTGTGCATAACATTGCAGTGCATACAAGCAAGATCACTGTGGCAGGTTATTCATGACTGGCCCAAGATCAAGTCCCGTTGGACTCTATGGGGTTTCTGGCTAGGTGGTCACAGATAATATTCCACTGTTGGACTGAGCTCAAGGCTCCCATGGAGAGCATGGCCAGAGACATCTCGACGGTGAGTCACTGGGGCCAGGGAGCGAAAGGGGCACCACGGACTATGGAATATTGTTAAAATGTACAGAATAATTTGCATATGCACTTTGGCCGTGTTGCAGGGTGATAGCCAGTTTTCTGGCTGCAGCCAGTTTCTAAACGCTTCATCTTACTTAGCATGCTTGCTTGTTTGATTCAATATTCATTGAAATTTGCATACTGTTCTTCAGTCCACCTTGCCAGGAACCAACTGCCAAAGGGTTCCTGCCCTCAGAATTAAAAAGACCCAGAACTTGAGAAAAGCAACTGGAAGAAAAGAAGGAAAAAATGATCCCGTTGTCCTGATGGATTGGGACTGAATTTGGATCTGCACCCATCCATTTCCTGCCGGGGCCAGCCTCTCCTTTGCTGACTTTCCTTCTTCTCCTTTGTGGCTTCTCTCCTGTTGAGCTGAGGCTTCGGTGCTTCAGGGCAAGAGGCTGCTCACCTCAGATGCTCTTCTGGGGACATGGAGGGACATGACACCCCACCTGGAGGAAAGGTGGCCTCTCTTCTGCTGGAGGCGTTTGAGCAGAGGCTGAATGGCTGCGTGTCAAGACATGCAAAGTGGGAGGTGGGGGATGATGTGAACAGTGGGAAAATGTTCCTGAGAAAAACAGGCAGAACTTTTTGTTTGCCTGGGATTTTAATACTGTACTGTCAGTGAATTTTCCGTCGTACAACTTTGACTGAACAGCTTGGTACACAGCTGTTGTGTGATGTTGTTTTCTTGCCTTTGTTTAAAAGAAAATCTCATTTTCTCTCCCCCCCATCTCCCCCCTCTTTCTCTTTTTTTGCTTTCTCTCTCTCTTTTAAAAAAAGACATTAAAACACTGAAGTTAATCTTGCTTTCCCCCTCAATCAGCTCTGGAAACTGCAAGAGAACCGGCCCCTTTGATGTCTGCCATGTCCAATCCATTATTAATCACCGTAAATCTGCTATAATCTCTACAAACATATTTTCATTCCTTACAAATCTATTGGTGCCAACTTTCCCTAATAAATCTTGTGTCAGGGCAGCTATTGTCTGCCTCCTTCTTCAGTGCTGCTTTCCCCCGATGAAATATTTAAACAATATTTGGACAATAAGTGGTATCGGTTGCCTCCCATTCAGTTTTATTTTCAGAAAATGCAGTAAAAGAAAACACCCACCACCTCTGGAAGATTTATAGCTTGCTGGAGAATTGATGCACACAGTTTTCTTCTCCTCTCTGAGTGATTTTGGTTGCGATCAGGTCCAGGAAGAATCTGAGCATCTGCATTTCTAGCAGCAACAAAGTGGAAAGTGATTGCTGCAGCATGCAAGCGGTAAATTCCAAATGGTGTGTGCGTGTGTGTGTGTGTACACACTCATATACAGTCTAATAACTGAAGTTCTCTGGGCAATTCACAAAAGCCCCTGCTGAAGTGTTTTTCACTTGAGAGTGAAAACCCATGAGAGTTTTTCTGAAGAAAGGTCAGGTCACCCAAAAAGTGTTGAAAGAGCAAGTGAACTGTGTGTGACTTTGTTATGGGGGGGTGGGGAGTTGTGTGAAGAAGAGAACTGCCTTACAATTGTGTATATTTTGGTTATTATGGGGTTAATCCTTTGAATGTTGTTGCAAAACCAAAAAAGTCAACATTCCTGCAGTTGCCAGTGTGTCCAAAGAATAAGGGAAGGAGCCAAAAGTTCAGGGACAAATCAGGAGTCCTTCTCAGCTCTTTGGGTAACTTTTTAGCCGATAGTAGCATATGAATGTTAATAATAAATAAATTTGAAGCTACATGCTCTTAAAGGGGTGTGTGTGGCGGGGAGAGCTTCAGTGCCTCCAGATGCAGAGGCTTTGAAAAATGTGCAGAATGATGTTGGAGCGGGAAGGGATTTGGGATAAAGATGAGAGAATAGGTGAACTTTAACTTATAAAAGATTTTGGTCCCAGAAGGGAAGAAGACTGAAAAGAGAGAAGAAAAGTGTTCGTGAAAGAAAGTTGCTTGGGAAAGCCACGGATTCTGACAGGAAGATTTGGTTGCAAAACATGTGGAGAATAGTTAAGTGTACCCGGCTGTGTTTAGCCTTGTTCTTTTCTTGTCCATTTGCACTTGTGCTTTTTCCCCTCCCTTCCTCTCCCTCTCTGTGTGTACATGCCATAAAAAAACCTGTTTTTTTCAATAAGCAATCATTGGAATAAAAATACATTAACATATCTTTCTAATAATAAGAGCACATGCTTCATGGGGGTTTGGAAGAGGCAAGTAGGCCTGATTATCAAACGACAGAAGGTAGCAGCTATGACCCACCTCAGTAAGCATCTCAGAGGCTTCTGCTTAGAGTTGAAACAAAGGGGCTTCCACAGACTCCTCAGAAAATCTTTGCTTTCCTCTAGGAAAGTTTCCAGAGGTTTCAACACAGCACGGGGTCATGAGCTGGTAAAGTGAGAGGTATCAGGTGGGAAAGTAGCTGGCGCATCACAAATTACTCTGTCCAAAGACCTTGTGGTCCTGAGTAACTGGGAAACTTGGTGTATGCAAACAAATCTTACCTGCATTCTCAACTGCAGCAGACCTGAATCTGAGAACTTTTTTTTTTAACTGACTGCACTGCTTGACAGCCAAAATGTTTTGACACTGGACAATGATTGCCTAAACAGAAGCCAAGCACGCAGCTTGACTACAAACACAGCAAGTGCTACTTGGGCTGCCTTAGCAGACGCATAGCTTTGAAACCACACAAGGTTCTGGTTCTCCTCTGTTTGGGACTTCTTAGGCCTCATCTTGAGTATTTGGTCCAGTTCCAGGAACCGCTCTTCAAGAAGTAGGCATTCATACTGGAAAAGGGTTCAGAAGAGGGCAGGAGAGATGAACAGGGGACTGGCAATGAAGCCCTCTGAGGGGAACTTGAAGGAACTGGGCATGTTTAGCCTCGAGAAGCAAAGACTGGGGAGGATAGGCTAGCCCTCTGCAAGGACGTGAAAAGCTGCCACAGAGAAGAGGGCTGGGCTTTCTTCTCCATCACCCCAGAGGGCAGGCACAGAGCAATGGGCTCAAGCTCCAGGAAGCCAGGTTCCAGCTGAATGCCGGTGAGAACTTCCTGGCATTGGAGCAGCCCCTAGGGAGGTGGAGGGCTCTCCCACTCCGGAAGGCATCCAGGATGCAGCTGTGCAGCCGTCTGGGAGGAAGGTCTGACTTGGAGTCCTGCACTGGGCAGGGCATGGGCCCTGATGGCCCTCTGGCCCCTGCCAGCTCCACTGTCCTGTGATAGTTTGTCACTCGGAATGCAGCAGTCCTGGGCAGGCTGGTGTGGCCTTTTCTGAGCCTGATCCCAGACAGGAATGATCCTGCTTGCACCCCCTGTCAATTCTGAGGGACCGCACAGGGCCAGGATGCTGTCGGGCTGACGGCACCATCCCCGATTGGCTGACATCACTCAAGCGCCTCGTCCAGGAAAAGAGGGAGCAGGAGCCAGGAGTAAAGAAGCAGAAGAGAAGACGAGCAGAGGAACCGAACACGCATAACTGGACAGGGAGACACTGCCTGCTTTAACTGGGAACACATTTTTTGAATAATATCCTTCAAATGAAAATGAAACTACTTTTTTCGGTCCAAAACCCTGGGCTGAATATTGCAAATGATTGCAAACTCTTTTGCAAATGGGTTGTGTTCCTGGCATGTGATGTTCTTGGCATCTCATTTTGCCTAGGCAAGTGGGGCGGCAGGGATCAAGCAGAAGAAGGAAATTCTGTGGAGAGAGAGAAATGTGTATTTATAATCCTGGGCTAATGGCACACCGGCTAATCCAGTGAGCTATACATACAATTTGTGCAAATTATTAGCTGCTTGCTCCTCAATCATAATGAATTTATGGGGCTACACTGGTTGCTAACAAACCACATTCCCCTGATTCTGCTGGCAGAAAGAGAGGGTGGGGTGGGGTGGGGGGAGAGAAGGGGGAGCAAGAGACATTCAGCAGGGCAGCCTCCCAGGGGCTGCTGTAATGGTCATGCACTGCAGTTATTTATTTAAGTGTGAAACTTTTCTGCAAAGCTTGGAACGCAGCTTTGACATGGCACTCTGGACGTGCAAACATCTCTCACTGGATATGCCAGAACAGAATTAGAGGAATAGAGATTGTGGGGAGGCGGGTCTTCAAGCCCCTTCCTGAACCACAAATGGTAGCTCTCAAAAATAATTGTGGGGCAAGAAAATCCCTTCCAAAGAAATGGTCCATGCTTGACATCTCAAATGCTCTGACAAACTCCACCATTCTCCACCTCTTCCAGCAAGCATGCTGCCTCTAGAGAAGAGTTCCGTGAATATCTGTGTGTCTTGAAACAAGAACTGATTGGAACCAAGTATCTGTATTGGCTAGACTGAAACAGCCACAGTTCGTTGCTAGCTTTGCTCGCCTTGCGCCTTTGCCCAACAAGTCCATTGTGGAACTTGGCCATGGCTGCTTGCTTTCCTCCACCCCACATGCAACCAGATGTGATGATGTTCCCTTCCAGCACTCACCCAAAGGCTGGGAAAAGAGCGCCCCTCTCCGGCTGCTCGGGAAATTGGGGTTGCGACACATACATGGGCCATGACTGGCAAATTCAGTGCAGCCAGGAGGGGAAGGAAAGGCTTGGCGGGAAACTGGTGTGCTCCTGCGAGGCCGGGCAGATGGAAGGGACACCTTCCAGGCTCACTCAGGCCCCCAAGCTCACTTGGTGGCTCACTCAGGTCCCCAAGCCCCATTCTGTCTGTGCCTCAGTCCACATGCACCCAGTGAAGGTACATGCTGATCAGGCCTGTTCAGGAAGAAATCTGTGGTCGATAAGGAAGTGTGAGGATTTCATTTTGCGGCTATGTCCCTTGTGAGGATGCACGTGTGACTGGCAGCCCACGTCCACTGAAAATACCGGTGTGTTGCCAAGCACACGCTCCCTTTCCAGATTCCAAGTTAAATTGCACAGAAATTTCCTCTGTAGACCCAATCAGCCATGTTCAGCCTGCAGAGAAAATTACCACAGACTGGGGCATTTCTGCACATTTGAGAAGATTGGTGCCGGCCCATCTGTCAGTCACGGCCCCATTTGCACAAGGCCCACTTGGGAAGAGTGGACAGCTGTGGGAAAGGGGTCAGGCATGGGATGAGCGGCTAGGTGGTGCTCAGAGAAGTCTGGGGAAGATGGACGGACACCCACCTGCCACCTCTGAGTCTGCCCCACGTTTCTTCCTTTACTTCTTCATTCCAGGAGTGGAGCAGGAATTTGGGAGGTGGCACAGCGAGAGACTTCCTGCGCGTTCTGCAGAAAAAATAGCAGGCTGCAGAGAAGGTTAAGCTCAAACATCTCACTGATGTGCTGGGCGACTTAATACCACTTATGTGCAGGGAGGCTTGTGTGCTCTTTGTTTTATCCTGGGGGAGCGGTTCAATGAACTCAGCTTGCAATAACGGCCTCCCCCCGCCACTGCCTCACGGGGTAGCACCTGGAGGACTGGCAGGGGAGAGAACGGCAGCCGGTGGAGAGTCGCAAAGATCGTCTTTCAGGGCTTCCAGCCAAACATTGTGCATGGCAGGAACGGTGCAGTATCGCTTGCCATGACGTGTGAACCCGGCCACTGCGTTATGCAAAGTCTGTCTGGAAGTTTGGTCGTTTCTGACTGCATGAGGATCCTGTGTGTAGCCTGAAGCACTGCTTGTTCGTTCGTGGTTTGAATAACAAAAGAGGGACAAGGGTTGGATACACAACAACCAGCTAGCTACCTCATATAGTTTTATTCTACTCATTTTTATTGTAAGCCATCCCACAACGCTAATGGTGGACGGGTAGAAAAACTTTTAATAAATAAATAAATAGTGCCCAAGGAGTATAAGCAGATCCAATGTGCCGTTGCATGTCATAATCACATTCCACATACAATTGCATGTCAACTATCAAATATGAACTGTAGACTATCAAACAGTGAAATCAAATTCTAAATGGTACATAAGGGATTTAAAATAGTTGTTGAATATTCAGTCAGCACTCAGAGATATCTGGACACTAGTCTAAATCAACATTCAAAGAATGTCTTGTGACTAAATTTATTTAGCTATCATCTTTACCCTAGATTGTGTGTGTGTGTGGGGTGGGGGGAGAGCTGATAAGTGTTACATCATGCAAAATGCTAGTGCTTTAAAAACATTTTGGAACCTTTCCTCTCCTTCCTGTTTTCTTGATAGATAAGTAATTTAGTGTGTATTATGCCTTACCCACACTGATAAATAGGCTATAAAAATTCACAGAGGACCCAAGTTAAATCAATTTATTTCAATACTTTTGACACAGTTGCCGGAGTGGCAGATAGTTGGAGAACCCACAGCACAATTTCCCACTGAGCAAAGTGGTAAGATACTGGGCATAAATTACCCCTAAATGCCACACCGATAATGAGGCTACATCTCACATGATTTATTTTTCCTCCTTCTGCTAAATGCTCCAAAGCTGGTACCAGGGTGAGGCACTGAATAGGACATAACCTTCGCAGAATGAAAAATGCTGGCCGGAAATTTACTGATGTTACTGCTTGAGTCTGGAGGGCTGAACATTTCTGATGGATCTCCAGTGAGCTTTCCAGGAAAGACGGAATGCGGGGCAACATGGAGCCAGCTTCCCAAAATTAGACACTGAGGATGAGGCCTGAGTGAGGCAGGCAAACGCCTTGCAATGAGAGAACTGGAATATAAGTAGGTCTACTCTGTTGACAAAGCAAAAGGCCCGAGTGGGAGCACCAGGGGACTCTTGAAATTCTTCAAGTCTGTGTGAATTTGACCCACAGGTTCCCCAGCAGACCAACAAGGCTGAAGTTGCGTGCATGATGATATGGACCTGCGGGCCACTTTTTGCAGCCTTTCAGAACTGTGGTCAAATTAGCTACAGAAATGTTCCTGGACAATGCACTGAGATATAAGCCAAGTAGAAGCATTGCCCGCACAATGTTTTCTATATCTTTGATCTCTGCTCCTCTCTTCTGCAAGTGCCGTGATCAGCATGTAAAGTGAACGAAGCAATGGTGTGTTCCACACTAGTTCAAGTTAAGAAAGCGTGCTTTTCCAGATGGGGATGGGGAATTGATTCTGTCGATGAACAGATGATGTGGGGGGGGGGGGGGGCATTTGAGAGTCCACAAAATATGGCTAGTCCAGCTTAAATAAGATTTTTTTTGGGGGGGGGTTGAGCAGGGTGGTTGGACCCAATGACTGATGGGGCCCTTCCAGCTCTTCAAGTCAGTGGTTTTATGAAATCCACCTTTAGGCAGAAGGAGCTTTGCGTGAATCCGGAGAGTCCGCTGTGTTTGCCAGCCACAGGCCCCGATGCTGTACGTGCCCAGCCTTCCAACGGAGCCCCCGAGAGGGCCCGGGAGCACGGGGCTGGGGCTCTGCTGGCTGAGCACATGCCTCAGCAGCCGGATTCAGGATGGTCCCTGAGGTAGGAGCATTTGGGATTCTTCAGACTGCTCTGAGATGAGAAACGGCAGGGAACAAGCTGCTTCCCGAAAAGGCCACACTCATTTCGTGACTGGCTGTGTGCGACCGCTGCAACGGATGGCGTGGAGCAGCCACGCACCTGCGCTGGTTTCACTGGCTTCACCTCTGCGCTGCAGTTCGCCTCCCTCTAGTAAGATCCCAGGATGGTGCGAATGATGCCTATGCCACTTAAAACCGAATCCAATCCAATATCGCACCCGGTGAGAAGCGGCAGCAAATGAAGGGGGCCCGATTAAACGGGAGCAACACAATCTGGTTCCAAAAAGGCAGCGAAAGGGGCTCTGCACTGACTCTGCTGCGCTGAATTTGGCCCAGATGCTGAGAGGAAGCGCTGAGGTGCTGGGGGGACTTCTGTGCCTCCGCACAGCCTGTGCTGCACCGCCCGAGCGAGCCTGCTGCCGCCTTCAGGTGCTGGAGGTGGGCAAATGGGCTGCTCGCACTTGTGATTCTTCAGAGTCCTCCCTGGAGCTCAGGTCACCTCGCCTGCACTCCTGAGCATAGGTCTTCCCCACCGCCCTCCCCACCAGGGAAGAAGCGCTGCATTTTTGCTCATTTGTTAAAAAGTGCATTTGCCCCTCCAAAATTCCCTTGTGAGTTAAAGTGTAAAGGTGCATTTTTTTGGAGGGGGGGGGATGCCCATTCGTGCACACTTTCACCCATGAACAGAAGTTGGGAAATCATGAAAATTTCCTGGGAATTGCCTTCTTTCTGACATTGGCAAGCTGCCAAGAGGACACCATGTTCCCATGAACTTTGAAGAGGATTGGAATTCTGCCGCAGCCTCCCCAGGAGGAAATTAATTCCCAGCATGCCGGCTGTTCCATGGTCTGCCATCCTAGTCAGCTTTTGCACATGAAACCTTTGCCCCGGGCAGTCTTGGGTCCACTCTGATTCATTCTCCTCAGTGGAGTGCTAAAAGTGAGGCAGGGGCACAGATGTTCAGGGAACCCCCGTCCCAGCACCCCTGGTCCCAGTGCCCACTCTCTGCCTTCCCCTTTGGAGGTGAAATATGTGAAAGGGACTTTTACTTGCATTCTTCTGAACACCAGCAGAAATCCTTGGGTGATGCAAACCCTGCTTCATCTGGGTTCCCAGACATGAATAAAATGGGAACTTCCCCCATTTCTTCTCCCCCACTGCCCTCTTGAAATTATTGAGGGCTAGCATCATAACAAGCTTACATAACAATTATCATTGTCCTTTTATTTTTATAATAGGTTGGTAGCATGATGCCACTTGCTTCCAGTTTAACGTCCTTGTACTGTCAAGTAGCTCCTTTTTCCTCTTCTAGGAATTGTTTGCACAAAACAGAGAAGGAATCTGAGGAAGGAGGTTGATATTTGTTGAACAAAGGCAGAGATTAGTTAAATTTGTGGAAAGAAAGTAAAGAGGGCAAAGTAATTCATTATCGCAACATAGCAAATGAATTAGCACAGCGGTTTATGGAATATTTCATAACTTTCATATTTGCTTTGAAATCAGCAGTTCAAGGGAACCAATTCCTGCAGGTGGGGGGTGGGAGGGGGGGCAATGATTGCTGTTATTTTTCCTTCAGTTTCTTCTTCTTCAACATCATCATGAGGGTGGGCGCAATGGGGCATCTACCGAGGCTCTTGACATTCTTCTTCAAAGCTTGCTTTGCTTTGCTTTGCTTGCATTTCCAGAAGTGAACATTCACATGACAGCGTGCATTTCCTACCACAGGCCGAAGCAGTTGATGCGAACTTGGGGTGGACTGAACATTAGCACATGGCTCGAAGCAGATGCTCGCACAGATGCACACATTCTATTATTCGTTTGTTAGATTTATATCCCACTGTTTCTCTTACAAAGAAATCAAAGCCGCTTCCATTGTTCTCAGTGAAGCAGGTTGTGCTGAGATTCCCTGACTGGCCCAAGGTCACCCAGGTGGCTCCCCGGAGGATCAGGACCAGAGCCCAGGTCGCCCGAGTCCTGGTTCTGCCCGCTTCACCATGACTGCATGCCGGCCTCATGCTGGCCCAGGCATTGGCTCAGAAAAGGGCCCAGGAAAGGCCTCTGCGCGCCTTTTTGCTGCCGGCACCGGCAAGAGGCCTCATCGGCAAGGCTGCCAGGTGCCCACCATTGCATAGCAGGTACTGGCAGACTAGGAGCGCAGGAGGAAGGGCTCCAGAGGGGCGCTGGCTCTCCGCTTGCTTGATTCGGTTTATGTATCATGTGCTCCCAAGGCTGTTTGCAATCATACAACAAATACAGCCCCAAGAAATAAATAAAAATACAGCTATGGAGACCGAACAATAATGCAACATTACAATTAACATATTAGCTTTATACCCGACTCTTAAACAGTTTTAATAAGCAGAGTAACAGATTAAACATTCAGGGCTTGCTGGAAGAGAAAGTTTTTGAGCTGGTGTCCAAACGTATCCAGTGAAGAAGCCCAGCAGATCTCTCAGGAGAGAGCATCCGATAGACATGAATGGGGTCACTGCGTGGAAAGCCTTTTCCCTTGGAATCATTCAGGAGGCCTCTTCTGACTCACTGTTTCTATGTTTCCCCAATCTGGCGGGTGGCGGGGGTGCTATAGCTTCAGGCGCCGATTCTCCCACAGGGCAAGAAGCCACCAAGTCGGGCACAGTTAGGGGAAAATGGAGGCCTGAGGATTTGGTTCTTCCACTGCCTAGTGGACATGGAGGGTGAGGCTGTGGGGACCCCCTATGGCCCATCTTCCACAGCACAAAGGCTAGGACTTGATGGTGGACCCTGCCAGTCTCAGGACCAGGGCAGTGGGAGGAGACCTCTGCCAGAGAAGGGGCTTTGGTGCTCCTCAACAGAGGAGGGCAGATGCGGTGTGGGAGGAAATGGTGGGGGCGGGAGGTCTATCACACTTGTGTCTTGCTGAGGGCTTCCTGGAAGCATCCGGGGCCCACCAGGAGAGCTGAGCTGAGCTAAGCAAGACCCGCCTTTGAAGGCCCAGCGCATGTTCTTATGCTGCCTCATCCGAAGGTTCCAAAGAAATTCTCCTCTTGCCATCATCCCACTGGCCAACGGTGCTGCTTCTCCCGCCACGGCACCCTGTCAGTGGGCGCTTAAGGCTTCCTGTTAACAATGCATATGCGGCTGAATGTACGCAGCACACTCCCCCCGGGAGGGAGGGAGAGCCACAAGCTGCTTCATTGCTTAGCGCAGGAGCATCGCTGTGGAAACCCAACTCCTCCGGCATCCCACTTTTTGAATAGGACGGGAATTTAAAAACTAGCGTGGTGTGGTGTGAAAACTGTCTCATGGCAACTTGGTGCACGCTGCAGCCCTGTGGGGAGAGCGCCGTTGGATTGCCAATGGCCAAGACCGGCTTGGCACTATTAATCCAGTAAGCTTTGGTGATGCCAATGGGCTACTTAGCATGGTAGATGTGGCAGTGATGGTGCAACCGTAACAGTAACATGGGTTACAAGTAGGCTTGAGTGTATAATGCATAGAAATAGAGAAACAGAGTGAGTTGGAAGGGGTCTCCTGGGCCATCTAGTCTGACCCTGGCCCCACTCATGACATGCAGGGGAGAACTGGCAGGGAAATGAAGCAGCTGGTCTGCCGATGCTGGTTGAGGGAGGAGGCAGGACCGGAAAAGCATTCATATCCCAGATGCTACCTCTGTGGCCTTGTTACCAGAGCCTGGGACTGGGTAAGGAACGAGGGCTCCGCACTGAAAGATCCCGAGGTCTCCTTGCCCAGTCCAGCCAAGGAGAAAGACTTCAGAAGAGCTGAGGCAGCCCGAGGGCCAGGCAGCAAGGGGGAGTTAGGCAAGGATCTCGCAATGTGTCAGGTCGCAGGAGTCTGAGGTCACTTGCAGCAGTCCAGGAATAAGCAGCTTGCAGTACTGGGCCTGAGAAAAACAGGGTCAAGAGAAGGAGGAGGAGCTTTTGCAGCAAGCGCTGCCCAGGACCCAACTGCAGCCAGCTGGAGACTTCTGGAAGAAGTCCTCTTCACAAGGCGGACTTTACTCATGAGAATCCCCTGCCATGAGGTGCTCTTTTCTGAGCGGCCCTGCTGCCTTTCTCGTGATGCCGCCACTGCCGAGGGCTAAAGGGTACCTTTGCCTTGGTTCCCCTCCAGTTGTGGGGATGGACAATTGGAGATGGACCCACAGTTGTCTCCTTGGAGGGCCCAGGCACCTCTTGGTCTTCTGACTTGGGTTAATGGTTAAGGTGGTTTGGCCCTGGCATCTGTACCTTTGGGGCAGTTTCCTCCAGGAGGGGCAAGACACCAAGTTCCTCAGACTGGTACACACGGGGAGGCTGTACAGTTCCTCTGGGGCAGGAGTCCAGGAGAAGAACATTTGCAGTGCGTTCAGAAGTTTCCTGATCTGAGGAGCACAGGCAGACAGGGACATATGGCCTCCAAGACTTTCCCTTGATTGTCCATTGAGATTCCATTCACCTGCCCCTGTTACCTTGCTCCCTGCTAGATGCTACTAGAAAGATTCCAAGAAGACCATGAGTGGAGATCATCTTTTAGTGGAAGAACAGAATTCAGTGATGGAGAAGCTCCAAGGGGCTGCATTCTAGTGGTGGGTGGAGTTAAAGACAAAAGGGGTGGGGCCAAAATGCAGGCACTTCCTGATCCAACATATTGTAGATTAAAGCTCTAGTTGCTAGTACCTAAAGCTTAGGAGAGAAATTGAAACTTGTCTGAAGGGGGTGGAGAAGTAGGGTTGGGACCATTCGTTTTGGAATGCTTTCCTCCAAGCAAGAATGGACTTCCTCTGGTGCTCAGCCCGGGCCTGCAAAGCAAACTTAGGAAGAGGGGTGCTGCAAATGGGCCGACCAGGCACCATTCCAGGTGACCAGTTGCCTTCCTTTCCTGGTGCTGTGTCCCCACCTTGTATCCCGTGCAAAATTCCTGTGCCTCTGCTTGGCCTCCTGGCTCCCGACCTCGGCTTGCTCCCAGCCACGTCCTCGTCCTGCCCTCGTGCATCTTCCGGTTCCTGGCTTTGGCTGGCACCACGACTATGACTTGGACTTGCCCCAAACCCTTGCCGGAACTGGGGCCTCTGGGCTTGCTCTTGGCTTGGCTTGGCTTGCCTTGTCTCTGGCTGCCCACGGCCAGCCACAGACCCTGAGCGGTGCCACCGGCACGCTGATGACCCGCAGCTCTGCTTTTCTCCTTCATCACCAGCAAGCAGGGAGGTGCTAGACTGCTGCCTGGCTGCGGCAACGGATGGATAAGGACCAGCAGCCTGAAGCTCAGTCCAGGCAAGCGTGGCATGCTCTTGCTGGGGGTGCTCAACCTGTACCGGGGGGACTGTGCTGCCCCTGGAGGTGCCTGTTTGTAGCTTGAGGGTGCTCGTTCAGCCATTCTGTCACTGGGTGCCTTCACTGGCTTGGAGTGCCCTTTCCCAGCTTCAGCTGGTGGCCCAGCTGCACCCAGTCTGGACAGGGATATCCTGGCTTCTGCAATCCATGCTCTGCCAACCTCTAAGTTAGACGGCTACAGTGCATGCTATATGGAGATTCCCTTGAAGACCATTCCAAGGCTGCAGCTGGTGCATAATGCAGCCGCCAGGTCAATAACCGGGGCCTGCAGGTCCAAGCACACAAGCCTGGTTCTGGCCCCCTTGCACTGGCTGCCTGGATGCTTCCAGTCCCAAGTCAAGGTGCTGGTTTTACGCTATAAAGTATGGCACAGCTTAGGACCATAATGCTTGTGGGAGCAGCTCTCTCAAATCTGATCGGAGGAGGGCTTCCTTGATGGTGCCCCCCTCCTCCATCTTAGGAATGACCTCCTCAATGTGGCCTGGCTGGAGCTGAGTCGCCATCTTTGTGGCTCCAGTTGAGGACAGGTGTCCTCTCCGAGGCCTTGAAAGCGTTACTTGGCCCCCGGGGGTTTGAAGGAGTATTTCGCAGAGTCATTTTTTGCTGTTGCCTGTTTTAGGTGTTTAAATCTTTTTATTTTTTCTGTTTGATGATAATTTTGTTGTATTTTTATTGTCTGCTTTTATTGACTGCTGTAAACCTCCCAGAGAGCTTCAGCTGTGCAGCAGTTGTTGGGAAAATTCAGCTAAATCCTGGCAGAAGAGTTGTTTTTGCATTTTCATGTTATAAAATCAAGCCTGCACCTCTTCCTCCCAAGGCACCAGCTTTCCAAGGCAGGTCACTGTTGTTGCCTTAAGAAGAAGGCATTCTTAGCCAGACTGTGACGCTGCTCGCGGCCAGGACTCGTGCACAGCAGGAACAGTGGTGCCCATTTGCTTCTGAATGGGCCTGCGTAAATCCCACAGAGGCAAGCCTGAGTGTCATTCTCACACCAGACTTCCTGAAGGGCCCCTCCATCAGACACATCTGCATGTGTGAACAGACTGACAGCTGACCTGGGCTGTCAAGAATTTGCTAGACTGACCTATCAGTACAGCAGTCAGTCATGGTTTCCATACTATTGTTACTAGTATTTCTGATCGGTTTAGAGCATTATGTCTTGCCTATGCTCTTGTGCTGAGATTATCTGGAAACTCAACCCTCTGTACTGGTGTACGTGACTAGCAGGTTATAAGAGCATCTGTACATGGGCTGACATCTTACCTCTGCCCAGTAATGCATGATCGTTAGTTGACTGCAGGTACTGGGGCACCGGACAATAAAGCAGCAGAGGTTCAAGGGGTTGGTCTTTCCCATGAACCCAAGTTTTTAGTTCCAACTCACAAATTGAAAACTGAGATTCTGTCACAGCACAGAATGAACCCCCTGCTCACACACACACCTCTTGTCCCTGAAGGATGAACTCCATTTTCTAGGAGAAAATGGCGATCATTCTAACACTGTTCCTCCTGAGGTTTGGCAGAATTGGTTTAATTCATCCGGACTCGATTGAAAGTTCTCCTGAAGATGAGAGTGCTGTGCCAGGTAATCTCGGGGGCAGTACCCCTCAAAGGAGACACCTGCCCTTGGGGCATTTTGCTCTGGTTTAATGCACACACTCAGAAGGGAAAGGCCCTGAGTTTGCATCCACACTCTCACACGGAACACTCGGAAAGGAAAGGAAAGGAAAGGAAAGGAAAGGAAAGGAAAGGAAAGGAAAGGGCATTCATCAGAAGCAGGCACACGTTTTTAACCCGATGTGGTCCCGACTGCAAATATCTGTGTTGTATCCCAACATTACTCCATACTTCTAAATAGAGAAAGGATGGAGAGCGAGGCCTGTGGGAGGTGGGGTCCATTACCGGTCCTGCAGCAGGGAGCTTGAGTTCAGGGCTTGC
Organism: Varanus komodoensis; assembly: GCF_004798865.1. NCBI lineage: Eukaryota > Metazoa > Chordata > Lepidosauria > Squamata > Varanidae > Varanus > Varanus komodoensis. The sequence goes on along the minus strand of NW_025336360.1, from coordinate 3,210,420 downwards.
GTGTCCAGAGCGCACCTGCAGAGGAGAGAGAGAGAGAGTCTCCCTTCCAAGCCCCTGGCATTTATACTACTTCTCTCTGAACATGTCACTATGGGAAAGCTGAGTTTCCTTGCTTTATGCAAATCGCTGGAATAGTGCTTGATTGCTCCTTGATGGCCTTAGCTGATGCTTCTCCAGCAAGAGGTGAGGTCTTTCTCTGCGTTCACCAGGTGCTATGGATGAGGTGATTTCCAGGTGTCTCAGGCCTATAGGTCATCCTCCTTGCAGAGTTGCTTTGCCTAATCTCTAGGGGACGCTGAGGCGGGGATGTGGGACCTTTTGTCCACAAGAATCCCAGCACCGGGATTTTAACATCAAATAATTTCCATCTGGGGTGTAAAGAAATGGACAACTATGGTCCCCCTTCTCAATGATCTGAAGCAGAATTCGTACCCATTTCTTGTGAATACTCCTCTTCTACCAGCAGGTAACCTGTTCTTGGCCTGAGTTGGACGTCTTGCTCTCCAGCACACAAGACGCGCTCAGGAGGGTTTCTTCCCCTCCCTCTCTTCCCTTGCACACCCCCTTTGAGCAATGGCTTCAGAGTGCACAGGGACCCACCAGAGGGGACCGAGACCAACATGTTCCTCCCCAGTCTGTTGCTGTCTGTACTTGCGCTTGCTGTGCTAAGGTTCTGCAGGGGAAATATGCTACTGGGATATGACTGACGTGTTTTTCGATGGACATTGAGCACGGCCAACAGTAGGGATGGGCGTGTCAGTCTTAGCCCCACCAGGGCTGCCACTTTTCACATTTAAGCTTGTTGTATTTCATTGTAGCACAAACTTTTAAGCATCCACAAAAATGTGTACACAGTTTTGGTAACATACACATCATTGCACACCTTAATATACACATTGTATACATGCATTTTTAAACATATGCATTTTTGCACCCATGCACCCATTAACCGGAGCAATTTTGTGTGCGTTTTAGAAACTGGCAGTTCTTTTCTTCCTGCATTTTGTAAATGTGCTCATCTTGCTGAGTGCATCTGTGCTCAAGCTGCAGAACACATCACAAGCTTGGAAATGTACAAATTTCAAACTGCACATTATGTCTGGGTCTGTGAGTTGTGAATTGGGTATATCCATAAAACGTGAGCAAAGAAAACACCCTCGATTGAGTAAATTCCTCACATTCCCTTCCAAAGAATGAATAAAACGGAGGCTTTGTTCCAAATGGGATGCTGAGTCCATTGGCCACCCTGAACAGAAATCCTACAGGAAGGACGAGTGCAGTTGGTGCTGGCGTAGAGGTTTTACAAGGTGCTCACAACAA